>NC_134709.1:39176199-39523699 GCF_043290135.1 Rhipicephalus microplus | reverse complement strand
GTTATCAGCACGCACAATATTGCTGCTGATGTTTTCTTAAAAATTTGTTATGAAGGCAGCAATAATTTTTTCGAGTTTTCGGAAGTCTATAAAAACATAAATACCCGAACAGCTATCCTTATATTTAAGGAGTGCTGTAGATGAGACATCAAATTTCCAGCACGTGAAGGGGTTATAAGTGGTTCAAACGGAATTCATTTCCTTGTTACTGAACGACCATTCTTGTGAGAAGGATTTAGGCTCTTCAATCGGTTGCTCTTTCAACCAATATATGCAATGTGACTAATAAAACAAGTCTTTTTTTTGTTCAGACACGGTTTTTAACGGCGAACAGACGGTGGTATGCCAGCGCAGAACACTTTCGAACCTCAAGCTACACTGGGCTAAGCATCGACTTTACGGTGTTCTTTCGTTGATTAACTTGTCAATACATCTGTTCTAACAGCAAATGTTGTTGACATCCGATGCTTCAAGCAGCAGAACCTGTGGACATACGTCTTCCTACCGTACCTATTCCTCAATATTCTTATAGGTCGGCCTCCCACACCACTTGTAGAGCGACGTACATTACTTCTAAGTGCAAAGCCCTTAAGGCACCCGGGCTGTCGTATGATGTTATCACTTGGCGTAACGCAGGTAAAAACCACGTGTAAGAATAGTAAAATGAAGCTAGAAATAAGAAGAGGAAAACAAAGGAAAAGATAAGGAATGTTTCTTTTGAAGAGAGGGAAAAAACTGAAAGAACTGGGAAAAGCAAAACCAAGAAATTCCGGAGGAAAGAAAGAAAGAAACCAAAGATAATCTAAGAAGGCTGCTCAACTCCACATTTGGCACCACAATTGGGAATATGATTTAATATTTTTGCTCATCAGTATCGCTAGCCTTGCCCCCTTTAATTAAACCTTTTGACTATTTATTTTATCGTGCACAAGACCCAATATTGCTGATGCATCTGTCACCTTCCTCCACAGGTGATCAAGATGCTGATCCTGGTAGTGTCCCTGTTCGTGCTCTGCTGGGCCCCCATCTTGATCCTCAACGTGCTGACGGCGTTTGGCAGCGTCTCGGCGCTCAACTACTCCTACCTGAAGCCGCTGCGCACCTGCTTCCACCTGCTGTCCTACCTGAACAGCTGCGTCAACCCGCTCGTGTACGGATTCATGTCGCGCTCGTTCAGGGTCTCCTTCCGCGACGCCCTGACGAGCTGCCTGCGACAGGGCGGTGCGCCGCAGCGTGGCACCACGTTGCGTCTGAGCCGCACACGGACCACCAGCCTCAGCATGGGACGCTCGGCCACGTACGTCACGTGACGCCAGGCTCCGCAGCCGGGTATCCGGTGCATCCGCTGGACGAGCAACTGCGGAGCCACGCCTGGTACCGTCGCGCTGACCTCGACAAACGGATAACGAGCGTTGGTAAGACAACAGAGGAAGTCCCACGTACAGCTCCAAGTCAGCCGGAAAGCGATAGGTACAGGATATGGAAGGCTTTCGAATGCAGAAGCGCGTGGAACAAACGCAGAAGGCGCCCTTGTTACTGAGAAGTGCCAGATGAAGGAACTCATCACGTGACCATCACGTAGGGCGCAAACTGGAGTCATAGACGTTCTCCCAGAGATTACGAAAACATCCAGCCCTAAGCATTTACCATCGCGTCTCTGCTACCGAGGCTGGTCAAGAACCATAGCGAGAATCGCCATGCTCCAACAGCAGTTACTGGCACGAGTTGCACCTTTTAGCACTCGTAATCAATAAACGTATCGCAGTGATCCTTCTGTTATGAACATTCTGAACATGAATGTTTAAGACTGGTCAACCCTTCGATGTGAGCACGTTCCCGATACTGCAAACGCTCTTATCTTCACCATGGCATCGATTCTTTTGACAGCTCACTTCTGATGCGGAGAATACCGCAAACCGGTGGCTACATAGCTCGCGTGTGTTGTGGACTCTTCAGTTTGCGTGTTGCAGTTAACTGGAATGTCGGCACAGGGTGAAACAAACTTTGGAAAATGCGCCACGTTGACACTGGTGTGTCCACATTTCTATAAAGTGTCGGTACGGCCACTAAGTGACCGGAGCACATTGACCGAACCTCTCGGCTAGACAGGCTTATCTCTTGGGAATACAAAGGTCTGCAAGTCTGCAAAAGCCAAGAACCTACTATCGACAGCGAACTATGTCGTATTCGCAAAAATGTGATATACCACGGTGTGGAACGACTTCACACGCCTTCAGTGCTGCAGTCGAGCGAGATAGACGTACGTGAGTTTAGACGTTCTGTGTTCCGTTGTTTTATCGGAGGCTAAATACCTTCCTTCAAAGAACCCGTTTATTAGCTGTTTTTTATCCGTCAACGAAAGATACTAATAGTCTCGCGAATCTCATGTTGCCACATGCTTCTGATCGGGCATTGCATGGTAACAAGGCAGTCGAAGTAAGCAAGGCTCTTAAAAGATGACTTTAACGAGAGCAGGATAGAAAAGGCCCCACCGGAGCAGTCAAGATTTCTTATTTTTCTGAAGATACCGCAGTGATCCTATGGAGCGCGATTCACTCACACATGTATGTGCTGTGCTCAAACAGACTAGTGACGTTGTTCCGAGAGTTGCTCAAAAAACGGGTATGAACTAACCAGTGGTGTTTATGTATAAAATTTTGTAACGCGATATTACGTCCTCCTACCCCTCCATACACCCATCCATGAAAGTGCGTCCATTGTAACAATCAAACAACCTTACGAGTGTAAAAAAGATATTCTGTGTTTACCGTGTCTAGAATCCCGATGTTACGGTTGATCATAGCATCGGTTCGGCGTTTACAGGCGCTGTTTTGTGTCTGCGGCTAGTGTTGCCAAGCTACCGAAATTTCCATCAAATACCCATTAATCGTAGCGAAACTCATGCTCGAGATACGTTGGTCACATCATGTGGTCACGAGTTTTTGCACAGTAATAATTTAAGGCACCTGTCACAGTAGGTGTCGTTAGAACGAGTAGTCATGCACAATAATTTTTGTTAGCCGTAAAAGTAAACCTTGAGACAAACCAGCACCATTACAGGCGTTAGTCAAAGACAGCGGTACAAGTTTGCTTAAGCGAAGTGAAATTCGTGACACCAAGATGATGCAAGTAATGTTTTGGGCGTATTGTGTCGACTTACGCTGGTTGTGGGCATCAAGCTCACATCAAGCTATATATTTCACTGCGGGCTTCGCTCTATAGTGGAGCGTCCACACATGAATTCAGCTTGTACTCCGTCCCATTGTCAGCGGTGCTTCGGGGTCACAAAACGCACAAACTGTAATCGTTACGGTAGCTTTTGCGCAATAAAAAGGCGAGAGACAGACAAGGGCGCCTATCAACTGATTTTGTTCGAAGGGCAGACGTATACATACGTGAACAAAGTCGCAGTCACGAGTCACATTAGCAAAAAATAAATTCGATCAGTGACAGGCGCTCAAATAATCTAGCTCAGTGGTATACAAAGTGATAGAGGGCCTCGCTAGGTCGATCTGTCAATAAAGTATGCTTCCTCAATTTCTCGTGCAACCTGCCCTTTTAATCTTGCGAGCACCTTAGTTCCAGATAGCAAGGGTGCACAGCCACACTCCCTGCAATGTAAAATAAAGATTATAACAAGGTGTGCTTCTCAATCAAGCTTTGTAATATAATAATCTATTATTCAATCACTGACCTGTCTGCCCCACATAGCACTTTCCACAACATAATAACGTATCATATACTACTTTTCTGCCACACTGAACCAATTTACCACGGAGCTTGATGTCACACCCGTGGTTCCACTTGCTCTGTCCTGATAACTTCTTACCCACAGGCACACGAATCCGACCAAGCTTGTCTGCAGCTTAAGAAACCACACTACACATTCGAACCTCTCACCAACTTTTTTCAACTTATGGGAAACCCCGTGAACATACGGAATGCTTACGAAAGGTGCCCTTTCCTTCCACTTTACTTGACTTACACCCCATGCTTTCAACTTCATCTTTTGCAAAATCATTTTACTTAACAACCTGAATTGGTGTTCTGGGTACCTAGGCTACCTGAGCCTCGCAAATTGCCGTGCAAAACTGTTATACGTGTGATGTTAGCACGACTTTTTTGAGTGACGCTCCCAATCTGGGCATAGCAACACCGTTATTTACTATTTTAGTTAGTTTTGGTTCCTTCGGCAGCATGGTCTGGAAGTTTGACGATGGATCTCTGAAATCGCACATAATATTTTTAGTTTTTAAAAACTAAGCTCGCCATACTATGCGACGTAAAACAACTTGGTCATATAAACAACCGCCCTAAAATTTATAATAGAAAAGCGAAATCAAATATTTTTGTCGAATATTAATTCCTGAGTCATTTAACTTGTGGCAATATCTTTCTACCTCGGCCTAGAAATTGGCTGCGATGACAAGTGTCCACCTATTGCAGTTATTCAAGGAGAAAAGCAGCGTTGCTTTAAAAAAACACTCTGTAATGCTTCAGTGTATCCCATGTAAAGCTCCCCAATTGCGCGCTCGTGCGAAAGGTTGTACAGCACTGTATTTTAATCATGGTGTCCTTTCTTAAAGGTTGTGCTTCTCGGTGAAGCCACCTCCGCCCTGTGAGATTACAACCATCGTTGAAACAACTCACTTGAGCACCTAAGGTATAACGAACTGTTTGTAATCAGTGACGTTGTCAACGTGATCTCCCACTCTTTCACTTTGTCTCTTTGTTCACCCATTGAACTTTCAGCCTGCCCCGTCCCTTTCCGTCATGCAAGGTAGTATAGCGGTTATGCTAAACTGGTTGACGTCCGCCCCTTTCTTGTCTTTGCTGTTTACTGTCTTTCATTGTCATCAGTGATGCTTCTCCTTGTGATTCCAAGTGTTTCGGACACCGTGAAAACAACAGCATCAACTGTTGAGTGAGACTGTGTGACCGCTACGATACTGTGAACCACGCTACCATCGCTTGTTTTATGGCATACGTCATTCTCCCAATTGAAAATGGCAAGAATTAGACTGGCAACCACACCTGCAGAGTCGGCGGTGATGGTCGCAAAATAAAGCCTTCCACAGGGTCCAACAGTCGTTTTCATTCAACATGGCAATATTGCCATACCTGGGCCAGTGACACAAAGCATTCATTCATTCATTCATTCATTCATTCATTCATTCTGTCATTCATTCATTCATTCATTCATTCATTCATTCATTCATTCATTCATTCATTCATTCATTCATTTGCTTCAGAAGTACCACCTGAATAGGCACAGGGCTATATCGCGTTAGTTCTTTTGGGACCAGAGCTGCAAGCGAAACCCTTGTTCCTTAAGCAGGGACTTCCGGTCGGTCACTGGGATTTTGGGCTGTGCGAAATTCAGGATATGTTTCTAAGTTGAAAAAGAATCGCTAGAAGTTGTAGTGAGCGAAATAGACCTCTGTGGCTCAAGTGAAAGGTTATGCTGAATAGCTACGGTATGGAAGCATAACCATAGGTAAGACCTTTGGTCATTGAACTGCCAGAATAGGTAATGGCAGTAATTTAATGCCTTCTATGAAAGATTGAAAAACCAGATGGATGTCTTCTCAGTAGCTAAAAAAAAGAGAAATAAACTAAGAGGAAAGGCAGGGAGGTTAGTCAGACACAAATAACCTATTAGCGACCCTGCACAGGGGCGGCGGAATAAGAGTTGGAAAGACAACACAAAAAGAGATAAAATAAGAACAAAACAAATTTACGCATGCGTTCGTAGAAAGGGCGTTCCAATCAGCGCCTTTCTGATATATCGGTTGAACGAAAAAAAAAAACACAGTGGCACTCGCACAACCTTCTTCATCGAGGCTTGAGTCCTGCCGATGGCTCAGGATCCTTCCCATCGACCTTATCGAGCACTTGCAAATCAACTGTCCATGAAAAGTGGACAAAAGAGCTGAGGAAGTTCGCCGCTAATGCTTTACAGCTTCTTTTAAGCCTTGTCTCCTGAGTGGCTACGCTGTACCATTTTTGCTTAACCTGTGAAAGGCAGGAATGTTCACCAAGCCTATAGCTAACCGCCCTACGTTTATTGTCTCCTCATCAACCCACCCTACGTTGGTGTCCAGTCAATGTTTACATACAAGACAGAGCGATAGGAATAGGGGTGGCTATAAGAGTACAGGAAGCACTTCGTTCCGAGGGTTAATGAGGAAAGCCCATTAGGGTCGCTTAGGACGTGGCGGCTCGAGATACAGCAGGCAGCTCGAGGCAAAGCAGCAACGCGCGACATGCATGGTCCCACATCGTGCTGCAAGAACAGGGGTGCTATTATGGACACTGTTTATTTCCGCCATATTGTCAAATTTTATAATGGGGGCATTTTAAGCCAATCAGAGAGGTGGTAGAAGCTCACTTGGCCAATTAGCATCGATCAACGGCGGAATCTGGCAACATGGAGGAATTCGACAATGTCCAGAATAGCACCCCTGGTCGCGGAAACAGTACAGACGTGTTCGTGATAACAAGCGTCGACGCAACAGTGTCTGCTGTGGGAGCACACATTGGCAGTTCCCACACGCGCGCACGTCAGTGCACCTATAAAGAGGAGCCTGTGTGATGTCCCGGTTGCGTCTGATCTGTCGATGGTGGCATGCTTTCTGGAGAAGGTAGTAGGGGGGTTCTATTATGATAAGTGAGCCAGAAACAAAAAGGGGAGAGGCATTTATTGTTCGATGCTTGGGGTATAAGGAGATAAACACATTTCTTTGAATCTCTTTTGGGAGTCCTGACTTGCCCGATATTTACTCTCTTCAAAAGGGACATGTGATCTTGTTTTCGCGATCATCATACTCTTGTCGGAGAGTCATGAGAATTGGAAGAGAGTAGGCATATCTCTGGAAAGGGAGTCATATATGCACAGAGTAACACATACTATTTTTTTCACAGCGTG
This sequence comes from Rhipicephalus microplus, assembly GCF_043290135.1. Taxonomy (NCBI): domain Eukaryota; kingdom Metazoa; phylum Arthropoda; class Arachnida; order Ixodida; family Ixodidae; genus Rhipicephalus; species Rhipicephalus microplus. The sequence goes on along the minus strand of NC_134709.1, from coordinate 39,516,771 downwards.
TGCCGTTAGGTACAATGGTGAGACAAAACACGTGTGTATACAATACTGCGACAAGTTACCGACGTGAGCAATGGGTGCTGTGTGTCGTGTATGCGCGCGTGGAGGGGGGAGGGTGAGCAGGAATTTTGCTTGACGAAGAGACACAGTAGGCAGAGTCGTCAGCCAGATGTACGCGGCATGATAAAATGGAAGGGTGTCAGGGGAGGAGCAAAAATAGTCAATATATAAAGAGGCATTACGCTGTGGCATCGGGTGCTTTGCCCGTCACGACACCAACAGGTCAGTGACGTGTGCATTCACTTTATGCATCTAAGTGCAATAGAGCCTTGATAGCTTTCGACTCGTATAAGCTAATAAGAAAACGAACAAAAGCAGCGCCCTCGCACATTCAGAGGAAGAAGGTAACACGGGTTTCATAAGACAAATACAAATAAGGCAGGTTACTCGAACACAATGTAAAATATAAAACTGCAACTGCTTGCGATAACCCGCCAAATCATAATACCTCTTAGAATAAAAAAAAAACAACTCGCTTTGTTTGCTTATTTCGCTATTTTTTGTAATTGCGCTTTGTGCCAACCTATATAACAGCCCCCTTTATGAGCTTTGGCAACGCTGAGATAACTATCAGAAATCGCGAAAATCAGGGGACGTATTGAGCTTCGCCTTCGTAATCTAGCCTCATGCGCATCGCCATCTGAACTGCTATAGCAGTGTATACGTAAGCACACTGTTATAGCCTGTTTCAGTTTTCGGTGCCAGCCTCAGCCATGCCATTGTGAAACGAACGGCTGTGCCTGCAACATTGGCCATATCGAGGTATCATTGAATGCCTACTTAGAGTTTGGTACACTCTACTCTATTGCAAGCACAGTTGCCTATAGTGCCCACTACCTCATGGTTTTTTTCATTTGCGAATCAGCTAAAGGCCCACGACGCATCCGCAGGGTGACAAGCAAACCTACGCATCTGTTCACTGTGTTGGTGGTTTTGCTGCTACTGATCTATAAACTTGTCTCGGTGATTTGTAATGGGTAGGCCTTTAAAACACTCCCTTATCGCTCAGTTCATTTATTTTCACACCTGCGGCGATTTTACGTTTCTTCCACGCAATATTGGCGGTGGGGGACACATCGTGGCGCCACCTACCGGAATCTTTTTGTGACGTATGAAACTACACCACGTGGTACCGACATGCCGATGTATTCGACAACATTAGTGATTCAGGCTGTTCAACCGTGGATTTCCTCGCTTTGCAAGCGTTGGATGTGCTTGTATTACCTGTGAAGCAGCGTAGAGAGTCTGCCAACAAAGGTTTTTAGTGAGCCAACGTGTGATCTTCGTGGCGTTGTGCACTTTCGATGGAGCGCGTGCACATGGCAACATGGACGCCTAACGTGAAGAGGCGCTCTGGTAAAAGGTGAGTTACTGAGGCAAGCGCGACGCCACGCACCTGTCTCTTGCATTTGCACAGAAAATGCGTGGCCTAGAGGCAACATTTAGATCTACGTATACTGCGGCCCACGATTAACGGCTACACCTCACCCTGGTTCTCAGAGCAGTATCTATGGGCCCAGGATGAAGGGTGCTTTGAAATTTGTTGCTAAGTTCATCACACGTTTCATAAAAGTTTAACCGCACATGTTCATGCCTCCCTAATCCTTGATTTTACTTCATGTGCCCCTCTGCACGGGGCGTATTGAGTGATGTCACATGATGCGAGAACGTTGTGATACCTGGACGCAACGCTTGCTCGACTATTGCTTTATAGTTATCGCATCTCATTTTCAGTTACTTTCCCTGTCTTTGTCATCAACGAATTCGTGTGCCAATACATCAGCACATTACGGCTGATAACAGAAACAAAAACGTCCGAATATTGCAACGCAAAAAAAAAAAAGCGGCGTCAGGACAAAATGATTTTCGCCGTCCTTGTGCTGCGTATAACTGGAAAAAGCCGTTCGGCCTGGTTCAAATAAACGTCGTTAATTCCAATGTGTACTTTCCCAGAAAGTTTCACGTCGTAGTCACCGAACATTTAAGCCCTAACGCAGTACACAAAATCGTTTTCGTGACAGTGCTTGCTACACACGTGATAATGAATGCTGTGAATATATACTATATAGCTTCCGCATTCTCGGCTCTATGGAACATGCATTCTGCTGCTTCTTGGTTTTGCAGTATGCATGCAATATCACACTAGGACGAGAAACAGAGAGCGCATCGTGCGACACTTCAACCAGCCCAGGGCTGAACAGAACATTTGCTGCGATGTCCCACTGCTTTGAGAGTAGTACAACGTTCTTTCTAGCATGGTGCCAATAACTGTAATAAATTCCTATACGTGCAGACCACTGAAGTAAAACGACGTACTTACTAAATATTTTACCTTCCATTCTGGACGCCAAATCTTTCAAGATGCACGGACGTTGAAAAAAAGTGGCTTCTGAGTGAGCTGCACAACCGAGGATGAACGCCGAGTTGATTCGCCAATTTCAAATATCACTGCCGCGACGCCTTAGAAGGGCTCATTCACATTAGCGGCTCGCTCGAGTGTGGTATCGAGCGGTAAACAAACCTGTAAGCTAGAAAATTAACTGCCTCGGAGTAGAAAGCAAAGCGCTCCACTTAACCTATAGTCACGTGATGTCGCTTACTACGTCACAGTGATAGCAGTGCCGGCCTCTCTGGATGGCCTCGATGTGACTCCTTCAACTATACATATGACATTGATTGATTTGTGGGGTTTAACGTCCCAAAACCACCATAAGATTATGAGAGACGCCGTAGTGGAGGGCTCCGGAAATTTCGACCACCTGGGGTTCTTTAACGTGCACCCAAATCTGAGTACACGGGCCTACACCATTTCCGCCTCCATCGGAAATGCATCAGCCACAGCCGGGATTTGATCCCGTGACCTGCGAGTCAGCAGCCGAGTACCTTAGCCACTAGACCACCGTGTAGGGTCTATACATATGACATTCACAAAGTGTTTCTTCCCTGAGCAGTTTCATCAAATGTCATGGTGTTGCCATAGAGCACGTGACTGTCATACAGATGGCCTGGGTTTGATTCTCCTTTGCGTTATTTTCGATTTTCCAGTCACGGACAAGATGATTATTCTTCGCTCACAACCAACGACGGCCCCACAGACGCCCACTCTGACACCGGAATTTTCATGAAACGAAATCGTTAAAGCTGTCGCGTTAATATCCTCAGTGTCAACTTCTATCGCAACCTTCCTTTTACAGGGCAAATTTATGCGGGGCGCCTCAAGTGATTCGTAGAGCCCTCTAAGCCCTCGCTTTTCAAAGCCATTCTTATTCAGCTATCGAAAACTTTGAGCTGCGGTGTGTATGAGGATATAAGGGGCGCACGAAAATCTCCAGTTTTTTTTTTTTGTTGTTGTTGTTGTTGAGATTCTCGCGATGCCGGAAGCAGAGCCTGCAGTAGAAGACGAAGAAGAAAACTAAAACAGACATCACCGGCCGTCAAACAGAATGATCAATGGAGATTGCTTCGACATTTTCCGCACTGAGAGCGTCGGCGCTGCCGCATCACAACTGTCACACGGAGGGATTCTCACAAAGAAACGTTTTACGTCGCTTCTTTTAACAGGGAAAAACTGTTTCATTCAGCTTTATTTGATACCTGCTTGATGAAAAAAATAACTTTCGGGGTAGTTTCAGGCGGCATGTATGAGGCAATTTTTTTTTTTGAATTCCCTTGCGCGGGCATAGAAAGAAAGTGAAAGCTTTGCTAATAAGTGGCGGTGCTTTTTCTTGTCAAAAAAAACAAAAAACCTTTTTCTTGCACAACGTTGTTATGGCTGAAAAGAAAAGCTCCAGCGCTTCGCTTTATCTTCATTTTTCCTAGTGAGAGTACAGCGAAAGCCTAAAGTTGAGCAGCTTTGATGCAGTCAGGCGTGAGCGCTCCAAGGCTTGACTTCCAGTTGCTAGAGTTCATTCACCAACCATGGCTCGCCTTCCTCATTTTGTCCGCCCATGGCTTTGCTTAGCAGACTCAAGCTCTCTAGAATAATCGTGTGTGCATACGAAATTGCCTGATTTGCCATTCAAACCTCGACAAACCAAGGGGGAAAAATCTTGCATGAAATTTTTTTACGCTGAACCGTCGTAAGGGCCCACCTGTTTGTTAGAAAAAGTCGTGGGCATAGCAGCATACATGTATTGCTTTATTACGTTCTTGTCATATGAATACACGAAAAATTGAGGTATTGGTGGCATGAACAACTACACGAAAGAACAAAGGAAGTGATGGGGAGTGCACCGGTTTGCAGCTCCGTTCCGTACACCAAAACACCCATCTACACCAAGAATTATATGCACATCAAGTGCAGTACCCGTGCAAACAACTTCCGCATTCAACTTTGTCATCGTGCACAGCGTGAGCCTGGCCGACAAAACCTAAACCTGATCGGGGACGAGAATCTATCTATTCATTATTGGACAAAAAGATCTACAAAACACGTACGGAGGGCCAACCTTTTTTTTTGTTTTTGTTTTATGCTTCATCTAGTGAGGAATTTGCGTTCTAACGAATCTCCACTCGTGCCCATCAGACATGTGTCTCTGAAACGCGGCTCGAAACCTCACGAAACACATTTCCAGCACAGACTAACCTAATTTTTGAAATTCGTCTTGTGAATAACACCGAAAACATGAACAAGAAGAAGTAGACAATAACAGCGCGTACAATCCACTACTAATATTCCATTATTTTATGAAACAAAAAAACCAGTCTCATCGGGACTACCACAAGATATTACAACCCCTAGGTGTCGAGATACACGGACTTCTTGTCCTGCATCACAATTGTGGCTGTGTTGCAATTGGGCTGAAGTTGAGAGTGTAATTAATTGATATGTGGGGTTTAACGTCCCAGAGCCACCATTTGATTATGAGAGACGCCGTTGTGGAGGGCTCCGGAAACTTCCACCACCTGGGGTTCTTTAACGTGAACCCAAATCTGAGCACACGGGTCTACAAAACTTCCGCCTCCATCGGAAATGCAGCCGCCGCAGCCGGGATTTGAATCCGCGACCGGTGGGTCTGCAGCCGAGTACCTTAGCCACTAGACCACCTCGGCGGGGCGAAGTTGAGAGTGCGACTGCGGACCAGTATACTTATTGTTGTCCATGTTTTTCGGAATTCTTAAAAAAAAAGGGTGTTCAGAATTGAACGTCAACTGACTGTCCCAACTCGCCATTTTGATGAACTAACTCGGGAGAGCAACTCATTGTAGTGAAGAGCTAACATGGTAGAATTGTGGACCAACAAGTGCTTTGTTCGTGTGAGCTTTATATACATGAACGGAGCAAAAATAAACTAGACTGGGGCGTTATGGAACAATCCTGCAGCCTTGTCGTAAAAAAAAATATTAAAGAATAAATCAGCCCTGATCTCGTGATAGTTTATACTATTGGCTAGATCACTTCCGTTGCGCATGCTCCGACTGCTACTGGGGTCTAACCGTACCCAAAAGGCACCACATACTGGTCGAAGGGTGCCATGTCAGAGGAGGTTGGTTTACCGTTGCTAACAGAAACACGTCACGCTCTCTTATAGTTCTGTTTCTTTCCTTTGTCTAGAGTTAGCGGGTAGTGACGTTACGATAGTGAATGCGTTCGGCTTTTGATACGTTGTGCAGCCAAACGTAGGCAGTTATTTCGATTACCTTTAATTCCAAGATCCAACAACGGTTGTTCATAAAGACAACAACAGTGATTCCGATAGCCACTCACTGTGGTGGCTTCAGCGCTTGAGGGGCCAGATATTGGCATCGGAAACTTGGCATAGTACTTGTGTTGAAGGACGAAAACAGTACCGGTAAGCTGTCGCGTCTCATTAGTCATCACAATCCATAGATTGATCCAGTAAGTCAAGCAAATAAGCTGTTTCTGGACCAAGCTGAGCGTTTAGTGTATACTTGACTAAATAAGCCAGAGGGTGCCCTCATCATTCATCTTACTGCTATCTTCATATATAAGCATAATCTTCACAGACGGGAAATTGCTCACCTTACACAAACACGCCACTCCGTTGGATAAACTTTGCAGCAGTTCTCATCAATGCTGGCCACCCGTGGAACTCTTCTCATAGCAGCGACTGACGCAGTACTCAATATCTGCGGAGCCATATTCCCAATTCAAGAGATATCAACTCCGACACGCCTATAGTCCATATATGAACACCCTTACTTCACTTTAAAAGAAACAAACAGGCTAGTGAACTTTCACGGTATACTTCTTTTTGGAATCCTACCTATACACTCTAAACGCATAGCCAGATTGGGCGTTTTAAGAGCCTAATATGCGACCTGAGTTTGGACAATACTCCTACAGAGTGTAACAAAAAAAAAAGGCGTGGTAAAGTTCTGCCTCCTTAATTTCACTTCGTCGGGAAAGTAAGTGGACAAAAGGTGAGAGAAATATGGTAAATTCACCCTACGATGTCATTCGTCACGAAGAAGACCAACAAAAAACTCCAGATTTACCTCCTGAGACATGATTTCTTTTCATATTTATTTGAGGAGCTCTCTGCAATGCCTTCAGTGCTGGCGGGCATGCATGCTGCTATGCAGGGAGAAGAAGTGCGTTGTCACACAAAAACACAAATTTCCCAAAGTGCTTAAAAGTTAATGAACTCTCTAAGCGATGATTTATTTGTTCGTCTTGTTGACTGATACACGTTGTAGGGAGTGCCGCAGTGGGCACACTCCAGGCCATTGTGCTCGGGTTCACGTAGCACTTCGACCCCAGAATGACTTCGCTTGTGTTATTTTACCATCAAAAAAAAAAAACTCAGAGGAAGAGCCTTCCAATCCTCGACGTGGCCGCCTAGCTGCGGTGGTCAAGTGGCTAAGGTACTCGGCTGCTTACCCGAAGGTCGAGGTATCGAATCCTGGCTGCGGCGACTGCATTTTTGATGCAGGCGAGAGTGCTGTTGGCTCGTGTGCTCAGATTTGGTTGCAGGTTAAAGAACCCCAGGTGGTAGAAATTTCCGGAGCCCTCTACTAGGACGTCTCTCATAATCATATGGGGATTTTGGGACGTTAAACCCCACATATCAATCAATCATTTTGGATAACGAATTGGGCAGAGGCAGGGTGCCTCAACGAGAGGAATAAAATCATGTGCGGGCGGTGAAAGCCTGATGCTAAAAAAAAACTGCCCCGTCACGGTGGTCTAGTGGCTAAGGTACTCGGCTGCTTACCCGCAGGTTGCCGGATCAAATCCCAGCTGTGGCGGCTGCATTTCCGATGGATGCGGAAGTGTTGTAGGCCCATGTACTCAGATTTGGGTGCACGTAAAAGAACCCCAGGTGGTCAAAATTTCCGGAGCCTTCAACTACGGCGTCTCTCATAATCATATAATGGTTTTGGGACGTTAAACCCCACATATCATCATCAAAATAAAAAACAAAGAAATAAATGAGTAGATGGGAAGAGAGAGAGATAAAGATGCAAGGAAAGGCAGGGAGGTTAAGCAGACGCACATCTGGTTTGCTACTCTGCACTGGAGAAGGGATAACGGGGAGAAAAGAGGTTGTAGAAAGATGAGAAGGTACACACAATCACGAGCACACTCGTGGAGCACACACAGTCTACAGGCGGACGCTCAGGTTTGTTGACTTTAGGTAAAGTAGCAGTGCCTTAGTTGCTTTCTGCGCAACTGAGGCAGATGCCCAAGGTCCTAGTATCTTCTGCACACAAATGGTCCGGGGTCAAGTTGATTCAAAACCATCCTGAGCTGGCATCGCTGTGTGTCGTAGCAAGCGCAGCTGCATAGGACGTGTTCGATGGTCTCTTCAGCTCCGCAGTAGTCGCATGTAGGAGTGTCTGCCATACCAATGCGAAAGGAGTACACCTTTGTAAATGGAACACCCAACCAAAGGCGGCATAACAGTGTCGCATCGGAGCGGGAGAGTTGCGATGGTAGCTTTAGCTTGAGCGAAGGATCCAGTTCATTTAATTGACACCTTTGCAAGCTGGTAGACGACCAGAACGTGCGTGTAAGATCTCTAGCCAGCAGGTAAAGTTGTCTTGCTGCATCATTCCTTGATAGAGGAATCGAGACCACACGGGTTCCTTCATGGGCTGAGTGGGCTGCATCGTCGGCTAATTGATTTCCGGTAATACCTATATGCCCAGGCAGCCATTGATATATATTATCATGCCCTCGTGCTAGAGCTTCATGATGGCAATGTCTTATTTTATGTACCAATTGCTCATGATTCCTCCCACGCATGGCAGACTGCAAACTCTGAAGCGCTGCTTTCGAATCACAGAATATCACCCTTTTTCCTGGACGTTCTTGAACGAGATATTGTAAAGCAGCCCTTATAGCAGCAAGCCCTGATGCCGTAGATGTAGTCATATGCGACAACTTAAACTTGATTGTCATTGCTGCAGCCGGAATTACAGCGGCACCTGATGAGCTGCTGGACGAGACGGACCCATCAGTGTATATCTGTGTTCGGTCTAAGTACAACTCATATAATAATAGCAGTGTTGCTTGCTTCAATGCTACTCTGGAGTGATTGCTTTTCTTTTTGATTCCCGAAATTTCTAGACGTACTTGCGGCTGGTCGAAGCACCACAAAGAACATGCCATTCTCGCAGCTGGCGTATATCCTGATGGAATGCTGTTTACGTAATTAGCTATGACGTCTGAAAACGTAGCACGTGGTCTTCCGGAAGGTAGAAGGGCCAAGTGGTGGTCGGGACACGGCTAGCATGTCGAATGTGCGCTTTGAGGCAATCCACAACTCTATATGTCCTGACCGGATGGTCTTTGGCAAGCATGATTGTAGCATAAGTAGAAGCGCATCGGGGCTGTCCTAGGCAGATACGCAGTGCCTGACCCTGCTAATTCTCCAATGAATGAGTATTCGATTTGCAAGTGTTAGTCAGTACCGGCAAGCTGTAGCGCAATAGACCCAGAAATAGGGCCCTGTACAGCTGTAGCATGGAGGTCACGGAAGTTCCCCATGCTTTCCCGCACATGAATTTCATTATATGCACAATAGATAGCAGTCTCTCCTTCAAGTACGCACAATGTGGGCTCCACGAAAGACTTCTGTCGATTATTATGCCCAGGAAACAATGCGTCCGTGCATATTTGACACTCTGCCCATTAATTTAAACAGGGTATGGCGTCACTGGTTTGCGTGTAAACGCCATCAACGCGCACTTCACAGTTGATATATTTAGGCCTTGTTTCTGAAGGTAGGCTGTTGTGAGGGCTGCTGCCCGCTGTATTCGTGCACGCACCTGAGGGCGAGTAACTGCAACTCTCCAGAGGCAAATATCATCGGCGTATATGGATAGGCACACCGACTTTGGCAGAACCTTCACCAGACCAATGAGAGCAACATTGAACAATGTGGGGCTTAAAACACCTCCCTGAGGTACTCCGCAGTAGGTGTAATGTTGAGCAGTTGTACCCTCATATGTTTGTACAAAGAAACCCCTGCCAGTTATATAATCTTTTATCCATTAAAACATTCGTCCACCAATGCCCATTGCTGCGAGAGAAGTGAGGATGGCATCGTGAGCTACATTATCATATGCACCCTTCACGTCAAGAAAGAGTGCCACTAATATGCGCTTGCGACTTTTTTCTTGTTGAACAAATGTCGATAAGTCAAGGACACAGTCAATGGAGGAGCGGCCCCGACGAAAGCCTGCCATGCATGAAGGGTATTTCGTGTATCGTTCCAAGTACCACTCGAGACGAAATAGAACCATTCTTTCCATCACTTTTCCGAGGCAGCTTGCGAGGGCAATAGGGCGATACGCTGTCAAGTCCAATGGTGATTTTCCCGATTTCAAAAGTGCTATTAATCGACTTATTTTCCATTACAGGGGAACACTACCACTGAGCCAGGAGTTGTTGAAGCATGTTAAAAGTGATTTTCTGGCTTTTTGTCCTAGGTGTCCTAACGCACTATAAGTAATACCATCAGGACCTGGTGATGACATGCGCTTAGAAGCGACTAACGCACCTTCCAGTTCTTCCATGGTGAATGGAATGTCTATTTCTGGTAATCGCGTCTCAGGAACGATCACGGCGCGGATGCTCTCGTTCATAATATTCCCGGCAACTCTCGTGCAAAATTCTTCAGCCACCTCGAGTTCTGTTTTTCCATGATGGAGTGCCAAAGCTTTAATAGGGTGCCGTCGTTGCGGAAAGGAGCGAAGACCACGAACTGTTCTCCAGATATATAACAGCGGTTTATGAGGGTCTAGAGATTCGCAGAATGCTTTCCAGTGTTTGCTCTCCAGCTTGTAAATGCGTCATTGAATCGTTTTCTGGAGCCGCCTTGCTTCTCTCAGATCGTAAATTGATCTTGTGCATCTGTATCGTCGTTCAGCACGCCTTCGTATAGCTCGTAATTTTTCCAGTTCAATGTCAAACTGTGTACTTTTAGACGAAAATGGTAATTTACATTTGGACGTTTGCATAGCTTCCGCTATGATATTTTCCAGGCTGCAGGCGAGGCCTTCTTGGCAAGCGTTCTCAACATGCGATGTAAACATCGACCAGTCAGTGCTAATTGCAACACCGGAAGAGAAATTTTTTATGATACCATCGATCGTCACGTAGGTGGGTATGTGATCACTCCCATGAGTCTCAATACCACAAAACCACTTAACTTTGTGAGTGAAGCATCGTGACACCAATGTCAGGTCAAGGCAACTGCCTTACGTGAGACCCCGCAGATATGTGGGGGTACCTTCGTTCATGATGGAAAGGTCATAATCGAAAGTGAATGTAACAATGTTCCGGCCCCTGGCATTCATCCTAGTGCTCCCCCGAAGCAAGTGATGGGCGTTGAAGTCACCGGTGATGATCCAAGGCCCATCGGTCCTCATTAGGATGTCTTTCAATCTGTCGCAGTCAAATCGCGATGACGGAGATATATATCCACCAATAAGCGTGAACGAAACTGCATTCTTCTTTACACGAAGACACACGTACTGATTGTCGTCATTTGAACTTATTGGGTGCGAAAGATAAGTCAAGTCTGTGCGAATGTAAACAATTACTTTGCTTCGTTCTTCGCAAGTGGCTGAACAAAAAGCTTCATAACCGGACAATCTATAAGGCGTTGATACGTTTGGTTCACATATGACAAGTATAGGGAATTGATTGGCCCGAACAAATTGGCGAAAGTCCGAGATACGGGACTTCATGCCTCTGGCATTCCACTGAAAAATCGACGCACTTTTAACTTCAGTGTGGAAGATGAGATTTTGTTGAGCCATTGTGCTTATACGAAGTTAGCAAGAACTGGATTCAGTGCATCCAGTATTTGCAGTGCACTCTTAGCAGACGGAGATTGTATGCTGCTCAGTAGCGTGCGAATCGTGGCAATTAATGATTGCACGATTGCAGTCACTTGCCTGTCTTGGTTGGAAAGATCTCGAACCGGGATCGCGGACTGGCCGTCATGAACCTTCTTCGATTCGCTTGATGCTGCTTCCCTTTGAAGTGCAGGCCACTCTGTCGCAGTTAGGGTATGCTCACTGGCTTTGTCCTTTACAGCCTTTCCCACGGCATGTGGTCTGGGAGGCAAAGGAGGTGGTACTGATGAGGAATCTGGCAAACGTGTCGAGGAGGTAGCGGGCGTCCTCGAAGACCGACGTCGACGTGAACGACGCCTTCTGACTTTAGCTGCGGCTTCTCGATGAGATGAGTGATCGCGCATCATCTCCTTCAAGGTGGCAATTTCCTTCTGAATCCGCGGGCAGTCCTTCGATGTGGCTTCATGGGATCCATTGCAATTAGAGCATTTCTTGACAGTTGCGGCGCACTTAACCACTTCATGGTGCTCGGCGCAGCGGTGGCATACCACCGAATTCTCGCAGACGCTGCTCACATGTCCATGTTTCATGCATTTACGGCACTGGAGAGGCTTCGGAATGAAAGGCCGCACAGCATGTCTGAAGTACCCCACTGTTCTCTTAAACGCAATCTTCACACAGCGAGACTTGCCTAGCCGGGTGACATCAACAATTGGAGTATCAGTTGTTGACTTGAAAAGAAATTGTAAGTCATTATTGGAAATAGCCACATATATGTCGTAGATCACGCCGGTTACTACATCACATCCCAAGGGAACATGAGAGCGCACCTGGTTGCCGTCCAAGTCAGTTACACTGCGCAGATCGCCCAACGCACTTGCGTGCAAAACGTCCACAGCCAGTATATTCTTTCTGGCGTTCACTCTTATGTCTGTGATCTAATTTGGCACGAGCGTTTCCAGAGACCTCGACACAGACTGTCTGTTAAGGCGTTTCATGCTGACGGTAGGAAGTGCAGGCAGAAACAGGATGGTATAAGTGTTCGATTTTGGCGCTTCACTTACAGTTTCAATAGTTGAGGATGAGGATGTCCTCATGTTCCTCCTCTTCGCTTTGCGGCACAGCACAGGTTGGAAACCGTCATCTGAAAAGTCCTCACTGCTGAGATAATCTTCACTGTCGCTGTCACTCGCTTGTCCCATCCGCTTCTTGGAGGCGGCCGCCGCTGGTGCCGGCAGGCGCCCGGGGTGGTCTACATACATCCCCTCCAAGGGAGCAGCGAAAACTGATCAACAGACTTAAATTGCAACTGAAATAAGCCGGAGTTAGCAGAAGTAGCTCCTATTCAAAACACCCTTCTTCGTCTTTTTCCGGATGGGAAGAGATTCGTATTAAGCGGTGCTTCCTCCTGCTGTTGCTTCCTCCTGTTCACAGCCACCACTTAATACGGATGGGAAGAGATTCGTATTAAGCGGTGGCTGTGAAAAGGAGGAAGCAAGAAATTACGTTCCTAAACCTTCGGTGGTTGTGCCCGCCTGCTCGTCAACGAAAATGAGAAAATCCGACGCATCATCGCGACATTTACGCGTATGATGAAAAAATAAAGCAAAGAAGAAAGAAGAAGACGCTAAAGGAGAGTCTGTCAGGCAGTTGGTTACTGCCACAGGGATATATGCCTCCCTGTGTTTGACTACATTAATGCAACTAAATGATTACCGTGCTAGTGAACCCTAACCTTTTCAGATATTTAGTTTATAATTCGTAGCTATGTCTGTCAGGAACAAGAGATGGTTTGACCACTTGCTCAGCAATCATTTTTGTTTATTGACAGTTTTATCTCTAAATTATTTTTTCAGATTGGCTTCAATTTCGTTTTTGTTTCATTTAAGTATCCTGCCGCCCGGTTCTTGGCCCTTCCTCCTCTGTTGGTGAGCGCCATATATCTGGGGTCCTCAGCATCAGCTGAAGCCTAGAATAATGAACATGTTTAGAGTAGGGTAACTGTAGCTTTGACAATGGTACAAAAGATAAGCAGCGGTAGTGTATGGAACTACCGAGAGCACCCAAGAGATGGCGCTGAGTAAACAGGAAGCAGACGACAGAGTTTTTCAGGTAGAAAAAGCAAATGGCAGCCCTTTGATTGATATGTGGGTTTTAGCGTCCCAAAACCACTATTATTATGAGAGATGCCGTAGTGAAGTCCTCCGAAAATTTCGACCAAAATGGCGGTCCTTTTTATTTTGTACCTGGAAGTAAGCGTTTGCTTTTTCGTGCTAGTGTGTTTGTGTGAGCGCGGCATAAACGCATAAACGGACACACTAGTTCAGTGCAGGAGGGGGGGGGGCGGTCTTCCAGAAATTTCTCTCTTGATATAGACAGGCGCAGACAGTCATCCCTCTTTCGCACATAGCACTTTGTCTGCCAACAGAATTGAAATGCATATGCACTGCTTCACCAGTGACTAGCAGTACGTGTGTAAACGGCGGCACAAATGTTTCCGATTTAATGCGCGAAGTTCAATTCGCTTTTGTGTTTTTTTTTACCACGAAAGCTGTTGTGATCACAACACGGGTCACGTGCAGTGCCGTATAGTTGTCCGCCGCCGCCGCCGGTGTCTGTAACCACTATCGCACAAGTGTGTCTACTTTATTAAGTTCCTGCAGGTTACCGGGCTGGGTTTCCGCCGAAGAGTAGGCCGAGAGACCATGTCTCTCAGCAGCTTCCTTGGCCTGCTGGATCGCCAAGAACCTGAATAGTCCTTAGCTGAGCAGCGCCGTTAATCGTTCCCTATGTTTCTCACTGGAGGCCGCGTCTCTCATTTTGCCAATTAGTGCTCGACACTCCGTGAGAATACGCGTTAGTGTGACCCTATTACAGCAATACTTGCACGAATTTGTCAACACACAAATCGAGATAAATGCGTTTCATAATTACGGGATTAGTTAGGTGCCGCACGAAATAAGAAAACATAGTAAATAAATATACCAAGGACACAATATGACCCAAATCTGGGTCCCCAGCGTGTCAGCCCAGCATTCTACCACTAAGCCACCCTCATGCGTGTAAATTTTTTGCAAACTGGCCTTAGGCAGGCTTGATTTTAGGAAAGCGATCTCATTATTATGAGTAATAAAGCATTTTATAGCAGCAAGGGAACAACCAGATACGAACCATAATGCGAATTACGCAACGAGTGTGTCATCGAATGCTCCAACCCTTTACAAAAGCTTGATCTCGCTCACCTAATAACTATGGCGCGTAACCATTGTGTGGGATTGCGGGGATCGCAAAGGCTTCTGGCATAATTCTTCACCAAAAACACTGCACAAAGTTACTTGCAAGTGAGTAGTGGGTACCACCTTCTCCAAAAAGTGAAGAAGGATGGCGTATATAGTGAATGCCTGCCTATTATACAATGACTATGGGAGTAGTGGTTACCAGCAAGTGTGCTGACACGAGCTACCCAAAGAGTGTCGGTAAAAAGAGACTCTTAAAGGTCGCTCTTTCAGCTCTCGCTGTAACCGTGCTGCAAATTCAACGCAGGCGTGGAGTTTTTTTTTTTTTTCTAGCGCGTGAGTTTGAATACGATATCCGACTGGATGAGAAATCAGAAGCACTCTTCCATGCTTTTTTGTTGCCCTAGAATCTGCGTTTTCATATTCCGATAAATGTAACCCACGAGCTATATTTTTTCCAATTTTGTCTCCTCTGAAAAAAAAAGAACGAGCAGAACTACTATTGTACCAAACATAAGGAAAGACAAAATTGTAAAGGTTTAAGAAAAGTTGACACTAACACAGCAAGTTGTGAAGTTTGACTCACATGCATGTATGCATATACATACATACGTGCATGCATGAATAACTCAATACATACATAAAATCATATATATATATATATATATATATATATATATATATATATATATATATATATATATATATATATATATATATATATATATATATATATATATAGTTATAAACTTCGAGAATAGTGCAGTATAGGAAACAAAACAATAAAATATTTATTTAATCCTAACAGTTTCGGCTGGTGGACCAGCCTTCTTCGGAGGATGTAAGTGAAATGATACAAGTTCCCGTAGCAGAGGGTCATCCTCACAGTTTAAAGACCCTCCTTTTTTTTTGAAGAAAACACGACTTATCCACGAGGTGAATGATGACGAGTAGGGCGAAGCAAAGACGGATGGATGGACGCAGGCACGGACGTACAGACTCACGTACGGACGCACGGATTGACGCACAGATGAACAGATGAATGGGCGCATGGACGGACGCATGGACGCAATGCAACTGACTACTACGACGACTGCGACGACACAGGACATATCACCATCAGCGTAAGGAGCTTCACCCATGAAAATTTCATCCTTCTTTAGGTTCGGCTGCAATACAAATACATTTCTAGCCCCCCCCCCCCCCCCTGTGTGAACAGTAGGTCGCTCATAATAGTATTAAGGTGTAATCGTTATGTTTCCGCTTCATTCCCCATGCAGAAAAATGGAGCTTCTTCAGGTGGAATAAAATATTGTAAACACACAATGAAACATCGCTTTGCGAAGCTGCGCCGCTGCAATCGCCCATTCTCAGTATTGCATAAACCCTGAACGAATATTTCAGCGAGGAGCAAGAAATTTCAATTGAATCAAAGAAACAGTTTTCTGAACACATTAGTTCTTTTACAAAGCTGTTTACACATGAAAAAGGCAGAGCAAAAAAACAGAGGGCCGAATATGTTCAAAAGTATGTTCCGCAAACTCGGGCACCAACTCACGCAAAAAAAAGTTCTTCTTAAAACAAAGTTTGGTTTTGGAACAGAGAGGGCACGTCTGCGCTGCTGTAATATGTTACGCCATCTACCAACCTTGCAATTTATTGGGCGTGGTTCGCAAGAGTAATATTATAAACATAGGAAGGAAAATTTACTATATGGAACGAAACTACAGTGCAAAAATCTGATGAAGCACAAAGAGAAAAAAAAGGGTGTGAAGAATGTGTCTTTCAATTTATTGCAATAGCACTTTAAAATGAACCATTGTGCGAGGAACTCGAATTTAGTACAGCTACGTTACCTTCTCCGGTGAATTCAAACAAGTGGTGACCGCAAATTTCGCTATTTTAATTCGCTTTTAAAAGAACTGTATCATGCTTTATTAGCGCTACGAAGTTAGAGTGGCAGAAGCTACTGCTTTTCCGGCTGCAATTCTCCATTTTTGTTTTATTTAATATTTAAATAAAGGAAGCAGGAAACAACAACATGTAGTGGAGCCTCCACAACGAGGCTTGCCTGAATGCCTTTAACTAAGAAAACTTCGATATTTCTGCGTACACAATATATTCGGAACATGAAAAAAAGTTTGCTGAATACATTATTTTTGTTGCAAAGTCGTTAACTTAAAAGTTAATTGATTCCGGAGTGACTTGAACCCCCTACCACCACCCCTTGCTACGCGCGTTATTATATTGTGTAATACTGCATTAGCTTATGCCTGGCTGTTTTAATATATCACTTGTGTTTCGTTGCACTTGCATATTATTCTGATGTTTGTTTTTTAACTCGCACGGTTCTTGCTGCTCTTATATTCGTGTGCAACCAGTAAAGAAGGGAGGTCTCTATGACAACGCCCAACTATGGGAACTCCTAGAGCTGTACATATGTGAGCCAATATTCTCTTGAGTGCAATAACTGTGAAACTTGAGCTTTTTTGTTCTTTTCATTTCAGCATGTCTACAGCAATCGATTTGACGTTACATAAAAAATGTCCTAAGCTCAATTTTTTTTCAGTGCGAAAGTTTGCACGTACGAGCCAAGATTGCAGTCGCCGTAGTCTCTGCCATTACATGACCTACATGGCCCTACGATATCTAGTCTGCGGCTTGATTCTTGAGTATATCTTGGTTTTCGTTTATTATGTGGATTCGCTTGTTCGCGTGCATGTACCAAAGAGTGACGCTCAATAGTTGCGAAAGCGCTCATTGGTGGTGTACTTCCACGCTTCACCGATGAAGCGCCCAATATTTTTTCATGAACGTTCGCAATGTCATCTAAAGGTAGAGTCGCACTCGCTGGGAGTGTAAAATATTGTGGTGTACGGTTCCTGCACACGCGATGCGAGAAATGGAAAAAAAACGAAAAAGAGGGCGGTGAAGATAGCCTTCAAGGAAACAAGAGAGGAGCAAGTGCCCACACCGTTCATCAAGGGTGGTGTCAGTATCACTTTTCCTCGTGATCGCTGGTTAAGTTTCTAAGGCCCTCAAATACACGAACGCGAGCACTTCACGCTGCCGAAGTGGGGAATGTACTTCGTCACCGGAAGCAAGCATGGATCGAAGCGCATTATTATAACTGCTGCTTTTTTCATCTTTGTTACAAAAGAAAGACGACGCACCTTTGAGTGCAGAGCCAAATGAACTGAATGGCTCGCGCTGTTTTTCTGTATACGGCTAAAGCTCTGTGCAACAACGCGTCTCTAATCGGTGATGGTCGTTTCGCAACAAACGTTGATGCGAATACTTGAAGTGTTAAGCTCAATAGTGTAAAAAAAATGAACTCGAAAATACAAGTTCTAATCTAAGACGATATAAAAAGGGTATCAGAATCCACTCACGAGTACGATAATAGGTGTAAGGAAGTGTTGTCCTTTTTCATGCCCGAGAACGCTGCACTGAATTCATCATGTACGGTAACCAACTAGCTCCCGTTACCACTTTGTGTAAATACTAGAATAACGAAGGCTTCTTATTATGTGAAGTGTTCTCTTGTAAGAGCCGAAGCACCATCATTGTCGTTGTCGTATAGTAGTAGCGATTGTTGCTGTTGTTGTCGTTCTTGTCGTTTTCATCGTTGTCAAACTAGGAGCGGCGAAAACGTTCTTCCAATGGAAGCTCGACCTTGAACCATAAACTCGCATCGAGGCTGAAACTACTAATTCTTGCTCGACTTTCATACCACGTACTAAGCACCGCTCAGCGCCGGCATTTCACACATTTCGAGCAGGCTTATCATGAATAAGTGTCTAGGACTTCTCCATGTGAAAAAAAATTAAATGTTATTGAGCCGCCCACATCGTAGATAGCCAAGTTTAGTGCGTGTACAAGACACTACCACAGCAGTGCACATATCATGGCCTCGCAGATTGCACGCAGCGAGGTTTCTACCAGATGCAATCTCGGAGGCCATTCAGATATATCTTTAGCAGCGCACTGATTATAATGACTAGCGAACCAGAAAATTAAAACCAATCGAGTGGTGCATCGTAAAAAAATATAATATAGGTCTCAAGATAAACGCGGAGACGAGCAAGCATACGGAAACGAGGTAAGGCAGGAAACTTCTCCAACCTATCCCATCAAATGTTTTCGCATACCTATCCTTACGTTATACATATACCGCAGTTCTTAAGCAGTTCATAAATAACATAGCAGGCAACCTTCATAACAAAGTTAGCTACTTACTAAGCAGTTGCTCCTAAAAGGAATGGGCCTGGGCAAAGTGAATTGCTTCCTACAGCTAGTATTACCCATCTGCACACCCGTAAAATGAATGGGCCTATTTAGCCACCCAAAAAGCAATGTGTAATTGCACGATAACACAGTATAAAGTCGTGTTAGGTGATGCTAACGTAAAGGCGATGCTCGTGACATGCAGTGGGAATGAATGAAGTGAAATGAAGTGGGTTTATAGCGGTTAGGAGGAAACGGGAATGAAATGCCATAAAGGGAATGAATGAAAGCATAGTCTCTCCTAAAATTAACGAGAAGGAACTCTGGCTCTGTGATCGTTCAGCTTCCATTGATGGGATTGATGGGTAGTAACACGAATTTGCCGTGTCTTCGTGCTTGCAGGCTTCGAAACCACTTGTGGCTTTGTTCATTGTTGTTTTGTTTCATTTCAAATATAATAATTGACTGTTGTGAACTTCGTGAGCCGATATGAATAGGTGAGCCTGAACAGGTCAAGCTGCTAAAGCTAAACAGCTGAATACCGTCTTGCGGCAATGCGCATTTATTCCCCACAAAGCCAAATGGAGCCGGCAGAACAAAGGTTAAACAAATCCGCGTACTGCCAGTCATTCCGATGTTCGCTGAAGCTTCATGCGTTGCAGCCTCCATAGACACTAGCGCCACAGTTTCCTCTAGTGTATGTAAAAAATTCTATCAATGAAGGGGTGGAGTGGCGGGAACAGTAACAAGCATTGTGTGAGCTGTGAGAGCAGTAAGTGGTAGGGGGAGCGGTCGGAGTTGCACATATCTGTATTTGCATTTACCCACTGTTGCAATATACGTGAGCAATCTGACATGAAAATCTCTACTTAGATCAGCTTCTCATAAAATAAATGATACTAAGCAAAGCGACAATGAATAAAAAATATTTAAATAGACAGTAGGGCACGATGGCTTCAAGCTTATTTTATTTATTCATTGCATTGTGATTTCCGCACTTGAATTAGAGAGCACGCAATTGTCTCTGATTCGCTCGACATTTTTTTTTTGTCTGTTTCACGTTACAAGTTGGCTTTTTTGAAATGGTTAGCTTTCCTTCATTTTCGATGATGTAATTGTTGGTTTGCTAAGTGTAGTGGAAGAAATGTAAAGACTACTTCATTGCATTCGCAGATGTCACACGGTGTGACATGGCGAAATTTTCACCTCTGCCGGGCTTGATCGTGAAGATTTTTTTACCTTGATTGGGTTTGCACAAAAATATGAACATGAGCCAGTTACAACCGAGCAACCCGAACCTAATTGTGGCCTACTGATCCAGGACACCTCAAAATATTTATCTTTTTTATTGTTGAAATTTTATTTTTCCTTCCAGGCATCATGGTTCTCAAGTAAGCATTGCAATATTTCTCATTTAGATGGGTTACAACATTCAGATTTCACGCTGCGATTCTCTGATATACATGGCATGTCAGTGTGTTGCACGCTATTGTTGCTATTGTAGCACAGATATTTGCAATTCTAGCACGTAATATTATGAGGATGAGTTGGCTGTACTGTAGTCAAAGCAGTTCCCATACCTTTTTTTTTTTTTGAAAACCAGAACACGCAGTGCTTATATTCATGATTTCGCAGTGACGTAGTCCTATGCTTTGCAGCCGGAGCCAGAAAAGAGAAAACGCCAAAGCTGATTGTGGAGGGCTGGGAAGCATGACTTTTTATTGACATTGAACGCCCTGTATGAACTGGCTTGCCTTGTAAAGGAAAGGAAGGTTACACTTGAAGGTTTCCCGAAACGGTTTGCTTCTTCATCTGGAAACAAGCCTGTTGTGAATTTGTTGGCTGAACATATTGCTCAGCATTCAGCGAGAACTTAACTATTGTTTTTCCCAAAAAAAAAGAAAAAAACGGCCAAAATTGTGTAGCCTTTATTCAGAATTTTAAAACAGCTGCAATACAAACAGGCCTAACTGGCTCCCGACTTTTAAATATGGAGAATAATTTGAGAATTAGTCTTTTTTTAATAGTAAACCGAAAAGTGTAATCACCAGCTAGGTGCAAATTTGTCTTTGTCACAGCTCATCTGGTCTAGATCTACCGTAGCCTGCATACTGTTTCATTTTCTCCAACATTTAGGTGAAGCTGTACCACCTGTACCATATTCACGCTCATAGAAATGGTGTATGTGTACCACAGGCCACAGGCCACGGAACGCGGGTACGCACCACAAGCGATTGGCGTTTAGATATATCCGAAATGGCGAGGACGGACAGACACCAGTAACATGAATGCGTAATTAGCGTCAAGGGAAACGAACTAGGGCAGCGTGGCCCTGACGAATTCAAAGATATTATTATTGTGGGACATTCTTAACGTCACACTGTAAAACGCTGTTCGTTTCCGTAACACTGACGCCTATGCTTTAGCATGAGCGCTTACGTTATGCAATAGCTTAAGTTACCCAGCGTAGTCAAGAATAGACGCCAGTGTTGTGGACGATCCTGGTAAGCCCATGGTGTGCACATAACTATTGCACTTTAAGTCGATCCACTTCGTAACACTTCTTAAGAGCCAAGAAATTTCGGCATATACAAATTATTACTCACCTGCTGCTTTGCATGACACCAGTTTTATCAGATGTGGAATCTGGCTTTTTTTTACATTTCGTGCAAACTGGTGTAAACAGAGTTTGATGACATTTTTTCACGTGACAACCGCCATTTCGTCGGCGGACGCCTGTCGGTGGCAGGCTCTACCGAACAACGTTTTTATGCCCATACTGTGGCTTTCATCGCAACCAACAGGCAACAAAAACGTGAATCAAATCATTGGGTGATTTCATCTAATACCATAACAGCACTCCATAAAATACCGAATGTGGTCTTGGCATTTCTACATAGAGCGGAAAAATACTTCTCTCTCGGCAACCCTCTTCAGGTGGGGAAGCCGAACGCTCCGGGCAATGCGACTCCCGGCACCTCTGCTGCGGCTCTCGACGCCTTTGACGAAACATCGCCTGCGCCCAATCTTCAATAGTGACTTGCACGTGCTGTTGACAGAGAGGTAAGAAATATTTCCAGCCTCTAGGCAATGCTGAAGTAGAAAGAACCAGCCGCGGTTTTTGTAAACAGATCGTTTGAACATCAATCCAGTGTTAGCTTTGATCTTTCTTGCTCTTTATTTTGACTGCGCTTGGATTGCGAAGATGTTCTCACCTTATAGAGCAACACATGCACCTCGGTGCTTGGAAATGTGTAATGAGATAAGGTTTTGACGTACACGTTAATCTCACAAGTTGTTCAGCCTTTAAAGGCGGTAAGATGCGTCACAACGCCGTGAACAAATTGATGATCTTGTCACAAATGTTGTGTTTTCGTAAACCCAAAACTATGCCAGATCAAAACAAGTATTATTATGAACACTAAATTCATCAGCACGACAAGTTAGAAGGCTAAACGTAAATAACAGATACAATACTACGCACTTTTTGTAACCTTTAGCTTTCGTAAGGCGAATACCCCTGCCAGAAACTCATCCACAAATATGGGTAGAAAATCAGGTAGTTGAAGGTGATAGGCCCAATCGAGGTTTGAGCTAAATATATCAACACCTGACTTTTCTTCAAACTGTTATGCATCTGTATGTAGCAATAGTTATGCTTGTTTTGAGGTTCTGCAAATGTTCTTACAATAAACCATTTAGATTGCGACGGGGGAGTAAGTTTGCATTATTAGTATCTCATAACAGCTCTCCTTGTAATAAACAAGCGTCATTTTCTTCGCGGGTTTTTCTTGAATCGTATGTGCGTGAGCTTTTCCACCTTCTCATTAGTCGCTATAGCAGTTATTTCAGACAGTAGACAAGCTTTAGAAAAAGCAAAAGTGGAATGAATGAATGAATGAATGAATGAATGAATGAATGAATGAATGAATTATGCTTCTGGTGTTAAATGTGTTAAGTGAATTTCCAAATGATGGTGGCAAAGCATTTAAATGGCTCCTCCAACCCGGGAGAGAAAAGCATGTGCAAATATAAGTATGAAAGTAAGTTTTGAGCGAAATACATATAGCCGCATACAGACGGATGCATTCGATGTAAAACTATGGAGAATAAAAGAATATAAATTTACATATATTACGGGATAAGCTTATACTAATAAAATTGGGACATATTTCTGGCCAGCTTTCATTTCTCGTGAATTCTGCTTCATTTCCCATGTGATCAGTGGCTGGTGGCAACGTATAATTGCCACCGCCTATACTTGTTATTTCAACATCAACAAAGAAGTTGTTTCGTTCCTTTTTTTTCTTTCCACATAAAAAGAGGGGGTGGGGCAGTACGAAGTAGTGACGCAATGACTGAGAAAGCGGTGGAACTTGTGTCGCCGCCCTCATTTCTTTCGCCTGACTCTTGTTTTCTTTTTCCACCCCGTTGTTATGCAATACTATAGAAGCCTTTGCTACGCTTTCACCTCTCGAATTCCTCCTTCCCTCTCCCAGCAGCCTCACGTGACTTTCCCACCCATTGCTTTTACATACTATCCATGGATCTGCCTGCACTCGTTTTTCTATATGGCCAATTTCTGTCACTGCCTTCATCCTTCTCACTCTGTTTGTTCCTCTCAGTGCCTCTCTATTTCTTTCTTCCTTGGCTCTCTCTGATATATCTTTCTTTCCACCTGTTTTTTATCTTTTTTTTACGTCCCTTTTTATCTCTCTGCTCGTTCGCTCGCCTTCTATTTTTTTCAACTTTTCATTTCTCTTACCTTTTCCTTGTATCGCTTTCTCCCTCTTTCTCGCTCTCTGTGCTCGTTCCCTTACCCGTATATCCATTCAGCGCCGAGAAATGGCCGCACGTCTATAAGGAGAGAAACAGATGGTGAACGAAGAGAATGCATGGAGGAAGAGAATGAGTGGAGGATCAGCATGTTGCGTTTCTGGAGTCCACACACGGCATAACGAAAAGCCTAAAACAGCTCCACTCTCAGCACTGATTTCTACCTATCTCTCTCTCTCTCTCTAGACGTCCGAACATACGATGAAATACAGCCTGTAAAGCGTGCTTCGTGTTTGGCAAGTGAGCTCACTAACAAAACATACTCCTGAACACCACGCTGTGCAGCGTTGCGGACCTGATTGATGCTCCAGGTGCAATCCTGTACTCGAACTACACAAATATCTTGAAGAAATGAATTTGCGGCTTACTACCAAGAACCTCTGGCTGATGCCTAGCCATGGTATCTACATCACCAAGGCCGCCTAATTCTTAAAGTTTCTTCCTTCTCCTCTTTAACAACACATAAATGTACCTACGTTTCTGGGTAAAAAAAAAAAACTGAAGATGACATGGATGCTATGTCCATCTAAAGGTCTCTTCTTGAAGTGCGCGATAAGATTTGCGCGAGGCACGTCTGGTTTTCATATGGCAGATAAAGTCAACCTCTGTCTTGTATCTCTCGGCGGACTAAGAGAGTGCGCAAAAGAAAAAGAAGGCTGTCAGACTTTCTGCAACAGCATAGCTGTTAGGTTGTTTGGTAAAGCGTCCTTAATGAAAAACCATGTTTTTTTTGTGTGTGTGCGGAAAAAAATTAGAGAAGATATAGCGCACTACAGTCACTTTATTGCTCAGAATATATATATATATATATATATATATATATATATATATATATATATATATATATATATATATATATATATATATATATATATATATATATATATATATATATATATATATATATATATATATATATATATATGGCACAACGGGAGCGTTGTCAACAAGGATAAATATACTCTCATCCCCTGATGAAGGGAGGACCCCTCCCGAAACTGTTGGGAAATAAATATACTTATCCTTGTTGACAATGCTCCCATTGTGCCATAACCCATACCTTCATATATATATATATATATATATATATATATATATATATATATATATATATATATATATATATATATATATATATATACGGGAAAATAAATAACATAAATATACGCTTCTAAAAACTGCTTATTGGTGACGTTTCGATCGGAAACCAATTTTCATCAGACCTATATATTTATCATAAGGGCAGCGAAGAGATCAAGCAACAATGAGAAAGAAAAAGCAAAAAAATGGTTGTGCAAGACATTCCATGCAAAAAAAAATATTGAAATGACACTTCAACTCGGAAGGTGCCGGTATTGTTTTTCTAACAAGATTACAGACACGCGCTCTTGTACCTGCCTTGCGAATAAAAAAAGCTTCGTATATTTGGCGCGCCCTCTTATTCGCATATCTTGTGATTGTTTGGCAATCATCATTCGTCGGAGTCTACTCACGGTTGGCATAGTAACTTGCGAAAGGGCTGCCCATACATCGATGCATGAAATGCACGTGATCTCCCCGGTGGTAGTTCTGACAAAGCGCCGTCTGGCCGACGTAGCATCGACCACATGATAGATGTGTACAGAACTCGTATAATGCAATCTACTAATATTGTAGAATGGTTCCTACTGCACTCGACAGTTGCAGTGTCTTTGTAATTCACAATCTTGTGACGTAAATGCACCCTAATTTGCTTATTGCCGTAAAAACAACCCTCGGCCCTGCTTTTTCAACGATTCTTTTTAGGCATTGTGAGATCTTGTGTACGTAAGGTATGGCAGAAACTTTTGGCTAAGTTGTATGTTCTTCGTTGTATGTTTCGAACTCTTTCCCTGCTTCGGGTCATTAACCAGCGACTCGCCTGTACCCGAGAGCAAATAGAAAATCTGGTACCTTACGTCGATCAATTTGGTTGCCAGAACTGCTTGCAGCTTCATGATTGAAAGAACTTGGCAGGGATTACGTCATGCTTCTTTTTTTTTTTTTTGCTCTTCTCCACCTCACAAGCTTGGTGTGTGGTGAACTAAAGGGAACTGGTCTTTCTGAGAGCGGATGGCGTATTTCCAGCACACATGTTATTCGTGAGAAAGTGTTCTCAGTATACGGTATAAATATATATATATATATATATATATATATATATATATATATATATATATATATATATATATATATATATATATATATATATATATATATATATATATATATATATATATATATATAGTCTGTCACACGAAGTCCGTCGAGTCACTGGCCCTTGAAACGCCACAGCTTCGTCGATTTGATACAGTTGTCGTGCTGCTACACGGCAGTATTCAGCGGCTGTTGAGTGGTTCAGGTGTTTTTCGCAAAAGTTCTGTGGCACTGCAAAGTTTGCTTTTTTATTTTCATTTTGTCATATATGCGACTGTATAAAACATTTAAAAGCACACTTACATGTGTTTTTTAGTTTAAACATATCAATGAGTTTTATACGTAATTTAGAATACATGGTTGTTCTTAAGCTTAACAGTGCAACTGTGGCCAGCAGTTCACTGCATGTTGAGTTTGAGACCTTTGCGCTGTGTCCACTTCCGTAAGTGAATAGCCATCGAAGTTTCAACAAAACTGTGGGGGTGCTCTGTTAACTCGATAGAACAGAGATCTCAAACACGCAGCCTAAGGTCCGCATGTAAACCACGAACCTCTAACTCGCGGCCCGCGGCTCGCACATGCCTGTGTTCGTCTCGTGTATTTTATTTTTATGTTGAGCATGTGCCTGAGCTACATTGCCATGATTGACCTAAACTATTGTTTTACGGGCGAAGCTCCTTAGGATGGGGGGTCGTTCCTCCCTCTGCAGTATGTAGCCAACTGTAGTTTATGAACTACTCGATATATGACGTTAGTGGTCTTCCCGTATTTGGTGATTTGACATAGTTGATGAATGGACGGACAGACACTTCACCGAACTCGTCATCAATCGCTCCGTGGATATGCTGTGGTTTTTATAGGCACTGCAGCTGGTCACCATGTCTAGAAACAAAATTGTGCTGGTGGTAACAACTTTATTTTTAACTCCGGCAAACTCCGGTCCTCGTCGGGCCGAGGACCGGAGACCCTGTTTCTTCGCCGTCTGACGGGCTTGCTGGATGACCCACAGTTGATTCTGAAGGTTGCGGCTGCGCATCACTGCCATTCACCACACCGCATCTTTATCTGGGGAGACTGCGCCTCTGCGCTTCTTTATTTATTGATGATGGGGGAAGCGTCTCTGCGCTTCTTTATTTCTTGATGTTAAAGGGGCGTACGATAACGTCACACATGAAGCTGTCCTCACCGCTCTCAAGGAGGTAGGAGTGGGTGGTCGGATGTTTCAGTGGCTGCGCAGCTATCTCTCTGAGCGATCCTTTTTCGTGAGAACCGAGGATGGTGACACTTCGCTACATTACAGCCACCGTGGTGTTCCCCAGGGTGGCATACTTAGCCCTGTACTATTCAACCTGACGCTGATAGCTCTCAATGAGCATCTGCCAAGTACTGTCAGATTGTCAATGTACGCGGACGACATCTGCGTTTGGACATCTGCAGTAACACGTCTACAGCTGCGAGCGCGAATTCAGAGAGCTGCCACTCAAGTTGCTATTTACCTCCGTCAACGAGGTCTGGAAATTTCCTCTGAGAAATGTGCACTAGTGGCATTTACGCGCAAACCAAGGCATAACTACAGCGTTCTGATAAACAGCGAAAGAATACGTCACCTTCGATCATACAAGTTCCTAGGTGTTATAATTGACAGAGACCTCTCATGGAGCTCACATGTATCATACATGAAAAGGCGATTGACAGGCATCTGTCATTTGTTCAAGTTCTTCGCTGGAAAGAACTGGGGAATGTCCACAACTGCTATGTTGTGACTATACAGGATTCTTTTCCTTGAATTCCTTCGGTACAGCCTACCTGTGTTAACCAACGCAAGTAAAACAAGCATACGAATGCTTCAAAGTGTCCAGGCTCAAGCACTCCGGATATGTTTAGGCTTGCCCCAAAGTGCGTACACAGCGGCAACTATCACCATCACAAGGGACAACCTCATCAAGACCCACATTAATGTGGAAGTGCTGAGGACACATATACGACACCTTGCTCGAACCTCTCGACATCACCTAGCCTCTCTACCAGTGGTCAGACCATGCACATCTTACTGCAAAACAGTGACCGCACATGGTGAGTCGATCCCAACTTCGTTCTCTCCTGCCGCTAGACCTGTGACTCCGCCATGGTGCCTTGCTCAACCAAGGATTAATAATTACATACCTGGCGTCGAGAAAAAGGCCAATTTGTCGTCACCGGCTCTTAAACAGCTCACACTACTTCTCTTGTATGAGAAATATCAAGACTCCACACATATCTACACTGACGGATCGGTTCAGCCGGACAGCTCTACAGGAGCAGTAGTGATACCAAGGTTGGCCACGACAATTAAATTCAAGACATCTCACGCAACAACATCAACGGCAGCAGAACTGGCAGCAATTCGTGCCGCGTTGCAATTTGTAGTTGATCAACCTACACGCAAGTGGACTATTTTCTGCGACTCGAAGGCGGCACTGCAGTCTCTACTATCAGCCTTACGCCGTGGACCACACGAGCAGCTGGTACTAGAGATAGCAGAGATTATACACCACCTGACTGAGAAAGGGCACCAAATTACATTTCAATGGTTGCCCAGTCACTGCGGAATCATCGGCACTGAACGGGCCGATCAAGCTGCCCGCTCAGCCCACACAGAAGATCATAAACTGCGACTACCACTTTCTAGAACGGATGCTGCACGAGAGCTCCGCAGACTTGCTCGCCGGCAAACCACATCGCAATGGGATCAGCCGCACTTCAAGCATGCCCGACTGTACTCGCTTGACCCTACGCTAAGTATTCAAGTCCCGTCGAGGCTTCGCCGAGCAGACCAGACCCTGTTATGTAGGCTGTGGTTGGGCGTTGCGTTTATCAACGCTTACGCTTTCCGCATTGGGATGGCCGACACCGCAGCCTGTGGCCACTGGCAAGGAGGAAACCATTACACATGTTCTTTGCGAGTGCCTAGCGTATAGTAGGCGGCGACTATGCCTTCGCAGGGAACTCAACAAATTAGATGATCAGCCTCTGTCGGAGCAGGAAATTCTGCAGTATCGTCAGGATGCGACTTCGCAGAAGAGGGCCCTGAAAGCGCTGCTGCACTTTTCGCGATTGACCGGCCTTGCTGAACGGTTACAGCTGGGACGCCCTTCCTGTGTGTGTTTTCGTTTTTTTTATGAGTGCGCGTGCGTTTTTTTTCTTTATCTAACCCCTCTTTCTTGCCCCTACTTCCCCACCCCCAGCGCTGGGTAGCAAACGAGATGCCAATATCTGGTTAACCTCCCGGCCTTTCCTTTCTCACCCTCTCTCTGCATTTTGTTCTGCGACAATTGCCCAGATGATGGGCCTAAGTGATGTGTGAGGCCAGCCGCACAAGTGGCAAGTATCGTCCGGATAGACATCTCAATATATCCCCCTGAAATGAACCGGGTTGGGGAAGGTCTGGATTTGTAATCTTCCAATCTACCGCTTCTGGGCTGTCGAGTTTGGCGTGTGGCGGTGCATGAATACGTCTACATTTTTTATAAAAGTTCGTGTTGTCGAAGTATCAGGTCATTATATCTCTGTCCAGCGCTCCGCTGGATGTCCATCCTCTGAAGAGGACCTTTCTACGCGGGCGCGGAACATGAGACCTCGCGCTACCCGATGGACCTCACCATTGAGGTAGGGCACAGGGCTGTGGAGGGATCTGTGAGCCGGGAACCATATTATAAGTAGTTTTTTCGTCGCTTCGTAGGTTATGTAGTTTGCGTTGCACGTTGAGGATAGCAGCAGCCTCTCGCGAAATTCCACCTTGTGCATAATTTCTGACCTTCCGTTTGCCAGAAAATGCTCGGTTGCCTAGATTTATTGCGGCTATTTTGCGTAGTATGGCTGCGTGAGCTGTGGTGCCAAATGCTTTCTTGAGGTGTGATCCTCGAATGGCCCTTGCACCCCTCGTCTTGTTGTGAAGTATCTGGTGTTAGATTTGCACTGAGAGATGTGAACGTAATTGTGAGACAAAAACATTTCACAATTGACGGCCAGAATTGACCCACTTTATAGATATCGTTATCAAAATGTATGAAATCTTAGCCTCAAATCTTGAGGAAAGACCCGAATATGAGATATTCCAAGGTTTCTTTTCAATGGTCGATTTCACTGAGGTGTACGAACTAGATCCCCCCCCCCCCCCTGTACTTTTCCTTTTATTTAGTTCCCTTGCCTGGCCCTGGCGGGACTAAATTTTGAGGGCACTGCGATAGAATATTGACTTATTCGCCTTCGAAATCGTCTGTGGGCAGCTCATGTTCGACAGCTGAGTCAATGGACCATTTGTTGATTGGCCTTACGGACGCCAGTGTGACTCGGTTACAACAGATCCGCTGTAAGAGGTGATATGTGGAATACATTGTGACAGAGTTTCTTCAAACTAATTCTTCATAAAGTTCAGAAATAATTGAAAAAGGCGCTGGCTGATTACAGCCGTTGGGTGTAAGAGAGAACAAATCATTGATCAGTAAAATTATACGTATATACTGACAGAATTTACGAGCTGCCGTCACAAAATGTGCTATATCACTACCACCAGGGTTGATGCACCGAAGTTCCAAGCATCCGGGCAAATGGATTTTACTGTTCTTGCCGCGTTGACGATGCATTCGTAACATCGCGTGGTTCTTGTATAGCTTTGCACCTACAACGCAGCGATAACGACGTATGACTTGTGTCGCCGCTGATATACTTCATTTGTTAGTCAAATGCCAACGTCCATGCTTGATCGAGTGTAAACTTGACGATAGTGCAATAGTATTTCATGCGATGTTCATGCCCGTGAAGGTTCCAATCGCTACATGCCTGGGAAATATAATACAGACATTATCTAAAAAAAACGTCTTTGACGGTTTATAGCACCAAATACTCACTAGGACAGAGCAAGATAGCCGTTGCTAAAAAAAAAAGTGCTTAACCATCTCGAGTACTTCGTACTCAACTGTGGGAGAGCAGTGGACCCTCCCGACCCTGATAGGGTGCGGCGAAGACAATGTGCGTTTAGGAAAATGTTTAGCGATTTAGAGTACCTGGAATTCTACTATGTGAGAGAAAAAAAAGGCCCCCTTGTCCCCGAAGAAAATCGTGAGAAAATGCGAATGCAATTCGTTGCGTCCATAATGGCATTTTGCACGTGAAAATCCAGAGTTAGGAGGAGGAGGAATAAACTTTATTATAAGAAACCAGCAGGCTTAAGTGGCCGGGCCTAAACCCTCCATGAGGGGACGTCAAGGACTTGCCTCGACGCCGCCTCAGGGGCGTGCTGGGTCGCCCAGGTTTGGTCGTAAAGAGCGGGGCTCCTGAGAGCCTCATCGAGCTTCGACAAGGATGACACGCAAAATCGTGAAGCGTTCCCAGCGTTAAAAGAATGATTTTTTTAGATGCGGAAGCATCTTATACTCGCGCCTTGTAGTGCGCCGTCCGCGCCGTCCGCACCGCTTCTCGAACATTCGACAGCTGACGCGCGCGCATGCGCCGTCGCGCCGTCACCCACTCTTCCAACATCTGTGCATCCCTTCCTCCTCTACACACCGCGCGCGCTTCACTCCTCCACTATCTGTGCACCCTTCCTCCTCTACACACCGCGTTCGACATCTACAATTCTCCTGATTCTCCAGTGGACGCGCATGTGGCGCCGCGCTTCGAGAACATTCAACAGCTGACAGTGCATGCGCCGTCGAGCTGTATATATACTCAAGGTCGGCGCTCGCTCGCTCAGTTGCCGCTCGTCGGTTGGTTTGTACGGCGCGTCGACGTCCAAGGTCGCGGTGAAATGAATTCCAACGAATACACAAACACAATGATCGACGTCCCTTCGACCAGCGCCGCTCTTTCGCATACGTGTGTACGTGTTCACTCATTTAACACCCCCTCCTACAACCACGTTAACCAATTTAGCCATCGACCCAAGTAAGTCGCAATTTAACACCCCATTTCACAACCACGTTAACCAATTCAGCCATCGATCCAAGTAAGTCGCACTTTAACACCCCGTTAACCAATTATATGCTCCGCATCCTCCTCAGTGTTCCCCCGAGGGAAGCTGCGGGCAATTTTTTTTTACACCATGTAGCCAATAGCGCCGTTCTCCGCACGTGGCGTCTTTCTGTCGCGAGAAGTGCGGTATGCGTTTCCAGCTCTAGCAGCTAGCGTGTGCGGTTAAAGAATACTATGAAGTGAACAAAACAAACAGCGTTCTTGGCTGAGCGTTGGCGTTTCACGGCGGCATCTCGAGCACGCATTTCCGAATGTTCTTGAGGAACCCAGCCAGTGAATGGTCAAGAGTGAGGTGCGAGTGAACGGGAACGTGGGGTGCAAGGAGGAGAGAGAGTGAACAGCGAGAGAAGAAGCGGCGAAGCACTGCACCTACCTTCTCCTACACTCTCTCGCAGTACATGCTCCGGTTGCTAGGAACGAGTAGAGTAACTGTATATGGTCTTCGTAGGAACCATATACAGTTACTCTAGGGGTGACGGTAAGCGCACGCGCTCGCAGCTGTTGCTATAGGAGTGGGCGGTGAATGTATCCCGACGAACGCCTCAAATAGCCCGACTAAAAAATGGATTGGCATTTAAACCGATCCTGTTCTTTACAGCTGCAACAATCGATACCGCGTTTCTCCGTAGAATGGCGAAGTATGGCATAGTGTGCTTAGAAAAAGTGGGTAACAATTTAGAGTATTAGGTACTCTACTCTGGAAGAGCTGAAAGCCGTCCCATGGTACTATACTAAGAAGGGCACAAAACCAATCGTGTTTTGAGTGTGAACTGGTGCTCCAAACGTTCTTTCCAAACCTATTACATGCGGACGAATACAAATCAAGCCGCTGAAGGTGCGTCAGTAACATTTGCATTTGTATGCACCATTTATCAATAAATAATCTTGTTTATACCGTGGGCTTGATGGAGATCAGCTGTTTATAAACTATGATCTCATCTCTTATTGAAGTCATCAAGGTGCGTGCTCATTACAGGTTCTCATTGTCATTGTTGTCTGGATATGAACGCACGATTGTCGTCGTGACTTGTAGCAAATATTTGCTGCTTAACATGGGGATGATGGTGAGATTCCGAATATGGAGATTGCTAACAGTTTTACTTTTAGATGCGGAGCATCTAATACTCGAGGCTTGTAGTGCGGCGCCGTCCGCAAGCTTCCTCCTCCTTCTTCCACCATCTGTGCATCCCTTCCTCCTCTACACACCGCGCGCGCTTCACTCGTCCACCATCTGTGCATCCTTCCTCCTCTACACACCGCGTGCGCTTCTCTACTTCACGAACATTCGCTAGCTGTATAATGTAGCGCGCATGCGCCGTCGCGCTTCGAGAACATCGGCAGCTGACGCGCGCGCATGCGCCGTCGCGCTTCGAGAACATCGGCAGCTGACGCGCGCGCATGCGCCGTCGCGCTTCGAGAACATCGGCAGCTGACGCGCGCGCAAGCGCCGTTGCGCTTCTCCCCCTTCTCGAACATTCGACAGCTGACAGTGCATGCGCCGTCGCGCTGTATATATACTCAAGGTCGGTGCTCGCTCGCTCAGTTGCCGCTCGTCGGTTGGTTTGTACGGCGCGTCGACGTCCGAGGTCGCAATGATCGACGTCCCTTCGACCAGCGCCGGCCAAAGTGTTGGCGGAACCGCAACCAAGTCTTCGTCCGAAGACAAGGCAGCGCGGAGAAGAGCTCGCGACGCCGAACGTAAACGTCGGCGTCGAGCGGAAGATGCTCAACTTAGAGAACGTGAAGCCGCTGAGAGACGTCAGCGTCGAGCAGCAGCACCGGATTCGGCCGCTTTGAAACGTAAGCGTCGACAAGAGGACCCGGACTTTCGAAAACGGGAAGCCGAGTGCAAGCGTCGGCGACGAGAGGCCGATCCCGATGCTGCCCGCGAGCGCAAGCGCGCCGAGGTAGCGGCGTGGCGCGCAAAGCAGTATGCCACGCCCAACGCTCGCTTCAAGCGCAACTTCCTCGACCGAAGCTTCGGCCACACCTGCAAGGTGTGTGATCGTCTTTGGTTCGATAACAACTTAACTCGGATCGGCAACATTCAGAACAACTCCAAAGCGTTGTCGGTTCTTTGCGATACGTTTGGAAAAGGCACCGACTATGCCGACTACGTCGTGTGTGCTACGTGCAAGCAGTCGTTGTTTGCCGGTCGAGTTCCCTCGGCTAGCGTGAGTTACGCTCCGCATCCTCCTCAGTGTTCTCCCGAGGGAAGCTGCGGGCAATTTTTTTTTGTCACAAAGTCTGTGCAGCACTGAGGAAGCACTGCGGAAGCAGTGTGGATTAGGGAACAAACGGGGATTAAGGATATCATAGTTGAAATCAAGAAGAGGAAATAGACATGGGCCTGGCATGTAGCGCGTAGACAGGATAACAGTGGGTCATTAGGGGAACTAACTGGATTCCCAGAGAAGGCAAGTGGATTAGGGGGAGTCAGAAGGTTAGGTGGGCAGATGACATTAAGAAGTTTGCGGGTATAAATTGGCAGCAGCAAGCACAGGACCGGGTTAACTGGCGGAACATGGGAGGGGCCTTTGTCCTGCAGTGGACGTAGTCAGGCTGCTGCTGCTGATGATCATGATGATGATCATGATAATGATGATGATAATATTTACGTCCTGACGCTTTGACAGCAATTTATATTTGTGTGTATTTTGAACTGTTTCCAAGATCCATTCTCTTTTTCTCGGAAACAAGGCTCAACAAGATTTCTTCAACAAACCGCTGATGTCAATAATAAGGGCAAAGCGTACCTGGTACACTGATCTTAGCGTGAGACGACGCCACACGATAGCTAAATCAACCGTTTATTGCTGCCTGGACAGCGGGCAAGTAGCGAGGTCGACTCAGGATCGACGCGGGTGACGGCGTCTGCGCGAGCGCTGCTATGTTCGTTTGTCATCAGAATTATCGACGTTTACCGATATCATATTGAAATGCTTATGGTGTGCATGCAAATAGAGGTTGCCATATCAAGCATGTCTGTTACGTAGTATACCCCTTTCAGTCACGAATTATGGTGCACTGGCCAAAACGCGTCAAATTCGCGTTAAATAATTCCAACGCACTCGGTATTCTATTGCAGGTAAGAAAAGGAAAAACGTTATTCTGACGAGTTCTGGTAATTAAAGTTAATTAGTGCATAACCACTTATTTCATTCCGCCTGCAGTTGGCTTCAGTACTTGCAAAAAAAAAGAAGCCGTTATTATACTCGATAGGCATGATCAGTTTCTTTTTTGGTTGTATTCGTTTCTAGCGAAGAAAAAGAAAACCTTTCACGTAGGTCTTGAAATGCGTCCTCTCGAACAATCGTCGAACATGGTAGTGCTTTCAGCAAAGTGATCCTCTGCAGCAATACGCAGCATAATGAAGTTAAATATGTACCAGCTGTCCACTCAGAATGCCTGCACGAATGTGGACACTAAGTTTTAAGCCATTTGATGAAACACGGGGTGCGTGACGTGCCATTCAAGTTGGCATCTCCATGTGTACACAACGTGAATAAAAGGGTAAATATACGTACTTGTCGTGGCCTTATCCAATCATAATGCAACTCGTGCAATAATTATGACTACGTCATGCCACTCAAGGACATAGTTTGCTTACACCCCGTAGCCTCTCGCCTGCTGCAACTAGCTTGTGAAATATAGTATAGGGGGAGCATTGCACAGTGCAATGGGAAGAAATAATATAAGAAGTACATCCGGCAAAAGAGCTCCTAAATTTTTTTAAAGTACGTTATACCATTTCTATGCCTGAATTTATTGTATAACACTAAGGATAAATTTGATGAGTTCTTATGTCTTCCGTGAGCACCAGTTTCAACTCATTTTTATGCGTCAGTCAAGCTATATAATACATCTGCTACCAAGAGAAGAGCCTGTTCAGAATTTATTATGGCAGAGCTTGTTAAACACGTTTCCTGCTAATGTTCAGGCTAGCTGAAAACAAACGCGGAAAAAATACTACCTTCCAGACTAAAACAACACAGATTCCTGATATAAAAGGTACAAAACTGAGCATTTCAAACTTTTTCTCAACGTTTGTTTTTGAATTTTTACGCCTAATATTCTGCACACCAAAACGATAGTTTGCCCCATGCAACGATTTATGTGAACTCACGCGACGAAATGATTGGTTGTTTTCTAATTTAATTCTTTTTAATTTTCCCGATAAACGTGTTCTAGCGTTACTCGTTAACACTCTCCGCTGTTTAGCTGTCATTCTCCCCGAGTTATAAACATGCCATCACCCGTGCATGAACTCATTCAGCACACAGCCTCGGTAAAAATACTTCACTAAGAAGTTCACCATTCCGAGAAAGTCGAGCCTACAGGTGGATGGATGGACAAAACTTTATTTAAAACCTGCAGATTAGCGACCGGGCCTAGGCCACCCGGGTGGTCGCGGTAAGGCCTTTCAGCCACTTCCCAGGCCTGCAAGATGGCCCAAATTTGGTCTTCAGATTCTGAGCAAGCCAGAGCGCCGAGCCAGCGCGTTTCAAGGAGGTCCGGGTTTTGGTGATAGAAAAGCCGTGTGGTGCGTGGGCATTTCAAAAAGTATGTATTCTATTTCTGCGTATTCGTGTTTACATAGGATACATCCAGCGTCGGAAAATCGCCTGGGGTATGTGCGGTTGAATCGCACTGGGTTTTGAAATTCTCGTTTGTAGGCGTCTCCACTCTACTTCTTGTGACCTATGTAGTTTAGTGTGGGGTTTTATTTGCCATTGCCACGACAAGTATAGCGCGTATTGCTCAATCAAGAAGCCACGACAAAATTGCGTTTTACTGTGATCATACCCCGCAGAGAGTGGCGTTGGAGCATGCGTCATTAACCCGCGAAATTCGCAACGCCATGTCTGTGTGTTCACTGTTACGTCAATATTTGATGCGCAGTGTTTCTGCAATTGCTGTCGTACAGTTGCGTGTGCTGTAGTCTGATAAAACGTCTGTACGGGTAGGAGTTCGTCGAGAGCCTTAGGGACTTGGCATTGAGGAACGGTAGGAGGCGAAAGTTCTTTTTTTTATTTATATAAGAAAAAAATCAAGAGGTAGGCAACGCTAGAACGTGTTGTAACATCAACATGGTCGTTCTGTTAAATAAATACGCAAAAACAAGAAAACCTTGAAGTAAAAAAAGCGTAAGAAGGGAAACGAGTAATCAGCAGCACAATGTACGGTCGGCTGCAAAAGGTTGTGGCAGAGCACGTATGGAGTCTCGGGCGTATTAGCAACCTTGTGCCAGTCATCATTACGATGATTTTTCTTAACAATAACATTTACTTTCTTCGAAATGAGGGGGGGGGGGGAGCCAAGTGTACACGCCGAATGCTCATTGCAATCGGGTACGTGTTATATCATATTATGTAAAGAAGCATCCTGTCTTGCTTTTTGTTTTTTTCTAGCCGTGTAGGAGCGCGGCATCATGCGCTATAAGACGGAGAACGTGTGTCATTCAGGGAAGCTTTGAAATCGGCGCCAGCAGGACGCCTGTTTACTCGATCGAAGGCCTTGCGAGGTAAACACGGCCTCCTGCTGTTGATCAAGCAGCGGCGGTTGCGCGAAGGATTTGGCACTGTGGGGCAGTGATGGCTGATCGTCAATCCAGCTGGCAGTGCAATAGCAAAAGGAATGCGTAAACACACAGCACCGTGCCCACATGGCTGGCGAGCATTCGTTCATTTGTTGCGGAAGTTTACTGTCGCCTCTCTTATGGCAACCAACACGATACGCTTTCGAGAGTTCGTTTTGTTTTTACCCACTGGGAACGTCAGGTTGGACCGCTTGTGACGGAAGTGTCCCATACGAGAGAGCCAGCTGTTCAAATATGGAACCGCTTTACTTCCTTCGTGGTGGCGCCATCTGTAGGGCATGCGTTGTATGCGCCCTATTCATACGAGATGTCGTTTTCCGCGTCCGTATGTTTGATCACATACGGCTGCCGTGTTCACGTGCGAGTTGTTCGAGCCCTTGCTTAGCAACAGCTGCGGCGTATACTATAGACTGTGCTATCTTTCCTTATCTTGTCAGCCAAGCCGTATTGAAGGTTGATTATTAAGCGATGGCAGGTTGGTTTATCACTACAGTTTGTCCGAGCTAACTTCAGGGCTTATTTATTGAGTCCGTTCCGTTGGCCTTGTGATTATGGTGGGGATCGCCTGCTGACCGGAGCAAATTATCAAGTTAAGGATGAGGGTGGGGGGAGCAAATAAACAACTGGTCTCCACCCCGTAATTTCACAGGAGGTGGGGGAGACTACTTTAAGGCAGAAACGAAAGAACTCGTGTAAATTTTGCAGAATGTAGATCATGACAAAAGGCAATGAAAGATTCGGATTGTGCATAAGCGAAACGACTGAACAGAGTTGCACGAACACTTTGGCAAACGCGTGGCTCTATATACGGAACCTGCCTGGCCCACCGGCTGGTCATGTAGGCTCCCTACGTGGTTACCATGCAGCCAGCCATCGATGCTGACGCAATGCACCAGTGTTTTTGTGTACAGATGACGAAAGCAAAGATCCGCGAGAAAATCAAGCTGGACTGTCCACGATAAGCGATATTTAACTACTAGAAACTACAATAAAAAAATAATTGCTGTAATATTATAATCGTTGAGTTTTAACGTCCCGAAACGACGATATGATTATGAAAGACGCCCTAGTGGAGGGCTCCGGAAGTTTGGACCTCCTGGTGTTGTTTAACATGCACCTAGATATACTCACGTGCGTCTCAAACATTTTTGCCTCCATCGAAAATGTGGCTGCCATGGCATGCAGGATTCAATCCCAAGACATGTGTAGAAGCTCTAGTAGTATTATTGTAACATCAATAAATAAATTCTTTCCATGGCTTCAAGGAAAAACTGCTAGTACATTTAATGTTCCTAGCCGTTTGTTCACCGCATTGTTCCGTAATTACTCGGTGTTCCTCAAGAGCTATACCTATACTACATCGATTATGCCTTGCTGCAATACCTAATTGTTTCATCATTCCACCATTTTCAAAGAGCAGCTATCTAGGAACCTTTATTAGAAAACAAATTCGATTCCCAAACTTTGACGCACGCCGAGGAATTCGGCGTCAGGTCCTCCCAATAAACGCCGCTACAGCATGCACTCCCTCACTCTCGGAAGTGCCAGCGAAACCATCGCCCGCGTCCACAGAAAAACACCCATCGGAGTTGCTCACAAGCCTACCAATGCATGAGTGTGTTCTGTACCTGTTCCCAGAAACAAGCCACCGAAAAAATTGAGTTCGACAAGTTCTTGCTCTGGCCACGACTCGAGCTACATCGACGAAATGAAAAAAAAAACCTTGAGAAATGAGTACAGCAGCACAAGACAACCGCAATTTTTGCAAGGGATTGCCAAACACTTCGAAGACGTAGGTTACTGAATCAATTTTTCTTCCACAACAGTCGCACCAACTAAAATCAACAACGGGAATCGACTTTTACTCGACTCCTGGTAAATTCAAACGAACGTAAACATTTTGAACCGCAAAAAAGGAAACTTACCCCATGTAGAAAGAGAGAGCTTTTTATTGAAAGGCTACCCCATGTATATACGCAGGAATTCCTATCCTCCATATAAATTTTATCAGCTCATTTATGTTTTTTTTTGTATACAATTTTTAGTTTTATTAGCTCACTTGTTGTTCCAGCAGCGGAACTGCTATGTGCCCGTTTTTCTTTTTTTGCTTTACTGTATACTCTGTATGCCACGTTTTCCTAGCCCGAGAAAACGGTCCCTGTCAAGCCTTATTTATGGCTTCTTTCGTCTGTATCCACCAAGCTCCATTGATTGTCTTTGAAGCTGAGAATATATCCTGATTGATTGACTAATAGATTGATTGATTGATTGATTGATTGATTGATTGATTGATTGATTCAACAAAACAGAAATTGACCCTTGCGTTCGGATTCAAAAGCCAAGGCATCGAAAAGCAAGCGCCTTCACGGGACCTCTTGCTGGTCTCGCGAAACAAAATGAGCAAAAAAAAAAAACTCTCCAGTCAAGTATAGTTTTCAGTTTCAAGTAATCAAAATTACACAGTGACTATACAGAGAAGCACCCGGACTCCACCTCCGTGGTTTATGTTTCTTGTTTCTCAAAATTTGAAACCCTGCTGTATGTATGCTGGATAGCATCCCATTTGTGCTTTTGATTTTTCTCCGCGTTCTTTACACGCCCCACGATTGCCAGTATAGTATTCGTAAGAAACTATCTTCAGTGACAACGTCTCGGGCGCTTTTGAAGTTGATGCGATGATATTGCTTCTCACTCTGTACCACCTTATACCACTTGCCGGAGAAACGACCGCAACCGTATAGTGACTGCACACTTCACTCTCCATTGTCTTGATATCGGAGATTTTTAGGGTTGGTTAGGGCAAAATGACACATGGTGCAAAACGCGACATATTCACCTTACCGACCTATCTATTTACCGATATAGTACCATAAGTATTTTTCTTCATTTCTCTATTTAATCTATAGGTGCTGTTACTTGTGTACCTTTTTATGTGTGAAAGCTTATTGCTCACAGCATTCACGTGAGAAAAAGTACACGGCTGATGTGGTGCCTGACCTGTCAAAAAGGGGTGACCTTCTGCTCACCTTAATTTTCTAATCCAATCATGAGGCTACTCTGATGTCAGTACAACAACTTACGTATATATTATTTTGTTACATTAAAGAACTATCTACATACCACGAAAATTTTTGGTAGCTTGGTGTACAGTGCCAAAGTGGAACTTTTCTTTAATTCGAGCATGTGCAAGGGGCCAAACGTGGCAAAAAATCATCGAAATGTTTTATAGGATATCTTATTAAGCCAACAATCTATTCATACTAATTATTAATTTATCTTTGTTCAGGATGATTAGGACATACAAGAAAGTATCATATAGAGCTTCATTGGTGAAAAATGACACCAAAAACGTCGACTGCTGTTGAGAACAGGACTCACGCCATTCGCACTCTATCGAGGCTGTTTCGCGATCTCAAGGATTCTCTCAAGAGGCGCATGGAAAAAAATTGAAACAATCTCCAAGCCAAGCCGTTCGCAAGCACGACTTGTAATGGAGATTTATTAAATTTTTAAATACCGATACTTTAAAAGTAACAAGCGATAGAAAATCAAAAATTCATCAGCTCACAAAGCCTGCGATGCCTGACTAACGAAGCCTGGCTAACGAAGCCCGGCTGACAAATGCCCGCGCAGTTCTGTCTCTAAACGGCAAAATGAGGCGAAGAAGATGCGTCAGAACATATCTAGCCTCCAATCATTGAATAATATAATGAAGTGCAAGCGTTTAAGAAACAACACCACTCGCACGAAGAAAGACTGCGTTGGCTTGATCGCTAGGCGTTTTGAAGCAACATGGCGCCGGGTTCCGTCTTGATTGATTGCGTATAGTGTGAGGAGTGGACTCGTTAAAACTGCCTGGGGGCCCTGGGAGTGAATCTCAGGTGCTTGTACTGCAAAATTTGAAGTGATAAATTTTTTCAGTGTCTCGTTTTGTCCCGCAGTTTGAGGGCAAGATAAGACATCTAGCGCATTTTATTCTTTTTTAAAGCACTCCTTAGAAATGTTGCAACATCGTCATAATTATGCAGCTTATACCTTGTACCCAAGGGAAAATTTCTACGCTCACCTTTATTGGTAAAGCGTGCAATAAAAAATATTTGCTATTTTCAAATTTCTGTTGCATTTTACCCCACACTTCCCTAAGTGTGGGATCCTGTTTAAAGCGCAAAGACTCCTCTGCTTTTTTTAAGCAACCCTGTCCCGGAGAGGTAAAGATCTATCTATCTATCTATCTATCTATCTATGCATCTATCTATCTATATATATATCTATATATATATCTATCTATATATCTATCTATATATCTATCTATATATCTATATATATATATATATATATATATATATATATATATATATATATATATATATATATATATATATATATATATATATATATATATATATATATATATATGCGTATCTATGTATGTATGTATCTGTCTGTCATTCAGTACAGATAACAAATTCGTTAGTTGTGGAGTTCCCTCGAAATCGTAACTTTCGGTACGATTGAACATTCCATAAATCACTGCTCTTTCTTTCGTCCTCTACGTGAACGAAGCACTCTAAATACGGAGAAAACTTCGTGGTGACCATGGCCACTGCGAAAAGATTAGCGAAACTCACTAACGTGCCCAACATAAAACAGTCGGCTCTCGCATGAGAGTGATAAATCAGCGCTGTATAGACTTTAAGTTCGAAATTCACGCCAGCGATCACTTCCAATTGAACAACCCAAAAAACAGCCACTGCGTTTGGAGATGTCACTGTAGGGAGACGGGGAAATCAGAAAAACATCGCTGACCTTTAAGGTTTTCTTTTTTTATGTGCGAAGCTTCTAAAACCGTGGGTCTGTCCATGGTCTGTCCGTGGGTCTCTTTGAGACCGGTTCGTAACCACCTAGTTGTATAACTCTCTCAGCAGGTGGCACTAGTGTGAGTGAAAGACATATGGACGGACGGATGGACAGATGCTTCGCCCCATTCATCATCCTTCAGTGCGTGGATATGTTTTTTTTTTCTTATCTGTGCGCACACTTTAATGCACCGCTTTTCTCATTCGCGCCATGTTTGCGAAGACGTCTCTTGCGGCGCGATTAGGCAGGTAGTGATGTCATCTATTTTGCAGGCAGCCTTTGTGAATTCTAAATGGATAAAAAGCAATAGAGCGCCGAAAAACATGTTTATACAGCAAACTTAGGATTTTCCTGGTAGAAATACTTGCCAATTTTGATACCATCGAAACTTATGACCAACCCACCGATGTAGTCTGTATTGGTTGGGGCACTCGTGTCGACCCCAAAAGTCGCAGGATCGAAACACGGCCGTCACGACCGCATTTTTCATTGAAGCGAAATGCTGAATACCGGTGAGTCTAGATTGAAGTGCGCGTCAAAGAACACCGAGTGGTTGAAAATCTCGGATCCCTAGACGATACGGTGTCCCTCTTAATCGTATCGTGGTTTTGAGACGTCAAATTTGCAACATTTATAAATGTTCGTGATCTTGATGCATTGTGCAGGGGAAAAACAGGAGTAGCTTGCAACGTAGCGGCCAAAGAACGTGATTTCAGTGTCGTTCTGATCTATCGCGCAGGAGCCTCAACAAAACCTTGGATAAAAAACGCCAGGCCTGTGCGTAAGGCGCAGCACAGTTGCAGCTAAAGCTAGAAAATTGGCCTTTCAAAGCCTTTTTTAAACACCCATTGGGTAGCTACTGCCAGAACACTTCCTTGATACCCACTACGGCCTTATTAATAATACGTTTTGGTAGAAGGCCGGCATTCGCAATGCTATTTGTCGTCATTATTCTGAGAAGTGTGGTATCCACTGAACACATGCAAGGAATTTTATGCGAATTGTTTATGCCGTGGGATGACGATGATGAGGAGTTATGCCTGAAGTGGGTATGCGCCAGAGTTATTAGGTAAACAGGAACAAGTTTTCTAATGGGTTGGAGCAATGGACGACCCACTCGTTATGCTATTTGCATTGGGCAAAGACTGGTTGTTATATCGCTGTTTTAAAACGATTTATAAGTCATATTAACGCGATTGCTTTCACGTCATCAAGCCTGTCTAAGGCGAGTTTGCAAGTATGTCCCAAGCACCGGCGAAGCTCAGTGTTAGAATACTGAGCTGGCACTAAGTGGACCCGGGTTTGAGCTCCACTGTGTCATGGCACTAGGTTTCCTTTTTTTTAATTTCGTGTGATGTGGTTACGGACACAGGCGGCGGCGGTGGACAACTACGGGGGCGCATGACTCGAGTTGAGATCTCATAACAGCTTTTGTTGTTATAATGCTCATAAAAAAAGCCAGTTTAATGGTGCCTGCAGAGTAGGCACGATTAAACGCTAGTATGAAGAAGAGATGAAAATTATACAGCAGCTAAATCCAGGTGATTAAATATTTAACGCGGCATGGGGCCATGGAGGCGTCTCATAGGCCCAGGAAGCTTAATCATTTTTCTAGCACTCCAAACAAAAACAATGAATGTGTGATTGTGCCACTCTTGATAATATGAATCTTTTGTTGGTGGCCGAGACACGCTGATATGAAATATTTGGTTTATATTTCCATTGAAGACAGGTATGCGTTACAAGTAAAAAATGTGCGTTGAAGAACTCCAGGGCGGTAAACATTATTTCCAAGTGCCCCACTCAATCAAATCGTAATCATATCATAATAATATAGCACTTTTAGCAAGTGAAACTACAGTAAATATAATTATTACCTTAATGCGTATAAGACATGAAAATAGGCAGTTGTAAAAAGCTAACCTGCTGGTGTTGATGTCGGAAAGCTCAAGAAGGCTTTGCCGATGCTTTCTTTTATTGTCTACACCACTGCCATACTTTCTTGCATTACTTTGTTGTAAAAATAAAATACATTCCAAGAAAAAACACAAGCATTGTGAACCTTCTTTTCCACACATACACTCCTCTCACATTTACAGCTGTTTGTAAACATCGCTAACACAGATGGTACGTGCCTGTGTCAAGTTTCTACGATGTCA
Organism: Rhipicephalus microplus; assembly: GCF_043290135.1. NCBI lineage: Eukaryota > Metazoa > Arthropoda > Arachnida > Ixodida > Ixodidae > Rhipicephalus > Rhipicephalus microplus. The sequence continues at coordinate 39,472,342 of NC_134709.1, read as the reverse complement.
AAGTTACACATGAGGTACAAGACGGTCAATGAACTCTTTTTTTTCCCTCTGTGTGTACCGTACTGTGCAGCATGGCAGAATAGCCCACCGTATTGCTGAAAGCGAAAAACTTCCTTCCCGCATACTGGAATGCAGCCTTCACAGCGTTGTTCCAAGTGTTTTCGGCACCATGCACGCTTGGAATATTGCAAGCCAGCGCCGCTAAATCGCTGTGTCAAGCCTTGTTTATCACTCCTCGTTTGCGAGCTGTTTGAGCCGCCAGCGTTCCACCGTGTGGTAAGCGCCCCCCATTCTGTTGAGCCCTCGTACACATGGTGCGGTCATCGACACCGCTCTGATTGTTTCTTGAAGCGCATCCTTTTGCTATACTCGTAAAAGAGCACCACGTAAGCATTAATTCCCAAAAATAAGGTACCCGATCAAGTGATACCAGATATATCCTCTACTTGTTTGTTTACTTCGAGTGAGAGCAGAAAACTAAAGCAAGAAGGGGGGGAGGGAGTGAGAATTTATTAGAAGGCAGAGAGGTTGGCCTGAGCTAGTTTGCTCTAGCCTGCTACTCTACACAGGGATAAGGGAAGGGGGAAGGAAAGAGGAATGAAGGATGATCAAAAAGCCAATCGAAGGAACGGGCTGACAAAACACACCGCGAGAACCCGCAATGCTTGCCTTGATTTATCGAGGAAAAAAGAGAAAACATTAACGAGAGCTAGAAATATATAGCCGCGGCCCCCGCTAAACACGAGGCATTTAGTGCGAGCACACGTGCAAGAGAGTTGGCTTTATCACGATCTTTTCCATGAATTCCAAATTCCGGGATCAGAACTGCTAATTCCGATGGAACTGTTCTTGATTTTCAGAACAGCACAGAGACGCGGTTTTATACCGAGGCGAAATGAACTTTCGGCTGCAGGTTGTCCCTATTTCGCGTTTGCGCCAGGCCCGTAGACGGAAATTTTTTTTCGGGGGAGGAAGGGGGTGTTATTTTGGGGGCGCTTTGAAGGCCTTGAAAAACCCCTATTTTCATTCATAATGCCCTCGGTAAAACCACACACATCCTGCCTTTTTTTTTTGGGGGGGGGGGGGTGAGATTTCGAGACACCTCCTCCCCCACTGACTGGCTACGGGCCTGCTATGCACCGCCTAAATTAATTGACCCAGTCCTACTACCCACTGGTGCTTCACTAAAAATAAAGAACTGTCTGTATGCAGAAACGCATGCACCGAAAAAATCGAATGCTCCCCACCGCTCCCCGCTGATCCACTAAAGTGCCGCGAAGTGAAGAATGCATTACAAGCACGCGTACTGTTAAGGTGACACCTTCAGACCTTGCACAAAACGACAAAAGCGTGCAGCAGCCAAGACAAGACGCCATGTGTCATGCTAAAAATACGTGTTACTCAAAGAAAAAAAATTTTAAAACAGCATACTTTGGATTCGAAATTCGCAGAACGCTTGAATATCGCCATAATGCGTCAGCGTAATAGGGCTACCCACGCGTTGCCTTCCACCATACCGCAAGGAATTCAACAGTGTGCAACAAACACATTAGCCGTTTCCAGAAGTCCTGGAATGCCTACTACAAGTTCTGAAAGTTCTTCTTCTTGTCGCCTATCAACACAACCCGCTGTGGCGACTGGCCAAGAGTTTAGTGGATTTTAAAGTAGTATAAAATTTTATAATCGTACAGACTATAGAAAGATTTACGAATACAAAGCAAATTGTATTGCTCATTGTAATCTGTATATCTGTTTTAAACAATTCAAGATAAAGCCGTGTCTTTTTTTAAAGTGAAATGCTAAAGGAATAGGGCAATACTGTTATTTCTTTTATGCGCACGCAATGGTGTATACACATTTGGATAATAATACTGACTACTTACTTATTCAACCAATTTGTTTCATTAATATATTGTTCCTGGCAGCCAAGTGCCAAGTGCCCACATCATCGTAATTCTTTCTTTCGCAAATTTACTGGTGAAGCACCCGCTACTCGTGCCACAAGCGCCTGCTCCGCTGGACGACTGGTAAGGTTTGAGCAGCTTTACACCCTCCAATCGTTGCACAATGTGCATGTTTTAACTCATGGGGCAATTCTACGATTGTGCCATGCGATGTTGCGTGTGCTAAGCGACCCCCCTCAATACCGTAGGTACAGCGCAACAAGAGCGAAAAGGAACGATAAAACAGTAAAGAGCAATGACTTTACTGTTCATTTACCTTTTTTGTTCCGATGCAAAGCATATGAATTGCTGGTTTAAACTGCCCTTTGTTTACTTTGCTGTCACCGTTTTGTTGCTACAGTTGCCATGGGGATATGGGGCTTTGTGAAGCTGTTCTATACAGCTTTTTTTCTCTGTCCCAGCCACTTGCTGTACAACTGTACGTGGTAAAATAAAGTAAATTCAAACTCAAAGTCAAAACTTTCAAATGACTTTTTTTGGAAGAACTCCAGCCGTTTTCATACAATGTGCAAGATCCGCCGTGGTATCTGTGCGATTATGCCTAACATTGCTAACTTGTTAGCATGAAACGACCCTCCCACATCAACCTCTTGCTCTTTTTGTAGACTCCTTCCGTGATATGAAAACTTTGATATGTGTGCTCACAGAAGATCAGTGAAAGCCTTACTGAACTTTTTGATGGCAGTGGCCAATTGTATAGACTATAGCACTCCAGCCCCCCCCCCCTTTTTTTTGCGCGCGTCTATTTCCCTCTTCGCTTTCTTTTCCATCTTCTTCCCCAGTTCCCCTCCCCTATAGTGCAGGGTAGCAAACCGGATGCTCCATTTTCTGGTTTACCTCCCTGCCTTTCCCTCATTTTATTCTCTCTCTTATGATGATGAAAAGCTTTTGATGAAAAAAAATTGCTGAAAGATAATCCTTCCCCTTTCAGAGGAGGTGCGACCCAACCTATAGGACGTCGACCAGCCTTCCGTATTGAACATGCGGTTATTTGTGACTGGGAGCTTTGTAGTGCAGCCTTCCACCTACACCCGTCTCCGAATTCTTCCTTCACGAGGGCCTCCGGCCTTGCCCGAGTATAGGGCTCGAAGAAGCCCATTTATTGCAAAATTTACACTTCTCTGAGTGAAGTTCCGGTACAAATTGGTTCCTTGTTAGCAGACTGGGAAACCTATGTCACTGAAGTAGACGCCACGCCACCGCCTGTCCTTCGTTCAACGACGCGTTTGCTTAGAGAATAAATTATCCTACTTAGCCAATAATGCCGCGTGATTTCTCCGTAAGCGGTCCTATTTTCGAACGTCTAATCTTCACTGGTTGTGACCAGGGCAATCGAGACGCTCGGTCTATAGTAAGTCCTCGAGCTGTCTGGTATGCACCCTTATTGCCGGTTAAGGAGGAGTAGGTCGGCGCTCAGTTTAAATCGATGGTTCTTTGTTCTCTGTGTTCAGGCAATATTCTTAGTGCCATGTTTGACACACGCCCCCTTTTGATGTTTCTCACAGTCGTCTGCGAGACGCTTATGGTTATTCTACATGAGGTGGATGCTATGGCCACTGGTGGTGGCCATCATGATGCTCAGACGCATTGGCCAAGCGCCGGGCAGATCATGTAGCCTGAACTGTATTTTAATACTCATCGAAGTTACAGTTACAAATACAAGAAATAGCCCCGCCACGGTGGTCTAGTGGCTAAGGTACTCGGCTGCTGACCCGCAGGTCGTGGGTTCAAATCCCGGCTGCGGCGGCTGCATTTCCGATGGAGGCGGAAATTTCGAGGCCCGTGTGCTCAGATTTGGGTGCACGTTAAAGAACCCCAGGTGGTCAAAATTTCAGGAGCCCTCCACTACGGCGTCTCTCATAATCATATGGTGGTTTTGGGACGTTAAACCCCACAAATCAATCAAATACAAGAAATAGTTAGTTCTAACGAATTTCGATTGCAGCATAGATCATGTAGCGTATCCGTTCTAATGAACTAGGATAATCCTACCAGGTTCACATATATTTGAACTTATTAGCGGTTCATACAACAAATAAATCCCTTTGACTCAATAGCCGCTTCTTCTGCCTCTTCTGCGAAACTCGTTCTTGCCGAGACGCTGACCTTATGATTTCCTTTGAAGTACAGTACTGCCACAGACATATAATTTTTATTGTATTTGTCCGCGCCAACATATGTTGTTTATGGAAATCCTTTTAAGTATATGTTTTTTGCTATTTCTGCTCTCCGTGTCTGATGTTCATCGAGATGCATATTTTTCTGGCGTCTGTGAGATTATTAGGCATTTCGTTATCTTATAAGAAATATCTTTTTTTGGAGTTAAATTGATTTGTGCTGTTTATAGCGAATTCCTCTGTTTATGTCCGTTTACTTTGCGTCCATCTTTTATATTGTGCGATTCTCTAAGTTTCTATGAGCGTTTCTGACGCGTGGTGAAACCATAATTCAAGGTATTGCTTTTCTTTTTCTTTTTTACAAAAATTTATTTTCTCTATCTTCCATCTGAATTCAGTGCAACTTCGATGCCGTCCTCAACAAAGCTTATCTGATTATGCGCTTTTGTTTAGTGCAATGACTACGTAATACACCCAGCGATAAACAACGAGGACATTATTACTTTAAGTGGAGCGGGTTAACTCTCTCTACAGGATGTAAAAGGGAAGAGGTATTATTGGATCTGACTTCGAAGATGAAAACTACAACCCCATCTGCAAACACAGCATTGATATAAGACAGTACAAAGCGATGAAAATTCTTCCAAGCATCTCTACGGAAGCCCGCCCCTATGCGTGCAGTTGAAATACAGCTTTCGACGTGTTTGGCCCAACTTCGAAGGATCAGCTTCCAGGTCATTCCTTGGCGCTTGAATTCACGCAAGCGAAGAAAAACTTCGACCCCATTTTTTTATCAAAACTTCGACCAAAACTTCGGTTTATCAAAACTTCGACCCCATTCTCAGTGCCTCGTTGCCAAGTGGCCTCGGTGGCAACGATGCGAGCAAGGCGTAATTCCTTTGCTGTGCCGGAAGTCAGCGTCAGCGAATGGCTGCTATGCAGTCCCCGTTTTGCCGGCCCTATTTTAATGGACACTCGGGCAATCGTGCCGGCCACTGCCCGGCGGCAAGTGACCGAGGGAGCGTGCCTTCGACAACTGTCAGCCCGTGCGCGTGACACAATGTATCGAGAGTACGCTTTCGGCAGACAGTCAGAAAAGCAGTCTTCATTGTCCACGTCTTGTATTGCACTGTGCTTCCTTTCCCCTTCCGCCAACACGCCAAAGATTTAAACTGGGGAACTTACACTGAGGTCAGGATCAAACAAGTGAAAGTGCTTCAGAATCGGAAACATGATTAAGTGCATCACTCTAATTATTAAGGGCACCAGGTCAAACTCGTGTCACTGTTGCTGAACCGTGCACGCCCCAAAAACACTTTGAGAAATGCTTTCAGGCAGGCATGTAAGAAACTAAAAGTTCTGGAAGAAAATACGGCACATGCGACAACCTACAGGTACAAAAGGGCTTTCTATTGTCATGGTAGTTTCTTGATTTATTTCAGTTTGATATATATTTTTGTTCACTTGTTCATTTTTGTTCTTGGTTAGCCTTCTTCTTCTTATACAACAGCAAATAATTCCAACGAACAATTAAACCAGGGCAAGCATAAAGAACATTATTTGTTGCGTTTCACTGTAGTGTGTGTTACACAAACTGAAATGAATTGCACTTCACGGAAACTCACCCATTCTCTCAGTGGTCATATTACGCTGAATTCCAACACAACAACCAATGTCCTCTGCGCTTTCTCTGTCCTAATTGTCAATTTAATTCATTTGCTTGTGTCTGACATTCCGCTTCTTTCCCTCAATACGTTTTGTGCAGAAGGACTTGTAGAAAATAAGTAGCAGAGACGATACATACCTCAAGATTTCCGCGGCACTCTAGTTGAAACACAACTGAGCATAAAATAACTTGCACGTAATGTACATGCCATTCTCGACCCTTCGTCATGCATTCTATTGCTTCCAAATGCAGTTGTCAGACCACTACCTTTCATTTCTATATTTTGTTTTGTTCTTCCAGGTTCTGCCTAAAGAATGTACAGCTTTGTATAAACTCGCTTTCTAGTTCCTTTTACAGAAAATCTGGATTGTTGACCACTCTTTGAGGCCTTCCTATATTATCGCACTTCGGCTGACCCTCGAGTTTATTACGAGACGTATGAAAAAAAAAATGCCGTAAACTGCTGGCAAATATGACAGTGGTTGTTTGTGGGGATTTCCAGCATCGTTGCTTTGCCGCTTCAACGAGTTTATGGAGACCCTGGTGTCAACTACAGACTACCTACCAACATTTTTATTTAGGCGGCCTCATCCGCTATGTCTTCTTGAACTGCAGACTACCTATTTCTTTCTGGGCAACGACCTCGCCCTGCAAGCCCGTCCTCTTATCGTTTCGGGAGAACAGCCTCTGTCTTTTATTTTCTGTTTTTTGTTCGTGCATGAAAATTGTACCACATTGTCGAACATACCTCTAAAATTTTTCACAAGATGATTTTTGTTTTGCTCGACTTGGGACATGCCTCTTTGGCGTGATATATATATATATATATATATATATATATATATATATATATATATATATATATATATATATATATCGAGAGAGAGAGGGGGGACTTTTTCGAAATACGTCATAGAGTCTAAAAGAACGTGAGTATCAAATAGTCGAGCACATGTTCAAATAGGTAGAACAAGCTCACATGCATACGTCCGAACTCGGATGTTCTCATTGGCTTGACACACACATGTTTGGTGTGGCTTGCATACACAGCAAAACACATTCAAAACAAATAATTATACATACCATGAACACACAATCACAACATAATAATTTTTCTTTTGGGTAATAAAAGGAACAACATCGCGTACGTTATTATTTCATTAAATAATTTATTTTTCAAGAAACATATTGAAGGCGATTAGTGCTCTTTTCTGAAGACCCCCTGTTGGTCATGAATATTGTCTTTTTTTTAAACGGTGAATGGCGTTCTATTTAAAAGCGACATACTTGTTCGTAACACTTTTCGCTGTAAATCATATTCTCGCGCTCGTGGAGCTAAGTATGTAAATTTTCGTCTGCAAGGTGGTTGGAAGCGTAATGAAGACTATAAATGCATGCTTAATTTATTCTGTGTAAGAAGTCTCGTGCAAATGCTGCAAATGTTGGTAAATGCGTGAAGTTAGAAAGATTCGAAAGATTACTTTTTGTTTTGTTTTCTTACTCGCGCGTGTGTTTTTAAAATCTTGATATCTTGACGATAGGAAAGGCAGTTCTAATGTAAGTTACCGTCGTTCTGATAGTTCTCCTACATGTGTAAAATAAGCCTCAGACAAAGTGCCTAACCTATTAAAGGACAATTTTTTACGGTTTTCCAGAGCAATCTCTTTTTTTTCATTATCACCCTCTCTTATATCCCAAAATACGCTGCTTAGATGGCAAGCGAGGTCATACAAGCCTTAATCACAAATGTCTGTGCGCTCCCGGAATGTATTATGTTGCAATATCCGTATCAGTTGCATGATAGGAAGGAGTATAACATATTTTCAGGGTCAGTTAAATCGCCTACTGTACACCTCAGTTTATATCGCAATACTCTAACCGATAAAACTTTTGCTGTTGTGAAGAAGAAAGAGCATCGTTGGCAAGCAACATCGCCACCGCTTGGGTACTGGGTGCTGGGCTTCGCTCGCTCGGCTCGTGCTGATCATCGCCGGCATCTGCTTGACCGTTGCTCTTGCACGATCGTGTTTCATCGTAGGGCCACCGTCGCAACTGTCGCCAATAAATCATTTTTCTATTGGTGGAGGGTGCTGACATTCCCCGTCGCCTGAACCTGGGTGCTGCCATTCACCGTCGCCTGAACCTGGAGCTGCGCAACCGAACGCTACCTCCCATCATGGCTACCGACAACGCGCAACCTGGCTCTTCCACTCCATCCCCCAGCAACCCCGGCGTTCTTCGTTTGCGAGAGCCCAAGGTCTTTAGCGGAGCTGATGAGACCGACGTGGAAGACTGGTTCGCTAACTACGAACTGGTGAGCGCAAACAACAAGTGGGATGACGCAGACAAATTGACTAACGTCATCTTTTACCTCACTGACGTGGCCGAAATGTGGTATAACAACCACGAAAACGACATTACGACGTGGTCCATCTTTAAAACGTTGTTTGCTGACGTTTTTGGCCGACCCGCAGTCCGCAAGTCCAGAGCCGAACAACGCTTGCGGACTCGCGCAAAAAAGCCAACGGAATCTTTCACCAGCTACATCGAAGACATTATTGGTCTTTGCAACCGTGTGAACACCACCATGTCCGAGTCGGAGAAGATTCAACACATCCTCAAAGGAATAAATGACGGTGCATATCAGCTGCTCCTGGCCCGTAATCCTGTCACCGTTGCGGAACTTGTCACTTTGTGTCAAAGTTTCGATGAGTAGATCAAGCAGCGCGCCCTGACTCGGCCATTTTCCTCACACGCCGACTCGCTCTCCAGTCTCACATCTGTTCCCGACCACTCACAAACCCTGCAAGAGATTAAAGACTTCATGCGTGAAGAAGTAGCTCGGCAACTGTCGTTGATTCCCTTCACGCAGCAGCCGCCGTCCTCTCGTCTGCCCTCACCACTCCGCGACGTTATTGCCGAAGAGGTAGCTCAGGCTGTTCCCGTCGCTGCCCACCAGCAGCCTGGGGCCATGCCTGTTGCCCACGCGCCGGCTATGCAGCCCGTGGCCGCGCCTCTTACGTATGCCCAGGTGGTACGTAGCAGACCCCGCCAGCAGCATTTGCCACCCATGTCTTCAGTCGCTCCCCACTCCGCCCCTTTTTCGACACCTTGGGCCGCACCACGAGTCAGCAATTCCTGGCGCACTCCTGACAATCGACCGATATGCTACGCCTGCGGTACTCCAGGACACGTGGCACGATATTGTCGCCGTCGCTTCCAACCACTCCACGACGCTACTCGGCCGTTACCGTATGACCCACAGCCCATGCACTTACCTGCTCCCTATCCCTCACCGCAGTATGGATACACTTACCTTCCTGAGTCTCGGTCACACCAGCCTCAGACTCACTCTCCCCGCTCCCCATCTCCTCGAAGGCGATCACTGTCCCCAATGCGTCCTAGACCCTCTTCCTCCAACCGGGAAAACTGAACGCCGCAGTTCCAGAGGCAAGAACTGCGCCGTCGTCGAAATGCTCAAGTCCTCGCACTTCACCAGCTAACGTCGTCTCTATATCTGTCGATGGTGTTTCTACCTTTGCCCTCGTCGACACATGTGCTGCCGTTTCTGTTATAGCCGCCCAGCTCTGCCGCTCCCTACGCAAAGTGACCACGCCGCTCTCTGGACTATCGCTTCGTACAGCTAGCGCACAACAAGTTCGACCTCTCGGCACCTGTACGGCCCGCATATTCATCCAAGGCTCTATGCACGCTGTTAAGTTCATCGTCCTTTCGGTGTGCTCGCATGACGTTATCCTCGGGTGGGACTTTCTGTCAAATCATCATGCCATCATTGACTGCGCACGCGCTGAAGTTCAGTTTTCGCACCTGTGTGACGAACCTTTGCACGAAACCCTTGAGCGGTCGCCAAAACTTGTCGTGCGTGAGGACACTGAAATTCCGCCAGCCTCTCTTGCCGTTGTCCCGGTTTGCTGCGATGACTATAACGATGCTACAGTAATGTTTACACCTTCCGACATTTTCATGAGTCGCAGAGCCGTTTCCTTGCCTTTCGCTACCCTCGACGTCACTGCGGGCCGAAGCAATATTTTCGTCCACAACCCCCCTTCTGCACCGCTTACGCTACTTGCCGGCGAATGTCTCGGTCGAGTGGAGTACCTCGATTCCTCTTTATTTCTTAACATGCCAGACTAATCGTGCAGTAGCGCCTCGACCGAACTTCATGCCCTTTCCCCACTGGAATGCTCATCGAGTGACACCTTCTCGAGTTCCATCGCCGACACCTTAAGTGCCCATGAACGCGCCGAGCTTCTTGATCTCCTCCAGCACTTCGCGAATTCATTCGACGTTTCTCAGGCGCAATTGGGTCGGACTTCCGCAGTGCACCACTACATTGACACCGGTTCACACCAGCCATTGCGTCAAAGACCGTACTGTGTCTCTGCTGCAGAACGTCACGTCATCAACGACCAGGTCGAAGAGATGCTACGCCGTCGCGTTATTCAACCATCGCACAGTCCTTGGGCATCTCTTGTCGTTCTAGTTCGAAAGAAAGATGGATCGATTCGATTTTGCGTCGACTACCGGCGATTAAACAAGGTGACGCGGAAAGACGTCTATCTATTACCGCGCATAGACGACGCCCTTGACAGCCTCCAAGGAGCCGAATTCTTCTCCTCCTTAGACTTACGATATGGATACTGGCAGGTTCCTATGGCAGAAGCTTATCGCCAGAAAACTGCGTTCATTACACCAGATGGCCTGTACGAATTTAACTTAATGCCCTTTGGTCTTTGTAATGCTCCTGCCACGTTTGAACGACTCATGGACAACACACTGCGTGGACTGAAGTGGTCTGTGTGCCTATGCTACCTCGACGACATTGTCGTTTTCTCTCCCGATTTTCCTACGCATCTGCTTCGGCTCCAAATGGTTCTGACGTGTTTAACCAACGCTGGGCTCCAACTGAACCTTAAAAAGTGCCGCTTCGCCGCGCGAGAGCTGTCCATCTTAGGGCACATCGTCTCCAAGCATGGTGCTCAACCCGACCGTGCAAAACTGCGAGCAGTCGCTGAGTTCCCGAAACCTACTACACTGAAAGAATTACGCAGTTTTGTCGGACTATGCTCGTACTTCCGGCGCTTCGTGCGAAATTTTGCATCGATCATGTCACCACTGACCAACCTCTTACGCGGGGATGCAGACCTTTTATCCTGGTCTTCTGACTGCGACGTCGCGTTTGCCACGCTCCGTAGTCTGCTAACATCTCCTCCAATTCTTGGGCATTTCGACCCAACAGCTGCAACGGAAGTTCACACAGACGCTAGTGGGGTTGGTCTAGGCGCCGTCCTCGCCCAACGCAAGCCGGGCTACTCCGAATATGTCGTCGCTTATGCGAGTCGCACACTTACTAAAGCTGAGGCCAATTACAGCGTCACTGAAAAAGAGTGCTTGGCGCTAGTGGGGGCGCTTCGGAAGTTCCGCCCTTATTTGTACGGTCGCCCATTCGACCTGGTAACGGACCACCATGCACTTTGTTGGCTCGCCACATTGAAAGACCCTTCTGGCCGCCTAGCTCGGTGGGCACTGCAAATCCAGGAGTACGACATTCGTGTCATCTATCGCAGCGGATGCAAGCATTCTGACGCCGACGCCCTGTCGCGTTCGCCTTTACCTCCCGACTCGGCCTGCGGAACCACTGGTACCAACTCCATCGCATCTCTCGACCTCGACTCCTTTACCAGTGAACAACACAAGGACCCGTGGATCGCTTCCCTTTTTAACTGTCTCTCTGGATCGTCAACCACTGCGGTGCCACGATCTCTCCGACGTCAAGCTGCTCATTTCGCCATTCGTGATCGGCTGTTACACCGACGCAACTACGCCCCCGAAGGTCGTAAGTGGCTCTTGGTTGTCCCGTGCAGCTTGCGATCACAAATCTGCGCCTCCTTTCACGACGATCCCCAATGTGGTCTCGCCGGAGTTTTCAAAACTTACGAACGCATTCGCCATCGCTTCTACTGGCGCGGAATGTATAATTTCGTTCGAAAATTCGTTATGGGCTGTCCTGACTGTCAACGCCGCAAATCACCGCCTTTCCACTCGTCCGGTGCGCTTCAACCGCTTCCGTGCCCTGCCAAACCTTTCGATCGGCTCGGAATTGATCTCTATGGCCCTCTACCGACAACATCCGATGAAAATCGGTGTATCATAGTCGCTGTGGACCATTTAACACGCTACGCTGAGACCGCCGCCCTTCCAAGTGCAACTGCGCGGGACGTAGCATCCTTCATCCGTCATCGCTTCATACTACGACATGGTGCACCTCGAGAACTACTAAGTGACCGAAGTCGAGCCTTCCTATCAGAAGTCGTCACGTCTCTGCTTTCTGAATGCCATGTTGTTCATCGCAAGACCATGGCATACCACCCGCAGACTAACGGGCTCACGGAAAGATTTAACCGCACCCTTGGCGATATGCTCGCCATGTATGTGACATCCGATCATACTAACTGGGATCGCATTCTTCCATTCATCACGTTCGCATATAACACCGCGGCACAGTCTACCACTGGATTTTCACATTTCTTTCTTCTTTATGGACGCGAACTATCCCACACCATCGATACTCTCCTTCCATACCGTCCTGACGCATCCGAATGCCCATCTGTGTCCGAAGCTGCCCGAAATGCGGAAGAGTGCCGTGAACTCGCAGGCACCTTTACGTTACAAGAACAACAGCGCCAGAAAGAAAACAACGCCGACTCTTCACAAAGCCCCAGCTATTCCCCGGGATCACTTGTATGGCTGGCTGTTCCTTACCAACCCCCTGGCATTTCCTCAAAACTCGTTCCGAAGTACGAGGGCCCATACCGCGTTTTGGAGCAAATCTCGCCGGTGAATTTTTTCATCGAGCCACTTTCCCCATCTGACGACATGCGCCGGCGTGGACGTGATATCGTCCACGTCGCCCGCCTTAAGCCATATCATAGCCCTCTGCCTCCAGACTCTTAGGTCACCAGGATGGCTCTTTTTCGACGTGGGCAAATTGTGAAGAAGAAAGAGCATCGTTGGCAAGCAACATCGCCACCGCTTGGGTACTGGGTGCTGGGCTTCGCTCGCTCGGCTCGTGCTGATCATCGCCGGAATCTGCTTGACCGTTGCTCTTGCACGATCGTGTTTCATCGTAGGGCTACCGTCGCAACATTCGCCAATAAACCCTTTTTCATTGTTCATCTCATCTCGTCCGCTATATTTATGACTGCCATTTAGACGGCCATTAAAGTTTGGCACTAAGCGGACAATATGTAAATGTAATAGTTTCGCCCGCATGGTCAAACCCCGTTCGAATGTCATACGAAGAAAGGCTAGCAGCTCACAGCTTCAGTAAATACGGCTGATGCAGCGAAGTCGCATGATTTCTGTTTACGGCTACAAGGAAACTTTGCGATCACACCGCAACACGCACACAGCTGTAATCTCGTACGCTAATCCCCCTTTAGATAAGCACGACACAGTCACTTTCGACCACGCTCGTTTGGTAATAATACAGTTTTTCCGGAACACTCTCGCATCTTATCTCCATGAGCCTTTCGACGCATGCGGCCATCTTTTTTTATCTCCGCTTGCGCTGCGTTCATCGCAAGCGTTCGTGCGCATTCACTCAAACAAAAATATGCGATGCCCTGGCGTTGTTATCAATTTTTTCGTTTTATGGGACATGGCGGCGACGGCGAAATGCTCCTGGGTTGACCATCAATATTATCACAGTCAAACAAGTACACTTTTTTCTAACTTGTAAAGCTAGTTTTCCTGCTAGGCAATTCACGAAACTAGCGGTCACTAGTCCCCCGAAACAAAGTGTTCAGGCACAGTTTACTTGAGCTGGGACGGCGAAAATGTGGACTCGAATCATTGGACGTAAACACTCATAACAGACAAGCCACAGTACGTGAAACTAGTACCTCATCTCCACCTGAAGGTCAGCTGGTGCTGTCATTGGATGAGCGAAGGTGCAGCGCAGGAAGCGCAGTTGCACATTATGAAGAAGGTAGCTCTGTTATAGAGTGTTCAATGGAAATACAATAAGAAGGTCTTGAGGTGGACCTCATAGGTTATTTACGCGGGTGACAGTTGACTACCTGGAGTTCTTTACGAAGTGCGCCCCAATTCCACGTTATTCGAGTGTGCTGCAAAAGCCCTCGGGAAAAAATGCGTTCAAAACGCTCGCAAAAACGACGGGACGGATGACAATGAGGATATCTCTTCCCTTTTGTCGAAGCCGTCTCTTCCATCGAAGAATACACGACCTCCTCCTCAGCCAACCAAACTCCTTGCCCCGCCGTGGGGGACTCGCTCGCTGGATTCCGTGCCGACCGGTTGTGCCCTCGCGACCTCCGACGTCAGCGTAGCTCTGGCTGACTGGGCTCGCCCTACGTCATCTCCTAACGCCGACCTCCGACGACAGCGTAGCTCTGACCGACTGGACTTGCTCTACGCCATCTCCTGACACTGACAAGAGTTCTCGCAAGTGGTGCCCCGTCCTCGGACTCCTGTGACCATGTTTTCATATTTCCTATCTCTCCTATCCCCTCGATATGTCGTCGCTCTCATGCTTACCTCATCTCTCTTTCTCTCTCTCTACACCTTTATTCCTATCCTTTTAATCCCTCCTCACCCCCATCCCTTGTGAGCTACTGTTGAAGTGTCACTCCCTGAAGCAGACAGTTACGGGGCTCACTTTTCTTTTGTATTCCTCCTTAAAACATAACCCCCCCCCCGCCGCGGTGGTCTAGTGGCTAAGGCACTCGGCTGCTGACCCGCAGGTCGTGGAATCGAATCTCGGCTGCGGCGGCTGCATTTCCGATGGAGGCGGAAATGCGGTAGGCCTGTGTGCTCAGATTTGGGTGCCCGTTAAAGAACCCCAGGTGGTCAAAATTTCAGGAGTCCTCCACTACGACGTCTCTCATAATCATATGGTAGTTTTCGGACGTTAAACCACACATATCAATTAAACCCAAACAACTCCATATCTAGAGAGCCATTGTGGCGAGCACTCAGACAATGATTGAACATTTTAGTACCTGTTTCTTTGCCTCCATTATTACATTTATACATTGTTACATGTATTGACGCCTTTGTGGATTGTATTTGTACTGGTAGCGCACGGGCCAGGTCGTTTCAGTGTCGGAATGCTCAGGAAAGTTTGCTAGAATTTCGCTATCTTGCTTCGAGATCGATAAACAGCCGCAGTCTCTGCTTCTCGCTTTTACTATACTCCTATACTCCTAGCAATTGGATCGATTCTAATGAAAAGAAAGAAGTATATATCCGGTTCAAAAAAGGGAGACGTGCCCATAGGTATAAAAATGCCAGAAAACAAATTTGACTGCGGCGTCCAGTCTGGCAGCCTGGACTTGTTGCCCAAGAGTGTAAATTTTACAAGGTGAAACAGGGCTTCCGAAAATCAGGGCCAAGATTGCGGCAGAAACAAAAAAATAAATAACAAATAACTCTAAGGCGACGACTCGTAGGTTGGAAAAGTCAGCAGCGTAATCCAATAAACTATCACGACTGCCAGCACCCCGGGCAGATGCAATTTTGCCGGCCCGAGAATGCAGCCGAAGGGGCTGCGGGTATGCAAAAAGGCGCTTGCAGTTTGAGCACAACATTTTGTCTGTAGTACCTTCGTTTTTTTCTATTATTCCGGAATTTACAACGATTTGAAACTGATATACATGCCTCAGACCAAAGAAGATTGAAGAGGATGCCAGCGGTGCAGTCACCCGGCACAAGATGAGATGGAGAAATCCTTTCCGCCGTTACGACACAACTTTAGAACCGTTAGCCACAGCTCAGCGTGAATAAACGCCTGCGGAGAAGTTTACGTTGCTCACTGCTGATCGGCTGAATATCTGACGGCTCATCTAATCTCCTTTGTTGGGCTTGTGGACTATCAATTGATAGCTGAAAGCAATAAAAAATATCGATGTAACACAGCAATCTCAACCTTTCCGGATCGGCACTTTGGCGTTGTTTTTGTAAGAGGACATTGTTTTTCTGTGGAAGTGAGGGCAAATTATTAAGCAGCCGGTGATAAGGGTCCCCAAAAACACTTTAAGCACGCCGTGTCTCGGTAAAGTACCGGCATATAAGTAACACTTCTCACTTTCCACGGTCTTCCTCTAAACGACACAAGATTTACGATCAACACATGTTTAAAACACACCCACGCATGTGACAACAAAGCATTATGCGTATATATACATCTCGCTCGCAACTTTGGCTGAGACAGCTTATAACGCTGCCTTCGGTGCAACATTCACGCACACACCTGGTGCGGTCGTAAACGAACACGTAGGCAGACCTGCCACATGCAGAAAACAGCTACAACCCACTGCTAAACGTTAGGTATTCTCGCCTATCCAGTATCACCTCCGCAGTTGCTTGCTAAGCGTCACAAGATTCCGGCTACTGTTCAAGAGTGCCGGCTACTGTGCAAGCAGCAACTTAACATTCATTGCTCTCGCGGCTCTAGCTGGAAATATTTTTCGGACAGCCGGGGAAGCTGGGGCGGGAGTATGGGGGATATAACCCTCCATCTCTCTTCGATACATGTTTAATCATTTTTGTGCGTGTCTACTGTGGTATATGGCCCCCATCTCTGCAGCCTAAATTTTCTTAAACTGGAGATGACTCTGGTGCTGCGATCGGTCTGCAAACATGGGAGTGATGAGTTGTACACAAATTTACCTTGGTTTCGTGCTCCCGGCTTTCAAAGCACTTGTATCTCAGTCTATCGTTGTGTTTTGCTCTGTTTTGAATGAGAGGATGGACTGTTGTGAATTCCTGGACCCGATTTCGATTGGCCAGCCTTTAATATTAAGGTGTTGAAGTATAACTGCTCAACATTTACCGACTGTGGTCTCGTGAGAAAGCGCTTTCAGACCACATGAAGCCAAACTCAGTCAAAAGAACGAAGATTGGACAAGCTTGTGTACTACCCATCATTCCCACGGTCGCTGAGACTCCGTGCGTTGCAGCTCGCACAGACAATACTGCCAGAGTTCACTTTAGAGTAGTTACAGGAAACTCTGCGTTCTTTCGTACTGGCCCCTAGTTTCAGTACCACCGATATAGCCGTGCCTTCACGCCCAGCATACGCGCTGCTGCAACGCGTCGGCCATGAGCAGGAATGCCTCACACAGAAAACGTCCCTCAAAGTCTTCTCACTTTCCTCGGTCTTCCTCTTGAGAAAATGTATTTAAAAGGCCATCCGCATCTTCCCACGGGGGAACTCGAGTAAATGTGTCACATATTGGTGGTCATATCGCGTGAATGTTGTGTAATTTGTTTTGGGAATGCCTAATTGTTATTTTTTATTATTCCTATTTATTGAATGAAGCAGAAGCGTTGCATTCGACTAGTAGTGGAACGCAGATGTTGGGTTGTGCCCCACTACTGGTTGAAGGCACTGTTGTTTCCATCGAATCTACTCGCTTCAAGAAAAGCGTCAAGTCCAGAGAAAGTCAAGTAACAACGCCCTTGACTGAATTACAAATTCGTTACATGTCTGTTACATGTCTTAAAAAAAGTAAAATCGAATATGGGTACGCCCTCTAGTGGTTCGTCAGACCCTTTTCTTGCTGGGCCGCGAAAAGGCTTCATTGGCCACTCTTTATGTAGTATGTCACTCATCTCGACAGCATTGACAGGCTACATGCAAATCGTTGATGCAAGGATGGCGTGTGAGTGTGGAAAGCTTCAATCTCCCAAAGTAACCCACCTGGCTGCGGCACTATCTGCTGTCTCAAATCTGCTGCACAACTGACGAACGCAATCAACTACATGTAACAGCCTGATAATCGAACAGAAATGGTGGCTCTTTATTTAGCACAACAAAAATTGGTCTTCTAATGTGAGTCATCTAATACACCCAACAATATTTATGCATATAGCTGCATGCTTGCAGTTGCCAAGTGCCGGAGGTCCCCAAATTTTTGTGAACATTGCCTGTTATCTTTACTGGGCTGTCCACCAAGCCCGCGCGGTGGCTGAGGAGCTTGGAATCTCAGTCCCCACGTGGGAGCTGCCCGCAACACAGTGATCTGTGTTTTGGAGGACCGAATAAAAGTTTATCCAATCTTCTGTAGTGTACATGGTTTTGATCTGCCCTCCATGTCGTTTAAGGGCGAAGCTCCTTAAAGTGTGGATCGTTCTCTCCTCCGCTTGTTGCTAGCCAACTCTAGTTTATGAATTGCCGACCGCCCGACGGATGGACGGACGGACGGACCAACGGACAGACGAACAGACTGACCGACCGATGGACAGACGAAGAGACAGATGAACGCTTCGGCCCACTCATCATTATTCACTCCGTCTATACTGGCTGTGAATTTTTTCTATAACTTTGGTAACACATACTAATTCTTAGGCTGTCATGTCACAAAATAACAACAGGAATATGAGAGAGACAGTAGCAAACGGCTCCAGAAATTAGAACCACATACAGGGCTCTTTGGCATGCGCCTTGATGAAAGCACATGGGACCACGTCGCAATTGAAATCCGGCCGCAGTGGACATGATTCAATGCTGCAACCTGTGGGTTAGCACTCGAACACCATACACCAGACCACCGCAATGGGTTCATTGTATATCATATTAACTTCTCTTACGCATGACAGAAAGCGCTGAAGATGACCTAAAAAACATTTGCTATGCCATAGCAAAACGTAAATGTGATTGCCTTCTGAATTTACGCAGTAAATTTAAATTACACCTAAAAAACTCCAGGTCGTCAAAATTTCCGGATCCCTCCACTACGGTGTCTTTCATAATCATATGGTGATTTTGGGACATTACTCCACATATCAATCAGTATCAATCAACCCGTCAATCAATCCAAAATATATCAAGCGCTATCCACCTCATACTCAGTAGCCTATATTTCATTTGTATGTCCAGACAAGTAAATCAGGCAAATCCAAGCCCCGCTTATATGCTTGATAATAGAAATCCGATGAGTCCGATAGCGCCGAATTAAGTATTCTTATTTGTGTGACTGCGTCTGCAATAAATGTTGCGTTTCTTGGTGCAGAAATGTTATCGACATACGCTACGCGGCTGCTAGGTTGTAATACAGGCTTTAATGCAAAGAAACATGTATGCAAAGAAAGGGAGAAAGAGAAAACAGAAAGGAAGAAAGATAAAAAGCAAAGTAGGAAATTGAGAGAGAGAAAGTACAAGAGAAACTAGAGATAAATATAGAAAAAAGGGAGAGAAAAAAGAAAGCAATAAAGAAAGAAAGAATAAAAGAGAAAAAGTATAAAAGGAATGAAGGAAGAAAGGAATTAAGTGAATGGATGAATAAATGAATGAAAAACTTGCCAGTGCCCCGCCGCGGTGGTCTAGTGGCTAAGGTACTCGGCTGCTGACCCGCAGGGCGCGGGTTCGAATCCCGGCTGCGGCAGCTGCATTTCCGATGGAGGCGGAAATGTTGTAGGCCCGTGTGCTCAGATTTGGGTGCACGTTAAAGAACCCCAGGTGGTTTAAATTTTCGGAGCCCTCCACTACGGCGTCTCTCATAATCATATAGTGGATTTGGGACGTTAAACACCACATATCAATGAAAAACTTTCCAGTACATGGCACATTTCGGATCCTTATTAATTAGGGCATGAAGAAGAAGGCCGTCTTGGTAGGATGCCGCACAAGTCGCGTTAATTCGGGAGGCGATCGCCGGGCTAATTCCAAGGGCCGAAGTATCGGCCCCCCAAACCGCACCACGAAAGCGTGGACAATTTAGAAGTGGTCTTTTTTGGCGCGCCAGCGGACGCCGGCTGTGGCCCAAAGAACAAGTCAGAGCCGAGAGTTGATAAACAAACAAAATTATATTCTCAATAATGGCAGATCTAAAACAATGCACAAGTATGCACACTCCACGATAGTTGAGTACAAATTGTCAACAATCAAACAACGTACTACACAGTACAATCAGCCACACTCAAACAACGGACACAGACAACAATACGCACTACAATGCAGTCGCATGCATTTAACAACCAAGACACTTAAAGACTACATAGATAGAAAACCTATTCAGTCCAAAGTTCTTGGAACAAAAGTCAGGATGATACTCTTCCGAGAATCACTCACTCAAAGTCCAGCGTTGTTGTCGTTCCACAGCCCCCGGAAGTTTCTCTTCCAGGAAACCTCGCCGAAGTTTCTCTTCCAGGAAAACTCGCGTCTTCACTTGGCCTCTCTCTCCAAGCTTCAAACTTCTTCGCCGGAAACACGTCGGCTTCACACACGCAGCTGTTGCCACGCGTCCTCGCTCGATAGCGGTAGACACACTCTCTTGCCTGTAGCTCGAGCCTTCACCCCTCAGGTGGAAATCCTCTTCTTCTCCTGCTTTCTCTCTGCGGACAAAACCTTCGCCGACTACACGGCGGAATCCCTACGCGCTCTGGCGCTAACTTCCGTCTTCTCCTGCTTTGTCCCTACGGACAAAACCTTCGCCGACTACACGGCGATATACCCTACGCGCTCTGGCGCTAACTTCCCTCTTCTCCTGATCTCTCATCTCGGCTGCTCGATTAAATACCTTCTGCGCGAGATTCCAGAAGGTTCTCGTCATTTCGTCGGCGCGATACGCAGCGAAGGCTGGGGAGAGGCGCGAGACTGTACGAGGGCCGTCCCCGACAGATGACTCAACCCGGCATAACACGCCCCTTTCCTTCTAGAAATTTCCAGGGCTTGCTCGGCTGCCGATGTGGGGTGAGGAGGTTCGTCGGCGAAGCCACGCTTCCGAGAGGAGAGGCTCGCGCACCCGGGGAGCCTTTAGATGTTTGTTTTCTTTTTCCTTTGACCTCGCGGTGTCACTCCAGCGTTTCGTCGCGACAATTTGGCGGCGCGCCCATTTTTAGGGCTCGTTCTGTGACATAGGAAGACCTGAATATCTTGTCGAGTCTACTTAACCTGTAGGGATTTATTTCACAGTTAGAACTGCGAGCCTGTTTAGCAGAAATAGGAATTCCAGTATGCGTGCTATTCAGTTGGTTCTCAGATTACAGTTCGATATTTGATTGATTGATAGGTGGGGTTTCGCGTCCTAAAAGCACCATATGATTATGAGAGACGCAGTTCGATATTTGAGGCCAACGTAAAACCATATTTACCAAAACTTGAAATTGCGCGAGATGGCGCATAACGAATGCGGAAATTTCAAGCGCAGAACTGAGGCATTTGCAAGGGCCTGTTCTGTCCATCTCGTTCTTGTAAACATGCCGTTTCTGCGCCCAAAGATTTCCCGTTAGTATAAAGTCAACAGGCGCAAATATAGGAAATAGCAAACTCTTACGATCGAGAGAACCAACTCCACTTGTGTCGCAGAGTCTTCGGACAATCGGGAATAATCACCCAGTGCCATAGGAAGCAGCGAGATTGTCTCTCGTGTAGAATTTTCAAATAGGACGATTACCACGCAAGAATAGCAGTCTTAAGCAGCCCCCCCCCTTTCTTTTTTCGTTTCTGTGACCATTCTGTTCTTATGAAACCCAAAAAAACTAATTTTGAATGTTTTTTTTCGCATTTAATCCCCAACTCTATCGAAATTAGCACTTTCCTTATTATACAGCGAATTTCACACATAACATTACCAACACAGTAATTAGTTTTTGTGTTTTTTCTTTGCGTTGTAAACTTTAACAGTTCAACTGCAACATTTTTTTTGAAGCCGGAGTCCGTTTTGCGACATACTTTAGAAGTTCAGAGGCATAAATCTACGAATTATACTGCCATGATTATTACTTTATGTTCATACCACTGAAGGACGTAATGTTAAAAATAAAAAAATTAAATAGCATTATAATGCTATAGGCGACTAAAGTCACAATACAATTTTTTTCGGTATAATAACTTGCAGTGGTCAGAACTTTGCGCATTATTATAAAAACATCCACATTCATTTATCCTGTTGAAGATTACATTGCCTAATATTGCATGGAGTTATGGTTCGCTGTAATTTCTTTTGTTTTATTTGTTAACTAATATACTTCATCTATCACCAAATATTTTATCTGTGCGCTTTTTCTGTGGCTTCCACAACACTTCCGAGTCTGGTTTCAACTATAGATTTTTAAAAACGTGTGATGAATCCTGTAATTGAATAATTGCCGATCTTTTGCGTTAGAAAGCCCAATTTCAACAAAACTTTTTTAGGGGCGAAGCTCCTTATAGTGACACCTGTTTGTCCCTCGTAGCCGTTGTAGTAGTGTGTAGCAAGTATAGCAGTTTGACCTCCAAGGTGGTGCCGGTGAGAGATTTCTTCTGTGCGTTGTTGAACAATAAGAGATAGTGTTCAATGTACATGCCAATGGCTGCCAAGGAGAAATGAGAAACGGGAGATTTTGGCTTTTAGTTGACGTGCATGCTGCGAATTTTTTATTGTTCAACAACACACAGAAGACAAGAAAGGGTTGCTACGTTATTCTCGCTGGGCGTAACCTTTTCGGTTTTAAAAAGGTTTAGCGAGCGTTGGGCCGCAATGCCATGAATACAGTTAACTAGTGTATACCACGAACTCGAGGTGGTTAAAGGTGGAAAGTAGACACGAAGCGCAAGCAGTAAGAAAGTGTGCGTGTGCCTCCTCTCGTTCAGTCCTTGGAATGTCCGCTAGATGGCGGTGCTTCTATATGAGGAATATATGATGAAAAGATGCAAGATGGTGGTACTTGGAGTGTTGAGTAGGTGGACGAACAGACACACAGACAGATGCATGGACGGGCGCACGGATTGCTGCACGGACGGATAGACGCATGGACGGACGCAGGAGCGCATGCAGGGACGGACGCACAGATGAACGTGCGGGCGCACGAACAGACGCACGCACAGACGGACGGATGGACGCACGGGTGGCCACACAGACGCACGCATGAATGGACGGAAGCAAGAACGAATGGACGGATGGATGCTTCGCCCCACTATCCATCATTCACTCCGTAGATATGCTGCCATTTTTTTTCTTGAATAAAACTTAATTTGAGACCAGCGTGCTTCAGCACGATTTTGGGACCCTACTAGTCTTGGCGCACTGCGAGACTAGAGCACACTCTGCGCGCGTAAATATGAAGCACAATCACACGTAATCATAAAAAACAATATTTGGCAGTTCTTTTTAATGGTACTTATTGCATTTAGGCATGCGAGACACTCATGGAATGTCACGTAATGAGTTTTCAAGCTTCATATTGCGTCGCATGTTATATATCTTTAGCTTGTGCTGATAACTGGGAAGGGCGATAATTGGGACTGAGCATCAACACGCATAGCTGTACGAGAGCTTACGTATTTCGGCTAATTGCGAATCATTATCGATTGATTACCGCACACCGTTTGTCCCTGCATAGCCACACGTGACCCTGTTCGGCATGACAAAATCCCTTCACGTTTGCGATTCGTTTTAGGACGCCCCGTTTGCCGTCGCAGTCATTATGTTTAAGGGGATAGTAAATACGAAATCTCGAGAGTGGCAGCTAACACATTCCACCACGCAGTTTCACTATCTAAAGCGCGTGCTGTCGCTTCACACAGGGTGCGTCTGAATATATGTAAATCTACTCCGATGTTGCCGAACGGTCTGCTCGGTGCTGTATTGCACGCATGACGCAAATATTGGAGTACAATGTCAAATATCCGGCCCGTATGGCACTGCAGCGCCTATGCGATGAGTAATACTGAAGTAGTGCTCGTGCTCTCTCTCTCTCTCTCTCTCTCTCTCTCTCTGTGTGTGTGTGTGTGTGTGTGTGTGTGTGTGTGTGTGTGTGTGTGTGTGTGTGTGTGTGTGTGTGTGTGTGTGTGTGTGTGTGTGTGTGTGTGTGTGTGTGTGTGTGTGTGTGTGTGTGTGTGTGTGTGTGTGTGTGTGTGTGTGATAATTGTGCATACCGTAATCATCAAGCACACGACAGCTATCCCCGTATTCAGAAACGCTCTTGACTTAAACTTGGGGGACCACCGCCCGGTCAATGCAGCGCGTTTGAAAAGCGTTTCTGCGTTCGTGCTGCCTTGGCACAGCACGTTCATAACGCGTTTGTTGCACAGCCTTCAATGTGGCACATACGCGCTAACGGGAAGCCGCTGTCTTTATAGGCGGTTTCCCGTCGACAAAGCAGATTAAGATCTCCAGGGTAATAACTAAATATTAGAGAATTAACGTAATCGCGACAAATAACACTTAAATGCCCGGTGACTCCTGCATAAAAGCGAAGATGTTCCACCGTAGATCAAACGACCAAGGATGTTTTCACGCTATCATTCTACTGTGAGAATTTTCTCTTGAATAAGTGGTTCAATATTTCCTGGTTTAACTAATTTGTTCTCCACAGGCGTAACCACGAGCACTATTAACGTGATAATTAACCCCTTACATTCTGTTGCAGTTTCGTCCATGTGACGCTGTTGTCATTCATAAGTGTTGTTTCTTAACTGGGACTCATCAAATGTGAGGCCTAGGGAAGGCTTTATGCTCTCCCATAGTAGAGTACTAAGTACTCTGAATCGTTAACAACTTTTTCTAAACACTCAGCGGTCGCATGAGCTGTGAGGCCCATGAAACGTATTTATGCTCTCCCATAGTAGAGTACTAAGTACTGTAAATTGTTAACCACTTTTTGTAAACACAAACTTGGGCAGGCAGTTGCTTTCCCATAGCAGTGTACCTTGTACTCTGAATAATTGAGCATTTGTTTTAGGAACGCACGAAAAACAACAACATTGCAGTTTCGTTCTTTTCCTGTCTTTGAGAATAACGTTTTCTCCCTCTCTTCATCCGTTAATTCGTTATTTGTTAATTAAATAAATTTTAACCAGAACCGTGGGATTATTAGCTATGTTGCAGCCGGCTCTCCCACCACCATGGTATTAGTACGGAAGGAACACAAAAAAGCAAGGAAACCTAGCAGAAATAGATCATGAAGAGTAAAACAGTAATCAGAAGTGCTATGCCCATACGCGACATGTGGTATATAAATGCTTAGTGGAATCCTAGGGCACAGTCCAGTACATAGAGGGTGCTCATATAGATTACCGCGGATAGTCCACGTATATGCGTATAGCTGTATATGCGCATATCTGTCATAACTACGAGGTATGTTAATCAATATTTACACAATACTAAGAAATTGTAGTTAATTAACACTCAAAGAGCACCCAATGCGCGTCTGTGATTGTCAGGACATGGTGAAACTCTTCTATGTCGTAAGTAGTTCGCGATGTTCTATTGTGCAGAAACACCCACGCTGCTATATGGACCTATCTCGAGCATTCAATGCACGCAAACCACCAGCTTTTTACTAATACTCATGTAATCCAGCTTTATTCATAGCTTCCCTTGAGTCTGCTGGTTTAGTGGCTGCTATAATCTCGAGCAGAAGTTTGAGGGGTAGATGTGCTTAACTCAGTCAAGTAAGCATGGCTCATGAATGGCACGGCAAGGAAACCTATCGAATGGAACTTATCAAAGAGTGCCGTAATTCAGCCCCTATAGTAAAGAGGGGGGGGGGGGGGCAAATTTAAAAGAATGTACAGACAGTATTGTTCTGTTGAAACATCGTTACAAAAAACATTGCATGAAATGTCGTATTCCACATGCCAGGCTTCATATCTCGGGCCTGTATACATCCTAAATAAGTGCAGCAGAAATATTTCTATCGGCAAAGCCTGTTGACAGTGCGATAAGTACGGCAAAACCGTACTGTTGTGGTTGGCACGTCTAGCTGTTTTAGTTTTCTGACCTGCATTGGCAATCTGTTCATCTAGTCGCGGTACCGTGGGCATCGTGAAAGTTGCGCCGTCAAAACCTCTTCGGATTATCCTGCACTTAACACGGTATGCATAAAACTTGCTATAAATCTATCTATCTATCTATCTATCTATCTATCTATCTATCTATCTATCTATCTATCTATCTATCTATCTATGTATCTATCTATCTATGTATCTATCTATCTATCTATCTATCTATCTATCTATCTATCTATCTATCTATCTATCTATCTATCTATCTATCTATTTATTAATCGATTTATCTATCTATCTATTTATCTACTTATCTTTCAATCTATTTATTTATCTACTTATCTCTCTGTCTGTCTGTGTCTGTCTGTCTGTCTATCTATCTATCTATCTATCTATCTATCTATCTATTTATCTATTTATCTATTTATCTATTTCTCTATTTATCTATCTATTTATCTATCTATTTATCTATCTATCTATTTACCTATTTATCTATCTATCTCTTTATCGATCTATTTATCTATCTATTTATCTATTTATCTATCTATCTATTTATCGATCTATTTATTTATTTATCTATCTATCTATTTATCGATCTATTTATTTATTTATCTATCTATTTATCTATTTATCTATCTATTTATCTATCTATCTATCTATTTATTTATTTATCTATCTATTTATTTATTTATCTATCTATTTATCTATTTATCTATCTATTTATCTACTTATATATCTATTTATCTATCTATCTATTTATCTATCTACTTATCTTTCAATCTATTTATTTATCTACTTATCTTTCAATCTATTTATTTATCTACTTATCTTTCAATCTATTTATTTATCTACTTATCTCTCTGTCTGTCTGTCTCTGTTCTCTCGTGATCACCCCTAACTTGGGTTAAACCAAATTTAAAGGGCGATTAGTGTGGGAGGAAAAGATGGTTTGACTAATCCGACTGGCTGGTCATTACATGAACAATGTGACAATCCGGTCGCGTACGTCGTCAAACACTTTGCGCCAGACAGTGACACATGCAGGTGTATGTGCCACTGGTATGGGGGTAAATGCCACAGGTGACGTGGCGGACATAATACTACCCAGGAACTGCGAGAACGCAGATAGGGTTTTGTAATGCGTGAGCGTAACGTAAAAGCTGACATCGCCAGCATTCGCCGGACAAGTGCAAATAATAAATGTTGGGGTCGCAGCAAGAATAAAACTCCAGCATTCAGCGTGGCAATCAAGTATTCTATTCCAGAACAACGCGAGATCTCGAAACTACTTTTCAAATAGAAAGTAATGTTTGTGAAATGTCAATTGTGGTTGCAGTAGTAGGGGGCTATCCAATTTTATAAACATTATATATAAACTTCTTTGATACAGCCGTTTCAGTATGTCTGTGCGTAAATTTATAGACTTTGTACATATATTTAGCGCCACTTCGTAACGTTTCGATAAAAAAAATTGATGGCATAGCCACGTACTTTCCGTATGCATAACGTCAATTGCAAAGGTACGTTCGTGGTGCCGAATTATTTATTTTAGTCTAGACGTACAGTTTTCACATATACATCACAGTGTTTGTTTGAATATGTGATTATCTATGCATGATTTGTGTAATGAACACATTGTAATTAATATCTTACCCCGGCTCATTTAACTTCAAAAACACTACATGCCTGCGAATTTTAGGGCATCCTCTTGTGTATCACTGTTTTTCATGTTCATGCAACTTAAATGAGTTCTTCTGTATTGCTCGGCGCTTTTCTATCAATTTTTGTTACTTAAATTTATATGCAATACTTCTCAATATTTTCGTACTCTTCGTTAATGGCTCGCCCTGCCGTGGTGGCGTAGTGACTAAGGTACTCGGATGCTGACCGGCAAGTCACGAGAACGAATCTGGGGTGGCTGCATTTTCGTTGGAGGTAGAAATTCTGTAGGCCCTTGTGCTGAGATATGGGTAGACGTTAAAGAACCCCAGGAGGTCGAAACTACCGTAGCCTTCCACTACGGCGTCTCTCATAATCATATAGGAGTTTCGCGACGTGAAACCCCACATATCAATCATCAAACAGTCATTCTTGATCACTGACCGTAATCTTCCTCTTTAGACATCTTGTGGCAGAGTCGGGACCTCTTCAAGCTGTTTGCGCTCTTAGGCTGCTATACTCATTTTGAATTAAAGAAAAATTTATCGAATGATTGACTGATTCTCAGGTGACTAAAAATTCAAATGTTTTGGCATTTATCTTGCAAATAAGTCCTGTGCAGCTCAAACCGTTTCAATGTAAGATATATTAAAACAAAGAGACACACAACGTAGAGACATTAATTTGCTTTATATCTATTACACTGGAAAACTATTGCGTACACAGGTCACGGAGAGTTCGCACGCATCTTATAAAATAATATATGGCGTTCACAGGTTTGAGCGTGTTTTATACTAGATGGAAGAAGGCCGATAGGCGCTCAAAGCCGACGATCACAGAATGCAGAGCACTGCAGCAAAGTAGCACCTAATTAGATTTAATTATAGAACAATGGCATTTTTGAGAGCACAGGGTGGGACTGCTTAGATAAATAGAAGGAATGACATTACAACTTCGCTGTCAGTGATAAATTAAGCTAGAAACAGCCAGCTAATGCAGACGCTGAAAATTGAGCGAACATCGGGACACAGTCATATATATAAGAATATAATTTCGCAAAAATGCTGTAGGCTCATGTGCTCTGATTTGAGTGCACATTAAAGAACCACAGGTGATCAACATTTCCGGAGCCCTCCACTACGGAGAAGGACGAGGAGGAGGAGTAGGAAGAGGTATAAAAAGGAAAGGCAGGAAGGTTAACCTGTCGAGCGTCCGGTTTGCTATCCTACACCCGGGGGAAGAGTACTGAGGGATTAAAAGAGAAAGATAGAAAGAGGGGAACATAAAAAAACAAAAATAGGTAACTGAAACTACACGGCTGCGTTCTTAGCAGTGGACGCAAGACTTCAGGTGTGTCACGTTCCATCGTGGGTCGTTGGTCCATGATGCCTACTGAAGGCTTGCAACCACTGGACGGAGAACGTCTAGTACCTGTTGTACGGCCTCAGTGTGTGGTGATTTCAGCCTGCCAACGAACACTTGAAGTGTGTCGAGCAGTGATTGCATAACTATTAGGATTGGTTTGTCTTCTGGCAATGCCGAAGTGCGCTGGGAATCATCATGACGCTGCGGCTTCGGCAACAAAGGCTAAACTGTGTCAGTTGTGTTCATGGTGGTCTTGTTGGTATCGACCATCGCTGATCCATGTGACTGCGGTTTTGGCAATGCAGGCCAAGTGGAGTCTGCAGACACCATGCTTTTCACGGCGTTCTGCTTCATACCAGCCGAGTGTAATCCGGTTGGAGAAGTAGATGTTGGAGAATGGCGTCGAATGGCTGCTGCGGATGCAGATACATTGAATTTTTCTGACGAACGTTGACAACGACGGCACCGCTTTTGGGCGGTTGTGGTGGCATCGTGATGCTAAGTATGGTCTCTCACCATTTGCCTCAATACAGCTATCTTTTTTTCGATTTTTCGCCAATCTGTCGAGGAAGTTTCGTGGGGTCCATTGCAATTTGAACACTTGAGAGCAGTGGCTTCACAAGTGGCTGCGGAATGCATTTCAGCACAACGAGAACATACTCGCTTGCCCTCGCATACGGTTTTCAGGTGGCCGAGTTTCATGCAGTTGAGACATTGCAGAGGCTTTGGCACAAACTCCCTTACAGAGTGTCGGAACTGGCCCACCTTTACCTGCGAAGGTAGAGAGTTGCCTCTAAAATCTATTTCCACGCAGCGTGAGGTATAACCAATCGAGCAACCTTCACGAAGCCACTAGCTTCATTAACTGGCTTTACCAGGTCACTTAAGTCTGAATTGGGAATGGCGTCAACTTCGTAGATCACACCGGTGATGATGTCGGAGCTCATTAAAATGTATGAGCGGACGTTGATACCACCCGCCTCTGTGACGTTGCGAAGAACGTTCAGTGCGTAGCATGCAAGAAATCAATCGCCATGACATTTTTACGCGGGTTCACTCTGATGTCGATAATTTCATCTGGCACCAGTAGCTCTAGCCACGCCGAAACAGATTGCCTGTTCAGGCGCTTCATGTTGCCGATGGGCTCAGTAGGAACGAAAATGGTGGTGTTGGCGTCTGGCCTTCGTGGAGCTCGTTCATTCGGTGTGTCCGGGAATGAAGAGTCCATGACGTTAGGTATCTTTGTATTTCGGCTCGCTACAACTTCGAAGTCATCATCAGATGGCCCCTCATTTGTCAGTGTGTAGCCATCACTGCCCTTCGCTCTCGCAGTCGGGTCCCGTCCGCTTCCTGGACGTTGCCGTCGCCAACGTTGGAGGATCTGGTAGATATCGAAACTTGTTTTTGTACATTGCTGATGGCCTCTCACCTGTGAGTGAGTAGACATCAGTGTCCTTGTTGTCGCAGTCGGGTTCCGTCCGCTTCCTGGACGTAGCCGTCGCGGACGTTGGCAGACCTGGTAGATATCCTAACTGGTCCTTGTACATCGCTGATGGCCTCTCACCTGCCAGCGAGTAGACATCAGTGTTTTCACTCTCGCAATCGGGTCCCATCCGCTTTCTGGACTTGGCCATCATGGACGCTGGAGGGCCTGGTAGATATCCGAACTGGTCCTTGTACGTCGCTGATGGCCCCTCACCTTTCGGTGAGTATACAACAGTGTCCTCGCTGTCACAGTCACGTTCTATCCGCTTCTTAGACGTGGCCGTCGAGGATGCCGGAGGACCTGGTAGATATCCGAACTGGTCCTTGTACATCGCCGATGTACAAGGACCAGCTAGCGAGGGCATGGTTCATGAGGGGCATTTGACCAGTTCACCAGGCTAAGTTCACGAGGAGCATATGTTATAGCGCAAACATGGCAAGAGATACTCAAACAGCGTACCGCTTGGCACATCCTCCACTACGGCGTCTCTCATTATCTATGGTGGTTTTGAAACGTTAAACCCCACATATCAAGAATATGTTTTCTTTTTAGCAGTAATTCAATTATGTTTGATTAGCAGGTGTATTTGCGAGGAGCCACTACTCTATAAATTACAATTTTTAATAAGTAGGGAACCGTATAATGAACCTTTCACTCAGGTAAAAGTATGGTATCAGTGCGCATTATGCCTTGCATTATGCGCACTTTGTTCATGCTGTGCCAGAACATGTTGTAGTGAGTTGAAAACATTCAATGACCCACCAGTTAAGCAATTCGCATTGTGTGTCGCCTGGTTAATGTTTCACTCCTCCACAACGGTATATTGCATGTCCTAACTTGGCTCCTGCTGGTCACAGTGGACCAGTGGATATACGGTGCTCCGCTGGTGACCAGAAGGTCTTTCGTTCAATCCCGGCCGCAATGGTCGCAGTGCCCTGGTTTACACCCCGTTCCATTTAGGATATTGGACAGACTCACGGAGGGACGCACTGGCGCGCGGATGGACGCATAGATTGACGCACGGATGGTCGCGCGGACGGACGGAAGCAAGAACGAACGGATGGATGGAAGCATCGACGGGCTGATGGACTCTTCACCCCACTGATTATCACTCACTCCGTGGATATGCTGTTATTTTTTCCTTTTTTATTTTGTTGCTTTTTTTCATGTGACAGTACTTACGCACACCGTGATAGTCCTCGTCATCATGAAATCGTGATTCCAGCTCACCATGAAATCCCTTTCTGATCAGTATCGTGCAGTATGCGAAAAAAGGCTGTGCTATGGTGCACTAGCCTGCCTGGATAGCCATGTTGTTAGGACACTCACCTTGGGTTGATTCGAACAATGCTTCATGAAGATTTTTTCTTGCTTTTTTTTGTCAAAATGTTTGTCTTGCGCTTTCTTTTCCTTAATTATTTATTTATTTATTTATTTATTTATTTATTTACTTCTCAGGTTTTTACAGACACTGGCACAGCGATATGTTGTGGGATACACCCAAATACGGTGGCTGCCACCTTTTTATGATGAGGACAGTTATCGGGCGTGGTGACACATTTTACGTAAAGCTAAAACATATGAGTTGAACAGCTGTTAAAAGGCTATGACCAGCCGTAGAGGTTTGCATAAGAACGAGGTGGCTGCGCTGCTGAGTATGAATGTGTGGCTTTAATAGCATTCATTCATTCATTCATTCATTCATGAATACTGCGATCTTTAAGATATCAATGCAGGTTGGTTACATATTACAGTGTTATCTTCACGGATTTTCGTGCGTGAGAAACACACAAACATCCTTGCCCTGTGATTAAGATTCACAATGAAGCAATCCTATATGGACGGACTTTACTCGGATGGCGCAACTACGGTGCGCCTCGTGTTGATATTTCGATTTCAGCCCCTCGAGCTCTAGAACGAAGTTTGAGACATAATATCACGTTTAGAATAAACACAATATAGATAAAGCAGATCGAAAATCACTCTTTTTTTACATACCCAAGTAAACTGTACGCCTAATAGCATGTGTGAAAAAAAGCAATTTTCAGAAAACAAAAGCCCAAGGTTGCCTTTAAGTTTACACTAAACGCAATGCCATTTAGTAAAGCAGACGCCATCCTCTTTTTTTTTATCTTCCCACGTTTACTTTTACTCACCCTATGTACCTGTTGTATGTTTACAGAAATCAGAAGTAAAAGGCCTGTCGCACTACGAGACGCTGCTCTCCACATAATTATCAAAGCCCATTAGCTGCCTTTGCAACATCAAGGGCACCGAGGTTCGTGCTCGGGTGGACACAACACAGCCAGGCACGTGACGCGGTTTCTGCACATGGGCTACTCGTTGAGAACCTTGTCAGCGCGAAAAAAAAAACAAATACTAGCCTCGTAATGTCGTTAGTCGGGCATGTACCGAACACGACGGTGCAACCTGTCCAGCATACCAGTGTTGCTGTTTTTGTTTTGGTTCTTGTCTTTGCTCCGATTGAGGTTGTTGTAGTCACTGTTGCTGTGGTTGGTGTTGTTGTTTTTGTTGCTGCGTTTGTGGGAGAGTACTTGCCAGCGCTGTCGACAAGCCACCACGGACGTGCCGAATAATATCAGTGAATAAAAGCAGATATGCTCGTAGAAAAAGAAGGCTCTTAGTTTTGAAGGCTGATGAGGAGGACTGGCGATATAGAGCATATATGCCTATAGTGTGACCTGGTCATCTTTCGCGCGTTTAAAAGTAAAATTTGACACATAAGAAGTTGGAATAATCGCTTAAACAACGCATGCTCATTTTTTTTTCTTTTACGGTGAGCAGTTCTTAGTCGAGGCCGATCATATGATAGTGACGCTGGTCATAAACACGTACGCGCCAAACATGTTAATTAAATCCCCATCCCCCGTGGTTTACTAAAAGTGAAGAAGGCAACATGTGAAGCTTTATATAAGAGTGGTATGGTCAAAATGCGATCAAACTCTACTACCACCTCAAAGCTTAGCAAAGAGCGTTTAATAAAGAGTAATGATGCAACACCCATGAAAGACTTGCGAAACATAAGAAAAAGCGATAGCCTGACGAGGGGAAGGCCACAAGACTCACTGCTTTTTCAGTGTCTGCGAAGCGAAGATGGTGCAGAGAGGGAGAGAAAATACAATTATTTGGTCCGGAAGGAAAGGAATGGGGTGCGTATACATCCAACTCCTGACCAAACCCATGTAGATTTTTTTTTTCAGACTACTTCATTTGTCTGCATAATCATTTGTAACGCATCGCTATGGGGCCTGTACTGCAGCTGCGGTAACACTTTCCTGTCCGCCTGTCCTTTTAAAAGGAAAGACTTAAATGACTCATTTAAAGTGAAAGTCGACGTTGGCACAGTACGCGCTGTTAGAGAGCTTTAAAACAGGCCGGCCTCTTTAAATTCAACGCTGCCTACTCAAGCAGCGGGAACAGTCAGATTTTCTATGTCTTGCTGTGTCTAAATCTTCTGACGTTGATTCAGCAAGGAAGGCTTCCCTCAAGCACCTTCAATTTACTTTGTCCTCAGTTAACCAGTTGTATTTTCATGTCGGCAAACTTTGAAGGCCAAAGCTCTCGCAAGCAACATTGCTACCGGCCACAACATTGCATTCGACTATATTGCCTGCATCTGTATTTCCAATTGATGCTTGCTAAGGCCGTGACGCTGATAAAAGAACTGAAGTTATTTAAAGAATCTTTGACGAAACACTCACGTTAGTATAATGCAAAATGGACAAAGGTGAAACTTCTGCCGCTCGCGTAGGGAAATTTGACGGTCGTGATACACTCGCCATCGTTATACTATGGTACACTTGAAATACTTACGTTATTCTGCTAAGGATCAGATTATGATGAGAAAAACCTAAAGGACAGCCTAATTAATTTAATGAACATTCATGTAAATGAAAACATTACAAAAGACATAAGGTGCAGAACATGTTAATGATTGTATGTATTTACCCTAAAATAATATAACTGTTTATTTTCTAGGGTATCTGTATAGTTTGTCCATTTGAGACTGGGACTTAAATTCAACGCCCACGTGGTGGCTACATCTTTAGGAATTCAAGCTGCAACTCTCAGGTAACAACTTTGCTTATAACTCAACGAATTACCTTGCGTTTTGATTGTGGCGTTCTGAGTTTTTCTTTGTATTTTTCATTTCTATATCGCGGTATCGAATGCCGACCGCCGTGGCCGCATTTTAAGAATGTTTCAGCCCCGCGTACTATTATTTAGGTGAACATTAAAGAACCCCAAATAGACAAAATTTTTGGAGCCCTCCTCCGCGGCATCCCTCATAATCATATCGTCGTTTTGAGATGTTAAACATAGGTGATTATAATATTCCTAATTGCATACCTATCTTTGAGTACTTTCGTTTGTTTTTGTGCTTTCTTCTCGTATTTTTGTTTGTTCTTGTGAAGCGAAAAGCCTGGCACTATCGCACGCTCCCCTTTGTGATGCCAGTAAACAAAAAGCCTGAAGCTGTACATTAGATTTTCAGAACTTTATGAGTACGAGTGATACCGTCTATAGTGAAAATCGAGGCACGTGAGTATCTGCAGCTGGACGGCTTTCAGCTCTCCCACAGTAAAGTACTAAGTACTCTAAATCACTAACCACTTTTTCTAAACACCTCGTCTTAAGGAATCAGTTTTACATTTCATTTTATTATCCTACATTCTTTTTAAAGACGCTAATTTCCTGAAGAATCCTCACTGCATAACCGCAAGTCGTGCATATAGCCTCCAAGCACCCCGTGTCGACAGCGGAAAAGCAGCGTCGCAGCATCAACGCGCATTGCTTGCACCGCTGGTTTGTGGCGGTGACAGGCAATTTGCCGCCACAAAGCTGTCGGCAAAATGAAAGCGGCTTGCCCTCTTTTGTTTTTGATCCTTTTTTGACCAACCCACTTTTTTTTGTCCTCTGCTATAGACCTAGCTCGATAACCCCGCTTTATGACACAATCGTAGCCTTCTTTTTTAGTACACATACGGGCATTTAAAGTGAAAATAAAAAAAACTGCAGTACTGCTTGCGAAAGTAACACGGCTCCTCATGCAACCACATGGCACGGCTTAGACAGAGAAGCCCCTAGATCGCACGTTCCACAAATATGAACATGGTCCTGTGTTTGCTGATGCCATGTTGTACCCCCCAAATTCTTTAATCCCATCCGCCCACCTAACGTTCAGTCTTCCCCTCGCGCATTCGGCTACTCTTAGACCTACAGAGATAGAAATGAACTAAGAGTGAGACACCACTACACGCAGAATGCTCCATAAGAACACGGTGAAACTTAAGCAGAGGGCACCGTTGCGTGAATGAGCGCAAGCCGTCTCCCTTCCGTAGCAAATCACGACTCCGCTAGCACTACGCTAACACTTTCTCGTTCCTCACCGCACGGTAAACACCTCATTACCCCAATCTGCGCTTCCAATCTGCGCACTGAATATAGGCGCCCAACTATAAGCAAGCTGGAGGTATTGTGAGACGGCAGCCCATTCACTGCACCTCGCAGGTCACAAAAAGAAAAGGAGCTGCCGCCTACAAACGACTTGCAGGGCGAAGAGTGAGCGCGTGGAGGAAGTAATTGAGTGAGGCGAGCTAAAGAAGCAGTTTTTGTGGGTCGGTGTGTAAACAATAGAGAAAGGTAGTGAATCGGAAATAGTAAAGTGCGAAAAACGTACCAGCTGTCGTAATTGCTACAGAAAGAACGGGGGGAAGAAAGAGAAGCGATTCATAGCGTCCCCGTGAGTGATTCCGACGCTGTTGTGTCGGGCTATGAGAGGCAACAGCTTGAAGAGTGCATGGCTTGGCTATTTGACGCGGCGCCTTTTGCCGAGACCAGTGTATGAGCGAGCATATAGCTCATGGCTTACAACGCAGCTGACGCGATAGCTAGCGCACAGCAGTGAGCGGCGTTATACGTCTAAAAGTGTTCACCAGGTTCCTCGGGCAATCAATGCGTGGTAGAGATTGTATCAAAGTATATGCACGAAACACATGCACTGTAGCGGAAAAGCTGGATGTGGGTGTAATAATGCGAGAGCCTGGGTCTTCTCGATTTCATCTGAATAAGTATAGCTCACAAGGCTGCCGATAATGATAAGAAACATTTCTCTGCATGAGGGGAAGGTCCATATACCATACCTTACGTATGTTCGGGCATGCCTTTATGTAGAATTTTGCAAATTACATGGTTCTGCGTTATTATATTTCTGCAAATTGAAGATCAGTTAGGGCCAATCAGCGTTGCTTTTCTACTCGGTCACCTATTTCCACTTTAGTGAGCTGTGATACACGTCCTCCTGAACCGAAACCAACTCGCTGAATATTCTACAATTGCACCTAGAACAAAACATCGTCTCTTCAGCGAGCACGTTTTTAATTGTAAGGAAGGAAGGATAATGATAAGAGTGGGAAGGCAGGTGTGGTAACCAGATTGGCGTAACCAGATTGCTTGCTTCTCTGCCCAAGTGTAAGGGTGAACAGATTGAAAGAAGAGTAAAAAGAGAGAGGGGGAAGCACACACTCACACACGTAACGTCACACTGAATACCATACGAGGAAACATAGGTCTTTCCTGGGAGAAATAACGCACTTTCGAATAATCGCTCCAAGATCGGCTTTCACAAATCGCTGACTGGAGTCGACTATACACTAGAAGCAGTATTTTGGCAGCTTGTTATAGTCTCTCGCACTATATAAAACATTTGTGTTTTTTGTTGTTGTTTTGGGGAGCAATTTCGAGCACAGGCATGACATTGGTAGAAGACCTATTTGCAGCGCCGATGTTTGATTTGGGCTTGGACTTGTAATTTTTAACATTTGCGTTCGTTGTGATTTAAACTCAACGATACCGACGTCTATACGCCGGCATTTTAAAAAGATTGCTCTACCGCTATCGGTTTAAATAGTCGACTGGCCCGTGAAAGGGCGTGATGCCTTTCTAAAGCACGAGACATCAAACGCACACTTGCGGTCTAGTTGCACGATGATCACACTTCATGCACATCCTAAAGGTACACTAAAGAGAAAATATGAATTGGTTTAGATTCACGACATTCTCTAATAACTCTAATGACGTTAATGCTAACATCAGAAATGGATTATTACAGGATTAGGTCAAGCTCGAAGTGCCATCTTAAACTTTATTGTCGAAAATTGTGTGCCCATGACGTCAATAAATTAATATTCATATTTTGCTGACATTGACTGGACAAAATTTCCCCAAATTTTGTATCGTAAATCTATGGTCCCATCAGCAGACATTGCGTTTCATTTCTACCTAGTAGAAGCTACGTAGGCCTTATAGTTTAAATATGAAAAAAAAAGATTAGCCATCGTGGTGATCGATTCAGGAGTTTCGACGTGGAGTCACCACCCATATTTTCTTATTGAAAAGTTTTTTGCTTACCAAGCGTCTTCTCGAAGCGAGCGCGGTGATTTTGGAAGTGTGAAAAGGTAATTATTGACAACAGAAAAATTGTTTCCCCTTTCCCTGTTCCTTTCCCCAATGCAAAACAACGATCAGGTGAAAAGGGGGCACGAGAACAGCACCTGTCCCACTTGCATGTCTCTTGCATCAGCGATTGTTGATTTTCGCCTGCTAAGATGTGGAAGTTCGTGTACATAACCAACGCTACACCGGCTAATCAAAATGTAATGCCCATGGAGAAGATCGAAGGCAGCATATATTGTAAGGCACTCACACGTTTCATTTCACTGCTTGTCTCTAATGCAACGTGAACACGTCCCTGTGCTGTGTATGTCTCTGCGTATTGCGAACACTCTATCCTTGTCTTCATGTTCCCTTTCCCCAGTGGAAGATATGGAGAACCGAAATCTCCAGAGTGAGTCTCAAATATTCTCATCACCTAAGCTGCTGTTTAACTACTGCAATTTATTCATTTATGGTATTCTGCTGTTCTTAACAACCACTACGTAAGGTTAACGCCATTATCGTGTAATCAGTATAGGCATGTACAGTGGGCGAGACAACAAAAGATTCGAGACCACTAGGTATGAGTGAACTTTGAATTTTCCAGTAATTTCCAGTAATTCAGTAGAACTGCACAACGCATGTTCCTACGCACTTCAAAACAGCCCCGACATCTCAATTCAAGGCGGCTGGCTGAGGCAGTGGTGTCATTTTGATTTTTTCTCGTTTCTTCTGGTCCCTGAAATTTTCACTCCGACTTAAGATATGGGGTTGATATGCTAGCTTCAGTGGGGAAAAAGAGTGCTCAGCCGAATGCAGTTCTTCCGTTGCAGAAAAGCTCAGAAAGAAACTATTAAGTGACTACTGTCTCCGCTAACGGTAACTAACGAGTGATGCATGAAAGTGGTGTCTTAGGAAAATGTTCTTTTTAGACAGTATCCTTCTATCTTGAGAAATACTTTCGTGTGAAGCTGAACAACTGAAGACTCAAAAAATAAAGGATGGCATCACAACACCATCAAAATAGCTGTTACTAACCACTAGGTGTAGCTGAGATTCCGTAAGGTAAGATGACTTAATGTAGCTGCGCAGTTTCTCAATGCTGTCTAAGAATTACTTTAGGCGGTTCCACTACCGAATTTTACAAATACCAGTGATCCGACTTGTATCCAGTGGCTCTCTCATCGAACCAAACCAGTGATAAATGTCAATCGGCGTGTTCATAAAGCGAATACGGTGTGTCCGAGTTAACGGCATTTCAACACAATTCTATGGTTTTTAATTTTTCAATGAAGATGATGCTGCTGATGCTGAAGGTGATGCACGAGGGTCTTTCAAAGTGCCGAAAGAATCAGTAAATGCAGGACTCAGTCACCGTACGGGTCAGACTTTTCACATTTGCCAAAAAGAACATCCGGTAAGTCGAAGTTCAGAAGAGAAACACTGTTCAGAGCAAAAAATTACAGTGCGCATTCCTTCAGAGTTTGCGCCTCCCTTCAACCGCAATCCCACAGCCCATAACAGCAGGCTCTGCGAAATCTAGTTTTCGCGGAATCTTGTTTGCGAAAACGGGAAAAAATGCATACAGTATGCTGCAACAGCTTGGAAAAGAGCACAGAATATATAAATGCGCCATGGACAAATCCGGAATGCGTACACTTTAGGTTATATGAAGTATTAGCAAAGCGTGTGCTCATCGACTTGTGTCGAAGAAACCGATACTCCCTCAGCAATGTTTACTTTCAATAAGTTCTAATTTGGCCAATCAGCTTGCCCAGTGAACCAGGTTTACGGCAGGCTCTATAAAGGTGGGCATGTTACGTTTTATCCTTCTCTTTTTTTCTCTTTCTTCTTGCGCGGATTCTCCTGTCATTTTAAGAAGGTGAAATATATTTCCACTCGCTGTGGCATTTCAAACACGCCGAATAAACCCGACGACAATGAAGGCATCCAAGACCGGCTGGGCCTTTCGATGGTGTCGTATATTGAGCTGAACGCCTTTAAGGCTTGTGATCTGCGACTGGAACAAAACGTAAATAAAAGGGGGAAATATATTTTAAAGATGGTGGTGGTGCTGAGAAAGGAATGTAAGTGGAAAATCGGGTTTATGTTGCTCTTACAGCCTAGCAAGATTTCCCACTTTAGAAATCCTTCAGAGCCAGAGTTTTGTAACGAAATGATTGCTCTCAGTGCGAGCATTTAGAGGGCGTTTTTTTTTTTTTGAAAAGGTGACCGCAGCCGTATACTTTCTTTTTTTATATTGCGGCCATATGTTTATTGGATGATCCCATAAAAAACTAGGCAAGACGAACATACAGGTGTTCCTCGCATGGCAGATACTACGCAGAAGAGAGCTTAAAAATTTTCATTGCACCCACAGCTGACCACGAAAAAATATCACTCGCCTGGATGCAGACGCTCTCACAGCCAACTGCTTGTTACGTTACGGGTCAAGTAGTTTGCAAATACTCAATTAGTAATCTACATGACACTAGTTATGATTGAAAATTTGGGTATTATGGTCCTTTTAACTTTGTAGCACACACAGATGTAGCTATTTTGTATTCAAATATTTCTGGCTGTGTGCATACGTGCTTGTCCGCCTGAAGTTCGAGACAAATAAAATAATCTTTTTGGGGTTCAGATATCCATCCACCTATGATACGGCAAAATTGGGAGTAGTGAAAAAATAAACTGCGATTTTCTTTTATTTCAATTTACTGCAGGCTTTTCATGGCCCATGCAGGGGCGGAGACAAGAAAATACATACTAAGCATCGAAAGAAAATACATAACAGAATAACAAGAAAGAAGATACAATGTCGAACAGCTCATCATTCAGATTGTCACACTGTATTTCAGAGAATGAAGAATTCTCGAAAGAATAAGCTTCGATAAACGCTGAATTTCTGTCATAACAACAAACTCAAAAAAAAAAATTTAAGAACTTTGAGAGAAATAAGCTGCTCAAACACGTAGCTCGGCACATAACGCTCATATACAATAGCAGATAACATATTATTGACCACTTTTATTACCTAACGTAAATAAAGTCATATTAATTGTTTAATTAACGTTCCCCTGCCACGATAGCTCAGTAACTATACGTTCATGGTGTTCAGCTTGACATCGCTGGTTATTTTTCTGCCTATGGTGGACCGATTTCGGGAGGAGATATATACAAGGACACTTACGCTGCGTATATTGAGGTGTCCATTAAATGGTGCATAGCATTTGCTATTTCGTTTGAGAGATTAAGTGCCATTCGTCACTTACTAACTACCTAATCATGAGTTTGCTTTAATCCTCACAAAATTCCTTTACTGGGAATGTCTACGTTCAATCACTGTACCCTTTTTCATTTGTATTTTGGATTGTTTCTGTGTTTATGACAAATATTACCAACCAAGCGCATTTCTAAATGATGACAAAAACGTTTGTAGTGAATATTTGTTACATTTTATTATTTCTTGTCTCCGACGGGGCCCCAAGCACAAGACAGTCCGTGAATGCGGTCCTCTTTGTCCTCTGCTAGCTCAGTATTTCGACATTACTTTCATCCACTTGTATTCAACCAAGAAAATAAACCCCATAAGCGTGATATCCACCAAAATTCCAACATTCCACTATCTTGAGGCTATGCATATTTGATCCGTCACTTTCACCGGGCGCTGCAGAGTCAAATAACATTCGGAGAATGCACACAGGAATACTGCATTTGAATATTCACCCATCGCTGCCATCTCACACTCTTCGGCGCGCTTCCCATCTTACAATCTTCTATGCACGCGTGGCTTGCGACATGGCTTTGTTCTGTAGCTAATGCAGCGTAAAAATGACGTTGACCCGAAAAAAACGACTTGTATAGCCTCGCTGCTTTAAATATTCACGTTCCACTGAATACGCTGTCCCAGGCCTCTGAAGCACGTTGTTACTTGTGCATATTCCAAGGAAACGCGTTTCTAATATGCTATCAGCAAAGCTTTGCAGAGAAAAAAAATTGTCCTTTTTTGTGCTAAGACACCACACTGAGCTTTTGGCCACATGTGTCCCCCAGTAAGATATCAAAGTTTTACAGTACATCTCGCAGAGTAGACTGTCTGTGTTCATATTTATATTCAAGCGGAACGTTAACCATTTGGGACGCTTTGTGGCAGTTGTGCACACCACTCGTTTTTACTAGTTTTGTTATCTAGTGCTTCAGAAAGGGCAAGATACGCTGGAGGTTCTGATGAACTGAGTTTGTAAGAAATGTCTTCCCCTAATTTCATTTTGCGGTGTACTGTTCAATTGACTCGTTTTGATGAAGGAACTACCGTGTTCGACGAATAGTTTGACCTGTCCTTTCAGCCACTACAAAAGCTTTTCTTTTTGATGAAACTGAACATCCTCAAAAAATACATCGCGCTTTATTTTTTGCCGTAGGTTTTATTTTATACCTGCAAAAAACAGAGCATGAAGAACTACAGGATATCTAGACATTTGTGCACGATTCAATTAAGAAAAATTGATGCTACACACATTAGTCAGCGTATTCTGACGTTGTTTTGGCTGAAGTGTCATATCAACTGCATCGAAATAATGTGTCTATTCAATACATTTATCCACAGTACTTCATATCTCGGGTTTGAAAGGGTTAAAGGGCCTGGTATGAAAACTTTCAGTTTTTTTTTTTTCAAATGAGAGGTCAAGTTTTCAAGGGCCCAGGTACAGTACTGCGAAGAGTAAGTGCCCAGTAATTTGGCAAAATTTTAAAGATGTCCGACGGTCCGACGCATCCGCCGGTAAGATGAGGGCCTTCAAATGCATGGGCTGGCCACGCTGCTCGAGCTCGAGAATAGGCCACCAACTATGGACGATCCACCTGGCGAACGAAGCTACTCGGAGACGCCGTCTCTGAGCCGGCTGCCACTAGGGAACTCATCCCGAACACCTGCAGGAAGGGAATAAAGTCATTCACACAATCACTCACGATTACGTGGATAGCAATCGTTTGCCTCTACCAACAAATTCAGTATCGGTGAACGATCTATCACCCGGTGTCTTTCATGTTTTCAGTGAACTCATTGACATTTGATTTATCAATTGTTCTGTCGTATAATTGGATTTGGTTCTAAGTCATTCTGCGATATCAAAGCAAAAGAGCCACATGCTGCTGAAGCGATCACTGCAAACTCTGCAGGTGAAGACGCCTCAACCAATCGTAAATCACCGCAGAAACACTTCACCCTTCTCCCCAAAATACACCTGCAACAAATAACCTAGGTTCATTAAATACACGGTATGGACGTTGCAAAACAAAGGAAACAACCTACAGTAGACCCTTGTTCTGAACCACAACGAAGAGCTTTGTGTGCGGATAAACCTTGGTCATCTCCAAAATCGAGAACCCAGGGCGAGTGGCGAGGGCACAGAACGCCACCCGAGCTCCGTGAAAATGAGGCATGTTGGGGTTTTACGACTGATGTGGTTATGAGCGACGCCGAAGCGGAAGGCTCCGAAGTACTAACCACGTGATGCTCTTTAAAGGGACACTAAAGGCAAATAACTATATCTTTGTCAGAGTGAAAGCCTTATGTATGACAATGGCTAAAGCAACGTTACCATCAAGAGCAGTGCCTTAATTACCTAGAAATTAAGCTAATTGCACCACACGATGTCTCCGCGAACGGGACGGTTTCGAAAGGATCCCAATGACGTCTGAGCAATCGACTACAATTATTCACTAGCAATACAACTAGCTGCTATGAAAAAGAACCTTCCGTGCATTAAGAGACATAATCGAATTCGCTCTGTCCGTTTCTGTTTGAATTATAGAAAAAACAAGCAACGGGCGCTACTATTCACTTCTGAACCCCTATTGAGGGTTCAGAAGTTCCATTTTTGCCTGGTTAAAGTGAACACATCGTGCCATCTAGCGGGGCCCAGTCGAACCCAGCACGCCTTCCATCTTGGAGACCACGACCAAAGATTTTTCTATAGGCGTTGTTACTGCTGTGGGTCCCGCTACTTTCTGCTGCTGTTAGTAGCGTAAAGTGTGGGATTGGGCTAGTTGGTAATCCATATAAAACTGCGCTCGTCCTTGTCTCTTATGTTAGTAGCGTAGGTGGCCGTGCAATAAAGCAGGGCATCTTTGTGCATGGCAAAAGTGACGTGAAAGCGTCCACTTTGAGGCGGGTAATTTGAAGTGTGCTAACGTGATGCGGCCCACTAAAACGGGATTTTATTTCAAAATAAGCACTTCCGTAGTACAAAAGCTGCACAGCGATATTTCTGGACGGCTATTTCAGGAATCGATGTCGACCTAATATTTGCCTTTAGTGTCCCTTTGAAATGCCACTGAATCTAAATGCATGGGCACTAAAGCAGCACTAATGCTGCATCTAAATTTAGCCGCCACGGCCAAGATTCAATCCCGCAACCTTCGGCCCAGCATCCGAGAGCCATAATCCGCCATAACGGGTAGTCCGAGGTAAGTATACAAGCATTTTGTTACTAACATGCAGATGCCCACTATCACACACACACAAACACAAACACTCTCTCTCTCTCTCTTTCTTGCCAAAACAATATTAAGCTAACAGATCAGACAGCTATGAATAGCAAACGTAGGGTCCGTCAGTTCACCTCTTCCTTCATGTCAAGTTGTTATGTTTTTTACCCAATTTCTGACAATTGACGATTATTGGAAAGATAAAACAAATCTGTATCGCAACTTGTGCACTGCGTAAGATGTACGGCTATATCTAATATTCTTTCACTTCATTGATCTTCTCTCTCTCTCTCTCTCTCTCTCTCTGTGTGTGTGAGTGTGTGTGTGTGTTTGTGTGTGTGTGTGTGTGCGTGTGTGTGTGTGCGTGTGTGTGTGTGTGTGTGTGAGAGAGAGAGAGAGAGAGAGAGAGAGAGAGAGCGAAAGTGGAACTCCTTGAGATAGGACTTATAAACTTCAAAAACTCGAAAAACGAGTGCGTTATTCTACCTCGACGTTTCCCGTCATTGTGGCCCTATTCGTGACACCAGAAGTCTGTCCACGCGACGTTATGAATAAATAAACTTTAGATCGGTCCACACTTACGAGGGATGCAGATAGTGATTTCTTTGCTACCCTGCTTCTCGAAGCTGTCGATACCCACTCTACACTGTCTCGGATGACTATATCGTTTGTCTCACCTATCGTTGTCTCGCATAACTTTCTTTTGTGCCTTTTCGACTGCGCAAGTGGAGATGAGAACGTGTAGCCGAAAAGCGCGAAATACTGATAGGCTCAACGTTTAGCACTAACACACTTCACGC
The DNA here is from genome assembly GCF_043290135.1 of Rhipicephalus microplus. Lineage (NCBI taxonomy): Eukaryota > Metazoa > Arthropoda > Arachnida > Ixodida > Ixodidae > Rhipicephalus > Rhipicephalus microplus. The sequence goes on along the minus strand of NC_134709.1, from coordinate 39,427,585 downwards.
TTTTAATCAAAAAATAAATGGTCAGCAGGAGCTAGCGCATATAAAAGCATGGTGGTGGCGAGAACAAAAAAAGCCACTCCATCGTCTTCGAACAACAAGTAGAAAAAGGGGCCTCTTTAAATGCAGCAAGCGCTAAACGCAACATCGCCGATATCTTCCTACAGTATGTGTCGGCATACTCGGAGAAATAAAGGAGCAATCGCCCTTTGCATTTTAGACATCGCTTTGAAGTCCTAAGCCGATAAAGAGCTATGTCTTGTCGTATAGAAGAACTTTCTGCTGGATCCTCGTGGGAACGCACGCAATGATAATAAAAATGTGGTATATATATTGAACAATAACTAGGTTATCACGTATTTCGTACTGTCAAAAGGAAGCACCAGAGCGTCTGCACGATTCGGGGATTTTGTAAAGATTTTATAACTGTGTTGTTTATTCTCAGTGCTGAGAATTCGGACCTACGTTGGCGAGAAAGCTCAAAGCTTCAATAAGGACCTTCTCGCCAACTGGGGTGGCGCAGTAAAATATCACGACAAAATAACATTATTCATGGCCGCGAAAAAAAAAGGAGAGATGAAGGAAAAAATGAATTCGTATTTTTATACTAAGGGGCTTCAAGACCGTGAATATTTTATAGCAAAGTGAAAGCAAAACGAAAAAACGCCAAGAAAAAAAGACATAATTTGTATAAGGACATTATGTATAAGGGCAGACCAGCTGAGTCAGTGTACACGTTTCTTTTATAACTCACTCGCTGCGCACCGTCAAAATGTGTGCAGAACTTCGAAATGACATTTTTTTCACAAAGCCACGTCATTGGACACGTGGAGGATCAAGTTTTCGATTTCGGATAGCAATCTTCACATGTTGGGCATACCCGGAAGTTTTTCAGAGTGACAAAGGTTATGGAAGAACAAACTTGTCCGGCCGCTTCTAAGTGGAAACGATGTGGACGAAATCAAATGTCGTGTCCTCAGGTCAGTACGTTTATCAGGTATACCACCTCGAATCCATGCTATGCATACCACCCGCTAAAAAAAACTTGGTTGCCATCTAAGGCGAATCCGTTGCTATGCGAGCATCAAGGAGGAAGGAAAAAGAAAGAAGAGAGCATGACGTCACGCCACCAGCCAACCCGTTTTGAAGTAAGCAGTGTCGGCCCAACACGTGACCTTTACTGTCAAGATCACGTGAACGAGACTTGCCAAGACTTCGTGGTATAGAGCCCGGTAGTTTTTAGTCCGAACGCACCTGTTCGGCGCAGACCGGCAGGCTTACGCAGGAGCTTAAAAACGGCCCACCACCTTGCAAGAATACTAAAACCTACCACACGCTCGGACGTTTTGGTCACTCATTGGACCAACAGGGTGGGCTTGTTTGGCTTCACTCGTGTGACGTAATGCTTCATCCTTTATTTTCCCTTCCTTCATGACGAGAATCGACAAGCCTGCACAGAGCCATGTGATGACGCCATCTAAACATTTTTTCTTTGCATCACTCTCCCTATCTACCATCACTGCGGCATGCGAGACGACACCGATTCGGGATGCTAATGGTCAAATTTCGCATTTTATCAGGTACCCAAGGTGTTCGGTTCATCAATGTGAGTTGAAAGTGAGGTCCCGTATCATCTTTTTTGCCTGTGTCCTAGCGTTTCTTGCGCTGTCTCACTGTGTGTCAAAGGACAACGCAACGTTTTTTGAACTATAGGGACAAAGTCGTTTCGGGAATGTTGCCTTATTTTTATGGTTCGTTTATACTTTAACACTTTTTCCCCTTGCTCAGTGTATTGTGTATCTTGCGGGATTAATTGCGGCTTCACATAGCTTGAGCGAAGTTAAAATAAAACAAGTAATATGGGCACCTTGTGCATTTGCAGTGGTTGAGGATGAAAAGTAGACGGCAAAACAAAACAAACTGTATTGTCTCTATCAGTGCTGCAGACTGACTATATCGTTGTGACGGCTTTCAGCTCTCCCTTAGTAGAGTACCAAGTACTGTAAATCGTTAACCACTTTTTCTAAACACTCGCTTTTTTATCCACCTGGGATGGCTCTATGCTCTTTCGTAGCAGAGTACCATGTACTCTGAATCGTTAAACACTTTTGCTGAGGACACATATACTTTGCGTTACCACATACCCATCATGAATAACGTACTGCCGCGGCCACGTCTATGTAGAGCATGCGAGCAGCCGGTTTTTGCTGTGCGGGGTGAAACCTTGGCGTTTTCAGCATTATCAACAAGATAGCGCAACGAGCGCACTTCGGCTCTCATCTCTCACACGTACTTTGGCCCGTGGAGAGGAGGAGTGGACAGTCTCTCACGCGCCCTAATATCCCGGTGGTGAGGATCATACGTCTCGGCTGGCGTTCGGCTTGAGCTGTAACGATTCTGTTGTAATTACGGGGTGCACGAAGGTCACTGCAATCGTTGCACAGCCTCCGTTTGCGAAAGCGGCGTGCTTTTTTTTAGACACAGCGAAGTAACAACTGGGACGCTTATTTGCGTTCATCTGTACCAGTGAGTACGTTTCGTGTGCCATTTGTGTGTAAGAAACGCGGGGCACGTCTTGATCTCCTTAAATTCGCTCATTTATCGAACATCACTTCGGTCAGATGGGAGGCGGCCATCCACAGCTCGTCCTTGGCAGATCAGCTCTGGGCTGTCCACCAAGCCCGCGAGGCGCCTGAAGAGCTCGGCATCTCAGTCCCCACGTGGGAGCTGCCCGCAACATAGTGATCTGTGTCTTGGAGGGCCAAATGAAAGTTTATCCAATCCAGTCTCGATCTGCTTGCCATTTTGCGCGTGACATTCCGATTTGTTTATGTCGCCTTCATTGCTTCACCTTTGCGGCAGAACTGTGCATTTTTAGGGGCGAAGCTGCTTATAGCGGCACCCGTTCGTCCCTCGTAGTCGTAGTCATAGTGTGTAACCAGTCTTACGTTTTGACCTGCAAGGTGGTGCCGGTGGGAGATTTCTCCTGTGCATTGTTGAACAATAAAAAATTTGTAGCGTGCGCATTAACTAAAAGCCAGATTCTCCTGTCTCTCATTCCCCATTAGCAGCCATTGGCATGTACATTGAGCACTATCTGACAAGAAAAGGTTGCTACATTATACTCGCTGGGTGTAACCTCCTTGGTTTTAGAAAGTTTTAGCGAGCATTGAGCCGAAGTGCTGTGAATACAATGAACTAGTATATACCATGAACTCGAGGTGGTTAAAGGTGGGAAGTAGATACGAAGCGCAAGCCGTAAGAAAGTAAAAGCCGAATTCTCCTGTCCCTCATTCCACATTAGGAGCCATTGACATGTACATTCAGAAACATCTGACAAGAAAGGGTTGCTACTTTATAGCCGCCGGGCGTAACCTCCATCGTTTTAGAAAGGTTTAGGGAGCGTTGGGCCACAGTGTCATAAATACAGTGAACTGGTATATACCATGAAGTCGAGGTGGTTAACGGAGGGAAGTAGACCCGATGCGCAAGCCGTAAGAAAGTGTGCGTGTGCCACATCTCGTTTAGTCCTGGGAATGCCCACTGGATGGCGGTGCTTCTATATCGGGAATATATGATGAAAAGATGCGAGATGGTGGTCCGCTCGGTGCTAGCACAAAATTTCGCCATTGAGCTACGCCGGTGCTTGTGATTTGTTGTCAAACTTGCCTGAGGCAGGATGACCTAGCACCAATGACACAGTGGGGCTCGAACCCGGGTCCACTCGGTGCCAGCTCAGTATACCACCACTGAGTTACGCCGGTACTTGTGACTTGTCGAACTCGCGTTAGGCAGGCTTGACCTAGCACCAATGACACAGTGGGGCTCGAACCCGGGTCCACTCGGTGCCAGCCCAGTATACCACCACTTTGTTACGCCGGTGCTTGTGACTTGTCGAACTTGCCTTAGGAAAGCTTGACCTAGCACCAATGACACAGCGGGGCTCTAACCCGGGTCCGCTCGGTGCCAGCCCAGTATACCACCATTGAGTTACGCCGGTGCTTGTGACTTGTTGTCAAACTTGCATTAGGCAGGCTTGACCTAGCACCAATGACACAGTGGGGCTCGAACCCGGGTACGCTCGGTGCCAGCTCAGTATACCACCACTGAGTTACGCCGGTACGTGTGACTTGTCGAACTCGCGTTAGGCAGGCTTGACCTAGCACCAATGACACAGCGCGGCTCGAACCCGAGTCTACTCGGTGCCAGCCCAGTATACCACCACTGAGTTACGCCGGTGCTTGTGACTTGTCAAACTTGCCTTAGGCAAGCTGGACCAAGCACCAATGACTCAGTGGTGCTCGAACCCGGGTCCGCTCGGTGCCCGCCCAGTATACCACCACTGAGTTACGCCGGTGCTTGTGACTTGTCGAACTTGCCTTAGGCAAGCTGGACCAAGCACCAATACACAGTGGCGCTCGAACCCGGGTCCGCTCAGTGCCAGCCCAGAATTTCACCACTGAGTTACGTCGATCGAATCTTGTAACTTGTTGTCAAACTTGCCTTAAGCAGGCTTGATGTCGGGAAAGCAATCACAATAATACGACTTTAAAGTGTTTTACAACAGTGAAATAACAACCAGTCGTCGCAGAATGATAATAGCGTAACGAGTGGACCGTCCAATGTTCCAACCCATTACAATATCTTGTTCTTGTTTCCCTATTAACTGTGGTGCATAGCCACTTCAGCCTTAATTCCTCATCGTCGTCAGCCACTGCATGGACAATGCGCACAAAGTTCCTTGAAAGTGTTTAGTGGATACTACGCTTCTCTGTAGAATGACAAAAAATAGCATAGCTAATGCCTACCTACTACGCAAATACATTTATTGTGCATATCAAGCAGGGGGTATCAAGCAAGTGTGCTTGCAGCATTTACCCTATGAGTGTTCAGAACTAAAGTCTCTCAAAGGCCGCTCTTCTAGCTCTCGCTGCGACTATGCTGCGCCTTCCACGGAGGACTGGCATTTTTTTTTTTTTCATGTTCCTCGTGGCTATGAGGATGAGCGATTCTGTGTCGCCACTTTTAAATTGGGCGCAAGCAATAACGCAAATATTAGTGCGTGGTAAACGGCTGTCATTTTGCACTTCTCCCACGCTGTATGACGTATACGTCACAGCAATTCCTTGCCCGACATGACGCATCCGACTTGACGCGACCAACATGACAGTAACTGCGTTTTTTACGAGTGAGTCTAAGGTGCCAACGTTCACTCGGAAGCCTAACTGTCCAAGAGTCCACGAGCAAGTGGATTGATTGATGTGTGGGTTTTAACGTCCCAAAACCACCATATGGTTATGAAAGACGTCGTAGTGGAGGACTCCGGAAAGTTCGACCACCTGGGGCTCTTTAACGTGCACCCACATCTGAGCACACGGGCCTACAACATTTCTGCCTCCATCAGAAATGCAGCTGCCGCAGCCGGGATTCAATCCCGCGACCTGCGGGTCAGCAGCCGAGTACCCCAGCCACTAGACCGCCGCGGCGAGGCCACCAGCAAGTGGAAAAATCAGCCAGAATGGCATATTGCACTCCTGAGGTATCTTACCACCGTTTTGATGTATAAAAGCCCGTTGCTTCGCGTATTTGCTCTAAAGATGATCGCGGATTCTTTTGAGTCGTGTGTTTGGTCACAGCATCGAGATACGAACACATTATTTCTTTGTATATACATATCGTGCCTGTGTTCAATAAATATCTTGAAGAAAAGAAAAGTAAGTGAGCGTGGCTCTGTGGCGCAAAATACTCGACTGCCACGCACAGGGCCTGTGTTCAAACCCCATTCTATTTTTCTTACTTTTTCTCATCTTCTTTTCTCGTGTCTATCGGTTAACTCCACTGACGGCAATGGCGACGCTGATGAACGCAGAAATGGGCACAAAGAGATGCGCTATAAAACGTAGGAAAAGTGGTCGTTTACAGAATGTCTATCGCCAAGAATTTTTTTCGGAGGGCGGGCGCGATGGGGGCACTTGTTGAATGCCTTCAAAAACGCCTATTTCTTATCATTTGTCCTCAGTAAAACAGTCCCCTCCATCCAGATTTTGGGGAAGGGATGGGGAGGCTAGCGTCTCCCTCCCTCCCCTGCCTTCGGGCCTAATTTACAATCGCACTTATACGGTCAGCATGTCTACTAGCTGCTTATGTTCACCGGACTTATCTCGTTCTTAGTTTTTGTTAATCGTATACTTTCTTTGCCCCTTGTCCCGCCGTGGTGGTCAATTGGCTAAGGTGCTTGGCTGCTGACCCGCAGGTCGCGGGTTCTTATCCCGGCTGTGGCGGCTGCATTTACGATGGAGGCGGAAATGATGCAGGCCTGTGTGCTCAGATTTGGGTGCACGTTAACGAAGCCCAGGTGGTCAAAAATGTCCGAAGCCCTCCACTACGGCGTCTCTCCTAATCAAATGGTGGTTTTGGGACGTTAAACCTCACATATAAAAATAATAATAAATTCTTTGCCCCTTCACCTATTTTTTCCTCTTGGTTTCTTATACCTATCAATGCTCGAATTGTGTAGCCCGGAATGACATTAATGCTCTCGTCTTGTCCGGGCTAATGCGAAAACAATCTTTCTATATCTTACATGTCAATGAGCCTGGCGGCAAACATGAGCGCGGGCAACGACCCGACTCGAGCTTGACACAATTGCGGCGCACGGTGGAAGAGATCTGTCAAGGCTGCACGAGCCGTCAGTCACGTGACTAATGTGTTGAGGATGCCATTTAGGCGTGGTTAGTGTCCCTAAGCGATCCCCTACTCGCATTACTTAGTGTGTCTTCGCTTTCACTGAGTGACGTAGCCGGTGCTTCGCCATATACATTGCCTGTGCTTTTCTTCTTGCTTATTAGACACTGCTGCGGCTACTCGGACGCACATTCCGAAACCAGTGAAGGCCCCGTATTACAGCTCCTTCGCGGGTATTACTACGTTCTTGGGCGCATTAATTAATTTTTAGTTGTTGTTTTTTTGTTGCTCCACTCGCAGATATATTGTCGCTTGTGTGATGTTAGGATTATGCGGTGTTATCCAAGCGGATGGGTCCCTGTGCGCTCAGTGGTGTCATCTTCTGAAACTGTAGACCTGTGTTCCTCTCTCTCGTACTTTTTATTTTTTTTGTTTTCTTTTATTTTCCAGCTTTTCATTCTCTTTTGTATTGCTTCTTTTCCTTTCTTGTTTTTGTCTTTCAGTATTTGCTTCTTTTGTTTTTTTTTCTTTCCGTTGTGTTGCTTTCATTTTTCTTTTCATGCTTCCTTTCTGCCTTTTTTGCTTTTCTTTATTTTTTTGTTTTCTTTTTCGTCCGTCCTTTCAGTTATTTTTGTAATTTGACTGAAGGTTTGGAACAAAACCTATTTTTATTTGCCTTCAGTAAAACACCCCGGGCACCATGGTTTTGCTGGTTTCGTGTACTTACAAAGCGACATGGCTCGTCTACAACCTTATTGCTTTCGTATCCAGCTACAATGGTTGCGCGTTTGTTGTCACCCATCCCTTCCCCCCCTTGGCTTAAAATCGCGCCTCATTTCAATCGATTTCCGGGAAAATCGGTTTCGCAGGAAAACTGCGAATAGCCAACCAACGAAAGAAAATAAGAAAAAAAAAGCAGACTTTAGGACAAGAACTGGAATTGTTGAACCGTAATGGATGGATGAACGTCACTGTCGGTTGACATTAAAAATGTCTCATTCTGGTTTTGGACCAAAATAGCGTTACGCACGAAAGTGTCGCTCGGAGGCAAGTTGGCCCGTGACTGAAACTTTTGACACGTCAACCCCAAGCTTTACACAATGACCCAGATCGCTAGTGCTAAGGTAAGTAACAATAGCATTCGTTTATCACTGCCAAGGAGCTAAAAAAAACAAGGCTGTCAAAAATATTGGTCCCAGAGTCTCCTTAACACCCCCCCCCCCCCCCAACGCACACAGAAAAAAAAAAGAACGAGAGGTGGAGAACAGCCGGCAGCGGTCGATTATCTCTGCATTGTATTAGTGGGGTAGAAAACAAGGGACACCTGGACAAGCATCCACAGAAAACGAAAAAAAAAAATGGCCCGCAGCTGCATTTATTCTGCGAATTTCGTCGAAAGACGAAAATCTTGCGTGTGGAGAAAGAGAACAAAACATTTATTTGATGTTCTCCTCAAGAAAATCGGTGAATGGTATTCTGGAGGCGCTGCGTTAGAGTGCCTCGAGCGCGCAGCGGAGGTGTACGGGCGTAGCAAATCACGTCACACGTGAGACATGTGCGCAATCTGGCTGTTTTTTTTTTCAAAAACAAAGCACGTGGCTCTGAGACGGCTGTGCGTGCCCGACTCGGTGATAAGGTGTAAAACGCAAGGCGACGGGTAGGTAGCCACCACCGTCTCGTTTTAGCAAAGCGTTAGAAACACTCGCCTTTCGGTACAAGCGTTGGATGGTCAGCACAGCGTGATAAGCTCTGCGGTCTTTAAAATTAATTATGTATGTCTTTTTTAGTAAAAGACGCACATGCAGAATATATAAGTGTTGTTATAGTGCCCCAGACATGCGCAATGATTGCTTTTTAATCGACAATTCCACAAATGTGAACGCTGGATCTTGAGGAACAAAGGTGGGCGCTGTGGGTGGGGTCAGCCGTTTCAAATAACCGATGCTGTTAAGTGTGGACAAACAGACAATTGTACAGACAGACAGACAGACAGACAGACCGAAATTTTTGTGTCGAAGGTCCCCAAGAAAGACTATCGTCTTTAAAAATTGTGCACAGTAATAATGAGATCTAACAGACAATAATGCCGAGGAATGTATAGGGGAAGTTATTAGAACAAATTGAATGTAAATAAGAAGAAAAAAGTGGGTGAATATATATATATATATATATATATATATATATATATATATATATATATATATATATATATATATATATATATATATATATATTTGACGGTCACCCAACTCTAAATATACATAACAAACACTGGACTCTGTCACCTTCCTTTCCACCGCACCCACCTAGCACATATCTCGTGCAGAGACTGGCAACTCAATAAAGTTGCTCACATGCATAATATATGAGAAATTAAGCTTCCAACGAATGCATGACGCTCAACTACCAAAATTGCAAAGTATAGCAGCCGTCCTCCGCACTCGAAAACACCATTGAATGCGCTCCCGACGGGCGCAGCGCCCCCCTAAACCCGCCGCCATCTTTCGTCACCAGTATGCGCACCTGCTGGCCTTTTCCCGTCACACTGACCCTTTTAGACACCATAGCCCCTTCGTGCATTGTCATGTTTTTTTCCCCGCTGAAGGCCAAAGTGGTGCAGACTTCTGAAATCTGTACTTTACTACAGGTTAACTCGTTTTCAGAAGTAAATCGTGCCGTAAATTGCCATGGATACTTAGGACAGGTAGTAACCGTAAAGCCGAAGCATGAGAGTGAAAACTTTAGGAGAATAAAGATGGGGTGGATCACAAGCGGCAAGCATTCTCAAATCATGAATGGTAATCTGCTACTAACCCCCAGAGTAAGGCATATAACAGCTGCATTTGCCAGTGCTTACCTATACGGGGCAGAATACAAGAGGCTTACAAAGAGGTTTAGGTTAAATTGACGCTGACGCAGCGAGCGATGGAAAGGAATATTATAGGAGTAACCTTAAGAGACAACAAGAGAGCAGAGTGGGTGAGAGAACAAACCGAGCTTAAGGATATCATAGTTGAAATCGAGATATAGAAATGGACATGCGCCGGACACGTAGCGCGTAGGCAAGATAACCACTGGTCATTAAAGGCAACTGACTGGATTCCTTGAGAAAGCAAACGCTCGAAGGGGAGACAGAAGGCTAGGTGGGCCGATGAGAATAAAAAATCACAGCATATCCACGGAGTGAATAATAATGAGTGGGGCGAACTGTCCGTCAGCCCGTCCATGCTTCCGTCCATCCGTTCGTTCTTGCTTTCGCCGTCCGCGCGACCATCCACGCGTCCATTCATGCGTCCGTCTGTCTTTCCTTCCGTGAGATTGTTCATTCGTCTGTCCGCGCGTCCGTCGATCTCTCCGTCCGTCTTCTAGTCTGTCTTCGTCCGTTCGTGCGTCTATCTAGTGAACACTCCAAGTACCGCCACCTCCCATCTCGCATCCCCTGTGGCACATACCCGCTCTCTGTTGTTGTCGTACGTAGCCACCGGTGGCACATACCTGCTCTAGAGCGGGTATGTCCCACCAGTGGCTACGTACGACAGCAACAAAGGAAGGACAGACTCACACCCTAAGGAGTTTCGCCCCTAAAAGTTTGCGCGTATAACGTGGCAATGGCAAAGCACTAGACCTGGTTGATTGGCGTATCGTGGGAGAGGCCTTCGCCCTGCAGTGGGCATAGTCAGGATGATGATGATGACAATGATGATGATGATGATGATGATAATGATGATGTGTGAGCGTTTCGGTGTCTTACGAGCGCCTCAGCGGAGATGTTATGAGGTCTTGCCAAGCGTATACAGCCTTCCAGAGTTCCCGCTTGCCACAGAGAAACAAAATAACGACCGCATGATTTCGGTGTGTCCCTCGAGAACAATATATAGAACAGCTTTCTCGTATGGGCGTGCCGATAAAATTATGCATTTATCGTATGTGTGTGCGTGGGTCTGTTAACGCATGTGCCTTTGTGCGAAAGCAGGTGGTAGGAGTTGGTGGTGTTCGTGTGTGCGTACTAGCGGGGAATAGAGTATGCCTGTGCACAATTCTTTCACAAACTATCCGCCTGGACTGTGGCAAAATCAGAGCATATATTTTCATGTCTACTTTCCCAACATCTGCGCAGACGCGCCATAAAGGACGGAGACGTTGGGCCAAAGGTGCACTTTATTCCAGCGTGTTTACAGCCTACGCGAACAAACATTGTTTCGTAATGTTTACGGCGGTTCTATCTATCTATCTATCTATCTATCTATCTATCTATCTATCTATCTATCTATCTATCTGTATGTATGTATGTATGTATGTATGTATGTATGTATGTATGTATGTATGTATGTATGTATGTATGTATGTATGTATGTATGTATGTATGTATGTATGTATGTATGTATGTATGTATGTATGTATGTATGTATGTATGTATGTATGTATGTATGTATGTATGTATGTATGTACGTGTGTGTGTGTATGTATGTATGTATGTATGTATGTATGTATGTATGTATGTATGCATGCATGTATGCCTGTCTGTCTGCCTTCATGTCCGTCTGTCTAGTGAACACTCCAAGTACCGCCATCTCACGTATTTTCATCATATATTCATCATATATAAGTACCGCCGTCCAGTGGACATTCCAAAAACTAAAACTAGAGGTGGATACTACTTACAGTAGAAGCACGACCCACACCTTAATGGCCAACTTCGGCGATTTTTCAACCGTGTCAATGTAATGGTGTTTTTATATTCATGAGACACTCTTGTCACGAGCCCAACAGCTGAAATGCTCAGGAAATTTGAAAGTAATTTTTAATGAGCAAAAATGTGCAAAAGCGAAACCGATACCTGGCCGGGCGCCCTGTCTGCGTATGATGTACTATATGGTAAAAACCGGAGGTGGTATGCTGTTCCCGAGGGCGCGTAGTTTAAAAACTGTGAAAGCCGGACGAGCGAAGCGCCGGCTTAACACCACAGAGGAAGGAAGAAAGCTTTTCGTGCTTTAGCCGTGCCAAAGACCGACACCGTCACTTTATAGACAGCACAATAAACGCTGTAGTGGCCGAAGTAGCGATGCCATCGGCTGCGTCACTTCCGTTCACATTTGAAACATGACGTCACACAGACAGTGTTGCCAATACTTCTGGCAAGCAAGATGAGCTTTTCGAGGCAATCTTCAAAACTCATTTGCAAACAATCAACGCATTCTTCAAGCCTGTAATTTGGCATAGATGGCGGAAATGTGCAAAGAAACGTACCCAGTGAATTTCATTGAGATATATTCACCTCGAAAAATCGCCGGAGATGGCCTTTAAGGAGCTTCGTCCCTAATAAATGCCTATGTTATTGTTACGTGCGTTTTGTTTCGTAATACTTTTTATTACAAGTAGCTTCTAGGTTGAATGGTTCGTTCATGAACATTACGGTTGGCCAGCGCAAGCTTCGTGGCAGTGAAACTGTTTCCCATAGTATCACAATTTTAACAAATACGAATATAATATGACAAAAACTACCTTCACCAACTGACTGCACGGAGTGCCCTTGTATTCGCTTAGTAGCAAGGTCTATCTTCTCTTCGCAACTTAGACAAACATTACTTATCTAGGTTTCACTAAAACGCTGAGAGATAAATTATTTATGATAATACACCAGATGAAACGCTGACGCTATATTCACATTTTCGCCCCATCTTAGGCCCTGTACCCTAACTAAACAAAAAAAATGCCGAGGAGTGGTGGAACGGTCGTTGTGGACTCCAACAACTTATCGTAGACGTCAAAACTATTCACATTCCGAAGAACGCGATCCAACTTTCACACATTTTAAGCAAAATAAGAAACAAATATTTTCACGTGAGACCAACGTCAAAAGGCAGTAGCAATAAATCGTCGATAATCGCTCCGCAAGTGTAAAAATATAACTGCGAAAGCTTCCGAGTGGGATTAAGATGTGTCCACCCGAGCGTGATTCAACGACCCGAACATCATGGGACTTCATCCAGGTCACGTGTTCTCTAAGAATAGTTGAAGCTCTGAGGTTTTGCTGAACACTCCTGGCAGTTATGTGCAATATTACCAAGGCTCGGCAAAGTCATTCAGGAATTGGTACCACAGATTCATGAAAAAAAGTTATTGTTCACGTGTGTGATTTATAATTTGCACCATCATGGAAAATGCAAGATTGATGTATGAATACTAATGAATATATGATCACAAAAACCGTATTTCAGCTGACTTCAAACGCAATTATAGACGGCCATGTTATCAAGATTTACTTCGCACAAATTCAGACCGAGCAAAGATGATTCTGCTGCCTTCTCGCCACATACATTAGAGCATGGATTTTCTGGAACGGAAAAGGGAAACTCGAGTTGGCTGCGGTACTTACAACGACTTACGGAAGGATTCCCATGAAATCGAATGCCGTGCACCATTGAAATGTATAGTCCATTTCACGCGTTCGCAAATAGAGGGTCCTTTTTGTACTTTGCCTTTGGAGACTTCCTTTCTAGTACGGGCTTTTTTGTTTTTACGCGTAATCCGAAGAGTCCGCCATTCTCTTCCCCTCGCGATAAACCGATAATACACTTAACATTGTCGGAAAGTTTTGAAATTTCGCGTATAGGTAAACCATAACGGGAACACATCGAGGCATATAGAGGTGTAAATAGAATTTCGGCTGAAACCAAACACCGGGTTTGTTGCCTGCGTAGTGTATTTAGATCTGTCTCCCCCCACCTCTTTCTTTTTTACAGTTTAAAGGGGCGCTCTGGGATCTTCCGTCAGTGATATACCCTTTTGAGAAATAGCGAATGAACTGTGGTCCCACTGTTGACACATAAGTCTTTTCAATTTACTTCCAGTGCTGATTTTCCATTGGCTTGACCGTTATCTTAAATCAGATTAGTAAGCAGCTCTCCGGAATCACTCTAATATAAGCATGAAGCTTGCAGTTCATAGCTCCGACGAACAAATCATTTCTGCTCACTAACAAAAAAAGAAAGGAAAGAAAAAAGAAGGCTCTTTAGTATATTTCCCTTTTTCTTGAGGAGAACAAGCTAACTAAGCATTGTAACAGTTATCGTTAAGACTTTCGAGGAGACATTACGATGATAATGATCGTTACGGTGATAATGTCGATGATGACTGCCTTAAGGAAACATATTTGTTCTCAGCCTTCATCTTACACTTGGTGCTCAGCGAAAGAAAGCACCGAATAGTCCCAGAAACAAATTTATCTCCCGTTTCCAGCTACGAGTTCTAATAGAACGTTTCAGCCTGTCCGCTATTCCGCTATATGTGAAGGATTTTGCTGGATACGTGGGGTTTAACGCCCCAAAACCACCATATGATTATGAGAGACGCCGTAGTGCAGGACTCCGAAAATTTCGACTCCCTGGGGTTCTTTACGTGCACTGAAATCTGAGCACACGGGTCTGCAGCATTTTCGCTTCCATTGAAAATGCAGCCGCCACAGCAGGGATTTGATCCTGCGACCTACGGGGGTAACGCTTTTTGCGTGTAGCGACATAGCGCATGTGCTCTCCGCAATCGTGCTGTTCACAGCCCGTGTCTCACACCTGGTATTGCCGGAAATGACCGAAGAACATAACCGCACCACTGAAAGCAGTCGCTGTCCGCCTCTAATCTACCAACGATAGCCTTCGTGAGCTCTAGCTCATTAGGTCCGCATGCACTTGAGCTTGTATTTGCTTTAGATGCATGCCGTTAAACTTCGACAGCAAAGCATTCATGTCGATTCCGCACGCTTTACGAGATCGATACCAAAATAATCGATTATGTATGCTTATCGAATGGTGATTGGTGCTTCCAAATTTCCAGAAGACATAAGTTAGGCGGCTGCCTTTCTTTCTTTTTTTTCACTCCAGAGCTTGTACTGCTTGATGTCAATGCTTTGTTTATCGCTTAGTTCTAAGTACAATGAGCAGCAAAGAAAAAAAATAAAGCAAGAAAGTTACACAAATAAGCACGTACTCCCACTATTTGCAATACTAGAGTTTACGCCAGTGATGGCGCACTTATTGTATAGAGCATCGAGCATACGATAACGCGTCAGCTAACTGGTATACGTGAATGTAGCTGGCGTATTTTGGGCGTATGATACGCTAAAACTCGATTGCGAGCGTTACTACGTCATCAGGCATACGCTATCCGGTATTCCGTTACGCCTTCGCGTGTAGCGGAACAGCAATCAGGTTAAAACGTTCTCTTATCAAGCTGGATGGACGACAAGAAGGACGTGTAGGTGACAGCAGCAGGCTCAAGCACTTCATTTTTTGGCGGTTAAAGGGACAAAAAAAAGAAAAAAAAGCTCTAGTACACATATTTTCTAAGAAATTTCTGAATTCTTCAACGCTTCTTGGCAGCCCTAAAAGCGTCGTCAGTGTTTGTAATTTTCAAGTTGGCTTACCTGAGAAGCACTTTAGAGAAGCCCGCAATTCGTAATACTGCGCCAGCAGCCGAAGATACGCCACGACGTGTTAGCCTTACCGACGTAGCGAGCCTTGGCGCATAGCTTCCAAGGAAAAAGAAAGTGCTGCAAGCACCAGAGATTTTTCTTTTTTTCCTGCGAAATATCTTCTTACGTTCAACAAGCGTCTTTATTGGTCAGTGTCTCTCGGGTTGCTCATAGGTAGAGTGCATTACCTTCAATTCGAAACACGCTTCCACCATACAAACTCAAGCCGCGGCCCCAGAACGCATGAATAAAAGCTCTGGAGAGTAGCATAAAAAGTTTTCGTAACGTTTTCATAAATTTGCCATAAAGTTCTTCTTTTATTATACATAGCTTTAAAATTGTAAAAAGTGTGCCTTGTTCTTGCAGGAAATAAAAATTAAGGAGAACGTGTAAGTTCCGGAATTTCTTTACAAATGGCGCGATAATTTGTACTTTTTGAGCACTGTTTGTACGTCCACTTCACTTAGAAAGCGATACCAGGTTCTTGTCAAATAATGCCGGTGTTAGGAATCCTTAATTCTTTTATCCCTTTCGCTCACCGTTTGCCTTCCTCTTCGCATTAAACGGTACGTTCAAGCCACCTGTAGTCGCATGGATAACAAAGGGTCGCGCTTAATTTTGAAACATTTTTTTTTGTTGTTGTTGCTGTCGGTGGTGGTGCTGTTTCTTTTGAAGCAGAAGATTCACGTACTGCGTTCAAGTGCTTTTGGCTATAGTCTTATAGCCAGATTTGCCCTCGCACCTATAGCAAACCTCCGCACGTCCCCTTTTTATATATCAAAACGTTTATTGAAAGAAAGAGAGAAAATACACCGGAAGCGGGTAGGTGGGTCCCCAATACCAGGGCTCTACTGTCTTGAGCAGCCCGCTGCGCCTGGTCGGGGAGTGCTCGTTGCACCTCTAGATGGCGAGCAAAGTTTCACACTGCTCCCTTGCGGATAGTTTGCCGGCTATTTGCGGCAAGTTAATTTCGGTCCGCCGGTTCTGGCAATCCCCCGTTATGTGGGTGAGAGTGGGCCTGCCTCCGCACCATGGACCGCTTTCCCCACACATTGAGGGGTGCATGTCATATTTCCAAGTTTCAAATATATATGCGTTTGTACAAGGCGCCAGTCGTAAAAGTTATCCCACCCGGAACGACGAGGATTTAGTGGACAGCACTTTCGTTGCCTTTGGTGCTCCAATATGTCTCGATTTATTGATTGATATGCAGAGTTTAACGTCCCAAAACCACCATATGATTATGAGAGACGCCGTAGTGGAGGGCTCCGGAAATTTCGAACACCTGGGGATCTTTAACGTGCACCCAAATCTGAGTACACGGGCCTACAACATTTCCGCCTCCATCGAAAATGCAGCCGCCGCAGCCTCCAAGATGTCTTGCGGTATGAAAGGGTGTTCGTAGGAGTGGTATGCTGCTCGGTTGGTAAAATCTCTAGCTGGACCGTCCACGCTCTCGTTAGTGCCATCGAGTCCTGCGTGACCCGGCCACCAGATGATCGCATGGTTCCACATTAGGTCGGGTTCTAGTTGGGGAATAGTGTTGTGAGGTAATTTTCCGGTGAGAAAGGGCAAATGCCCCAAACGACTGGAAGTTGAAAACCGCCTTCGTTTTCTTTTAGTTGAATGTTTCAGTCCGCCTCCGCTCAACCCATTTTTTTCAGTATCAGCGCCCAAAATGGAAGCCTTGTTCAGAATACTCCTCCCTTCTCGATGATTGCGATTAAGTCTGCCGTTGTGAGTGCCTAAATGTCAATACATCTTTATTTCGTGGGGTCTGCGTCGTAGCCTTTTATTCGTCAAGGAAGGCTCTAAGGCGACTGACACCTTCCCTTCTTTTTCTTCTCAGTCGATTGTATGGATATTCCCCGAAAGTATACTTCACCTTACGTGGCGTTCCACTGGCTACGATATTCACCCTCCTTTGGTCAAATGAAAATGTGATGACGTCGTCACGTGACGTCACATTATGTGACACCACAGTGCCGTCTTGATTATATTAATAACTCCAGTTATCTGTAATGTCATGATAATGACACATGCCGACATCATCTGTTGATCATGACTTTTTTTACCATGCACTTGCGAGCGACGATGTCTCCTATAGTCATTTTTCGCCTTTAATGAGGAATGTGAAGCTTTCAAATTAAAACACGCACACCGATAAACACAGCAGAGTCTCGTTTAACGAAACTCGCTAGGTTTGGTGCCTCTGGTTTGCACGCTAATCGTGATGGGTTAAAAAAGCGGGAATGCTGGAGTTCAACTCATCGAAGTGTTACCGCGATAACAGAGCTTGAGGTCACCTGGATGAACACCCAGCAGTACGAGGATATTGAACGTCCCGTTTGGCAAACCAAAGGAGTTTACGAAAATACTTCCATGAGGGCCAGAATATATTCCTGCTCATGTAACCGGAAGCAGAGAAGCGATGAAAATTCTTTTCCTCCCTCAATTATGACGTTTTTTAGGGGCGAAGCTCCTTAGGGCGTGGGCTGTGCGTCCCCTGTAGCCTGTATGTAGCCACCTCTAGTTTAGTTCTTGCAGTGTTCACTAGATGGCGGTACCGTACCCTGTATGTAGCCACCTCTAGTTTAGTTCTTGCAGTGTTCACTAGATGGCGGTACCGTCTCCTGTATGTAACCACCTCTCGTTTAGTTCTTGTAGTGTTTACTAGATGGTGGTACTTGTAGCTGATGATGAAAAGATGCAAGATGTTATAAACTAGAAAGCGGTACTTGTAGTTGATGAAAGACGCGAGATCCTATAAAATAGGAATGATGTCACATATGGCGCGTGTCATTGGTTGAAGGCAATCGTTCGATTTAGTGCGGCGACGTACGCTAGGGGGAGCGATGTAATAAAATCGAGTGGGCAAAATGTACACAGGATTCATGGTTTACCAGGTTTATCTCCGGAGCTTCGCCCACTCATCATCATTCACTTCGTGGATATGGCGGAATTTTTTTCTTCTACCTCTCTCTCGACAGCCATCTACTAAGCATTGACCTATCTCCCCTCTTTCTTGTTCTACTCTTAAAAATACGCCCATTAGGCGGTCGTACCGGATTAATCGGAGCACATGGCGTTTTGATTTGGACCTCATGGCCAAAGCAACATGAAACCAAGGCCGAACTTATGCTGACACATGTCCTGCGAGAACTTTTCTCGGCTTGCACGAAAAAGCATACATGGCTTTCATTACAAAAGTTCTGATTGAAGAGTTAAAGAAGGCGGATGTTCAGATAGACTGAGGTGTGCTGGTAATTTTCCTTAAACAATGGCAATATGTCGTAGAGGCAGCGTCACTGAAGGCTTACAGTTTTGCCCGATGAAGACTCTGCCGTGGTGGTCTAAAGGTTAAGGCACTCGGCTGCTGACCCGCAGGTCGCGGGATCAAATCCCAGCTGCGGCGGCTGCATTATCGGTGGAAGCGAAAATGTTTGAGGGCTGTTTACTTAGATTTAGGAGCACGTTAAAAAACCAGCGGTGGTCCAAATATTTAGAGCCCCTCTACTAAGGCATCTTTCATAATCACATCGCTGTTTAAGGTGTTGAACACCTACAATTATTATTATTGCCACATAACGACAGTAGTTGCCTCGCATGCACTGGTTCACTGAATAAATCAACAAGTATTGAATTAATGGCTACATGAACTTTAGAAAAAAAATAGCTCGAGTAGCATAGCTGGCTGGATCAAATAATCTCGACTTTGGGACTGGTAGTGCAAGATTTGCGCCCACCAAGTGAGGACAAATTAAAGCATTCCACTATGCAGTGAAACATACTATAGCCCGCCTTTCTGTCTTTTTTTGGCGAACGTGGGCGACCTTTGGTACATTTATTTCCTGCTTTCCTTCCTTCCTTTTTATTTGTTAATGCGAAAGTGTTAGTAGCCCCATCGAACGCAGAAGCTGAGCGTCGGCGTAAGCAGACGTTATGCGAAAACAGTCAGGTGATTACGTTTACTTATGACGTCATCACAATGAAACAGATCGCCAAAATGATTACGTCACTATGATTTTATTGCGACTTTACGTTACATGATCACATTATCCCGTGACTTCACGGCATGGCCGAATGCGGACCAATCCTGGAAGGATGTGCGACACCACGTTTGGTGCAATCCGTTTGGACATGTGTGCGGTGTGTGTGAATGACTGTGGCGCATGGCATACTTAACGCCGGTAATTAGCGTCATGTGCGTAACTTTGAGTTAAGCGGCGCCCCATTAGCTCCCACTACGCTTATCCAAGCATAGCCAAGCTAAGCAACTGCTAGATTTTTATCAAATGGGAACCACTTCCTTGCGTACTGATGACGCTTTGAGCGCTTCTATCTATCTAGCCGCCAGTGTTTTGGCACTCTCGAAACCACCTCCTTAACTTGGGGTAGACCAAAATTAGTATGGAAGGGTAAGTGAGTTTGACAGTTTGACTGTCTGGTCCTGAAGAAAAAATAATACGAAAATGCCATCTCATGCGATATCAAACCGGTCCCTCGAGACACGAGTGGACCATACCCATATAACATGGGCCATGGTATGCGAGTATGCGCCATAGATAATGGAAGTTTTATATCTACTGAACACGCTCGGGGGAGCACACACAGTCTACAACCTCTACAACCTCTTTTCTCCCCTTCATCCCTTCCCCAGTGCAGGGTAGCAAACCGGATGTGCGTCTGGTTAACCTCCCTGCCTTTCCTTGCATCATTATCTCTCTCTCTCTCTCTCTCTCTACTTAAGAACAACGAGGAAAAAACATACGTAATTCTAATGAGAGTGCGTTAAGAAAAATCGACTCTGGCAGCGCTCACCCGACAAATGCAAATAGTAAATGTTATGGTCACAGCAGAAATGAAACCCAAGATTGCTGCTTGGCAGTAAACTATACCCCAATGCCAGTCAGTCAGTCAGTCAATGAACTTTATTTACAAATTGCCTGAGGAGCCGATTCCCCTCAAGGGGGAGGGTCGGCTGCGGGCCGCATCCACGTGGGGACAGGAAGAGCGAGCCCCTCCGCCAAATTGCGGGCCCTCTGGACAGCCCGGATTTGGACCTCTCGGTCCGAGCTGGTAATTGCCGCCCTCCAGGCAGCTTCTGTGCTGAGAGGCTCGCCATCGCGCAGCGCCGCGCATTGCCAGAGCATGTGGGGTAACGTGCAACGTCTCTCTTCGCAATGAGGGCATTGCGGCTTTATGCTGTCGATAAACTTGCTGTACACTAAAGGCGACGGGTAAGTACCCGTTTGCAGCATTCTTAAAGTGACTGACTGGGCCCTAGAGAGTTGCGGGTGCGGGAGCGGAAGGCTATGCCTGGCCAATTGATAATTTTTGCAAATTTCGTTAAAGGTGACGAGCGAATCAAGCTGCCGGATGCCATCCCCAAAATTAGATGCCGATTGCCCGTCACGGTGGGACAGTTCGCGTGCTCGGGCATGGGCAAGCTCATTGGCATTGGGGATAACAGGGTGGACATCCTTGCCCATGTGGGCAGGAAACCAGGTGATGCGGCCGTCGATTTCCGTGCAATGTGGTCTTTTGGTAAGAAGATGGGCCGCCTGCTCACAGACTGACCCGGTCATGAACGCTCGTGCAGCAGCTCGAGAATCAGAGAAAATGCGCGTGCGCAAGGGATGCCACCCCACGCCACCCCAATGCCACCCCACGTTTCAAAACTGCTTTGGAACAAAAACAAAACCCTATGCAGGTGTAACGCTGATAAAATGCCTGCAGTTGCAGGGCTGCCTAATTTTATAAGCATTACATAGGCACTGCAATGACACAGGTGTCACGTCGGGAACGCGTCAATTGTAGTTAGGTGCCATCTGCTGCAGTTGGTCTACGTAGCACAATCCAGGGCTACCAAATGCACAAACACACAAATGCGCATTTCAGCTTACCGCGTCGGCTGTTGATGACATGTTACTCTTGGCACCACTGCACAACTGCAAACGGCTGCTTATAAAGGGCATATACGATTGTTCAACATACATGTCAGCACGTATATCACTTCTACATATGTGTAGCGTTATTTTGTTGTATTTCTCTCAACAAGTAAAAAGTGGCATCACTGTCACTTTCCATCCGCATGCATCGTATGACATGAATTTTCATGGAACAAGGGATCTACCAGATTTTGTCCCTTACTAACGTCAGTGAGTTTTTTTTCCCGTTCGTTCATCGTTTGTTGGAAGAATACATTAGAGTTCACGGACGCCGCTGGGACGTAGACGCCAACAAATGTTATTCTTAACGAAAAAAAAAATGACAGCATATCCACGGAGTGAATGATGGGGAGTGGGGCGAAGCATTCGTCCGTCCATTCGTTCTTGCTTCCGTCCGTTCCTGCGTACTTCTGTGTAACCGTCCATGCGTCCATCCACCCGTCCGTGCGTGCGTCTGTTCGTGCGTCCGTCCCTGCGTTCGTCCATGCATCCGCGCCTGCGTCCGTTCATGCGTCCATCCATGCGTCTGTCTGTTTGTCCGTTCGTCCATCTATTCAGCACTCCAAGTACCACCATCTCGCATCTTTTCATCATATATTCTCCATATAGAAGCACCGCCATCCAGCGGACATTTCAAGGACTAAACGGGAGGTGGCACATGCACACTTTCTTACGGCTTGTGCTTCGGGTTTACTTCCCACCTTTAACCACCTCGAGTTCATGGTATATACTAGTTCACTGTATTCATGGCTATGCGGCCAAACGCTTGCTAAACCTTTATAAAACCAAGGAGGTTACACCCAGCGAGTATAACGTAGCAACCCTTTGTTGTCAGATCGTGCTCAATGTACATGCCAATAGCTGCTAATGGGGATCACAGCGTGCGCGTTACCTAAAAGCCGAATGCTCCTGTCTCTCATTCCCTCTTAGCAGCCATTAACATGTGCATTGAGCACTATATTTTATTGTTCAACAACGCACAGAAGAAATCTCTCACCGGAACCACCTTGGAGGTCAAAATGGTAAGGACCGCTATTTCGGGTATGTGCCACTTGTGGTGGGGTGCCACGAGGGACGCACAAGCCACGCCATAAAGAGCTTCGCCCCTAGAAAGGTGCAGCCGAACGCCAGCACGCGTCCGAAGGCATCGAAGGAAACATGATGACCACGCAAAAGACCTCGGTTAAAAATAATGACTCCGACTCCAGTCGAACGCGTGCTGGTGTACGAAAAGAAACAATCCATATTGAACGCGCGCTTGAAATCGAGTACATCAGAAAGCTTGAAAAAATTCGTTTCTTGCACGAACAGCAAATCACAGTGCACTGAACGCGCGAGAGCCAATACCTCAGCCTGTTTTTGTGGATTGCGTAAAGCTTGAACGTTAAAAGTAGTAACTGTTAGAGTAAAAGCCACGGCGAAAATTAAAACATGTTATAAGGTCACGCAAAGGCAGGGGTACCTTTGGCAGGCGCGGGAGCCGGTGCCCCACGAGCAGCTGAGTCAATTTTTACGACCAAGCGACCAAGGGAGCTTGAGGTTTCAGAACCTGGAGGAATTACCAGGTCCGGAATCGTTCGGGACGCAGTGGGCGTCTGGTGCAGCGTCGTGATTGGCACACCTTAATCGTGGTCGCTTACCGCGGCTCGCGTTGACGAACCATCGCACCTGTTTTTAGACGGCGTTTCCGGCTGAAGTGTAGGGAAATCTTTAGACGCCGCCTCGGAATATGACGGCCTGATGGTGCAAGCGACGGTGGCATGCGAGTCCCCACAACAGCGATACGGCAGCGAGCAGACTTTCCTGTCGTGGCCATAAACGCCACACCTTGATTGATTGATATGTGGGGTCTAACGTTCCAAAACCACCATTTGAATATGAGATACGCTGTAGTGGAGGACTCTAGAAATTTCGACTACCTGGGGTTCTTTAACGTACCCCAAATCTGAGCGCACGGACGTACAACTGTTCTGCCTCCATCGGAAATGCAGCCGCCACAGCCGGCATTCGATCCCGCGACCTGCGGATCAGCAGCTGAGTACCTTAGTCAGTAGACCACCACAGCGGGGCACGCCGCACCTTCCACAAAACGGAACTGTGCAGTTCATGCGAAAGTGCCCACTGCCTTCACATTGGCGGCACACTCGCTGGATCCCTTAATATTCCCAGGTCACTCGATGGCCTGTGACCTTGAAGTAGTTGGGCACCGGTGACGATTCCTTCATGTCCATGCGGACGTATCGAGGCCTAGTTGTCACGGTTTGGCACGATACCATGAGTCCTCTGGTGATATGCAAAACCTTCTCGTAGGGGGCAGTGCTTCTGCGAGGACTTCGCTGGGGACGTGGCACGGCAGAAACAGTACAGTTACCTGGGTGACTTGGGGTCCTAAGGGTACGATGGCGACGCGCTCTCCTTGAATGGTGAGGTGGGACGCATCCACGATTTGAGCCAGGGCGTCTTCGCTGTTCACAGTGACCTTATAATTCCGAGCTCCGAAGTGCTGGACACAGTAAACTTCTTCGACTCCTACTATTGAAGACGTCACATCAACAATGTCCTCAGGACTTGCCCCCTCAGCGACGACGACATCGAAGGCTAATGCTTTCTTCGGTGGCTTGTTTGCCATGATGGGCGCCCACCAGCCTAAGGACGCCCTGAAACTTGCTGCTTAGCGGTCCCTAACAATGGTGCCGAGTGGTGTGTTTAAAAAAAGTGGGTGACGATTTTGAGTACTTGGTAATCTACTATGAGAGAGCTGAAAGCCATTCCATGAGTGTGTTTAGAAAAGGTGGGGAATAATTTAGTGTACTAGGTACTCTACTATGGGATGGTTTAAAGCCGTCCTGTGTGTTTAGAAAAAAACGCAGCATATCCACGGAGTGAATGATGGAGAGTGGGGCGAAGCATTCGTCCGTCCATGTGTCCATCTGTGTGACCATCCATGCGTCTGTTTGTGCGCCCGTCCCTGCGTTCTTTCATGCATCCGCCCCTGCGTCCGTTCATGCGTCCATCCATGCATCTGTTTGTGTGTCCGTTCGTTCATCTATTCAACACTCCAAGTCCCACCATCTCGCATCTTTTTATCATATATTCCCCATATAGAAGCACCGCCATCCAGCGGACATTCCAAGGACTAAACGAGAGGTGGCACACGCACACTTTCTTACGGCCTGCGCTTTGGGTCCACTTCCCACCTTTAACCACCTCGAGTTCATGGTATATTCTAGTTCACTGTATTCATGGCACTGCGACCAAACGCTCCCTAAACCTTTCGAAAACCAAGGAGGTTACGCCCAGCGAGTATAACGTAGCAACCTTTCCCTGTCAGATAGGGCTCAATTTACATGCCAATGGCTGCTAATGAGAAATGAGAGACAGGAGAATTCGGCTTTTACTTTCTTACGGCTTGCGCTTCATATGTACTTCTCATTTTTAACCACCTTGAGTTCATTCATGGTATATACAAGTTCATTGTATTCATGGCACTGCGGCTCAACGCTCGCTAAACCTTTCTAAAGCTAAGGACGTTACACCCAGCGAGTATAATGTAGCATCCCTTTCTTGTCCGATAGTGCTCAATGTACATGCCAATGGCTGCTAATGGGGATCGCAGCGTGCGCGTTGACTAAAAGCCGAATGCTCATGTCTCTCATTACCCATTAGCAGCCATTGGCATGTACATTGAGCACTATTTTTTATTGTTAAACAACGCACAGAAGAAATCTCTCACTGGCACCACTTTGGAGGTCAAGTGTTATACCTATTTCGGGTATGTGCCACTGGGGGGTTACATACGAAGGACGCCCAAGCCACGCCATAAGGAGCTTCGCCCCTAAAAGTGGTTAACGATTTAGAGTACTTTGTACTCTACTATGGGTACACCCTTAACGATACCCTAAACGGCACCAAAGTCGTCCTGTAGGCAGCTACCAGACCAACAGTCAATATAGTCACCGCAATCATCGAAAGAGATTTAGCAAGTGGGTTAACCTAAGAAACCCCGATATATATTCAATAAATAAGTGATGTTCCTTTATTTATTGCTAATTGCAACTTGTGCTAACTCACGACCCAAATGGTGTGCTGTACTTCAGTTTATCAAGAGCGCGTACCTTTTATAATAATGTCATATAATAACGAAGAGAACGATAACTAAAGACATCCTTTACAGCGAAAGTTATATCGTCACAACATGGTTTTTGTGCGCGCCTTAGTTACCTGCCACTGCCATTGGTGTCTATAACCACAATTGCATGAAACAAAAAAATTACCAAGGACACAGTGGGATTTAAACCCGTGTCCCCTTCGTACAAGCCCAGCATTCTACCACAAAACCATGCAGGTGCTTTTTTTTAGATGCGGAAGCATCTTATACTCGCGCCTTGTAGTGCGCCGTCCGCGCCATCCGCACCGCTTCTCGAACATTCGACAGCTGACGCGCGCGCATGCGCCGTCGCACCGTCGCCCACTCTTCCACCATCTGTGCATCCCTTCCTCCTCTACACACCGCGCGCGCTTCACTCCTCCACCATCTGTGCACCCTTCCTCCACTACACACCGCGTTCGACATCTACAATTCTCCTGATTCTCCAGTGGACGCACATGTGGCGTCGCGCTTCGAGAACATTCAACAGCTGACAGTGCATGCGCCGTCGTGCTGTATATATACTCAAGGTCGGCGCTCGCTCGCTCAGTTGCCGCTCGTCGGTTGGTTTGTACGGCGCGTCGACGTCCAAGGTCGCGGTGAAATGAATTGCAACGAATCCACAAACACAATGATCGACGTCCCTTCGACCAGCGCCGCCCTTTCGCATACGTGTGTACGTGTTCACTCATTTAACACCCCCTCCTACAACCACGTTAACCAATTTAGCCATCGACCCAAGTAAGTCGCACTTTAACACCCCGTTAACCAATTATATGCTCCGCATCCTCCTCAGTGTTCCCCCGAAGGAAGCTGCGGGCAATTTTTTCTTTAATGTATGAAGCTCCTTCGCAAACTGGCTTTTGGCAGGCTTGATGGTGGGACAGGAATCGTGTTATTATGCGTTTTAGAACAGCAAATGAACAACCATCTGTCGCATAATACCGATTGCGCAACGAGTGGGTCGTACAATGTTCCAGCCCTTTATAAAACTTGGTCTCGTTCACACATTAACTGCGGCGCATATCCATTGGGGGGGATATGCGATAGCACGCATTTCCGAATGACCTTGACAGGCTCCAAGCAAGCTAACGGTCGAGAGTGAGGTGCGAGCGGACGGGAAAGTTAGGCGCAGGGAGAAGAGAGAGCGAACAGCGACAGAAGTGGTGAAGCACTGCACCTACCCTCTCCTACACTCTCTCGCAACATATGATCCGGTTGCTAGGGGTGAGGATAAGCGTGTGAGCCCTCTGCTGTTGCTATGCAAAAGGTAGTGAGAGCGGAAAGATAACACCTGCCAGCATGCGGACACCGCCGCGGACAACGCCGGATGCCTGACATTGCCGGCTGAGAAATGCAGTCACATTAAAAAAATATGGGCAAACTAATGCAGGATTTTGACGAAAGTTGCCTGCGTGCTATAGTACGGCATAAACCCACGAACACTAGATGTGTACATTGAATACCACATCACTTAAGAAATAATCGAAATAATCACGAAACTGAGCAGTAATCAGGACAGTTATCACCAACTATAACAAAACTACATATGAAGCTCAGTTTGTATTTTTAAGCACCAGTTTAAGTGAATCCGTGCCGCGTGTATTGTTATTACAGCAAATAATGAAATTAAATATAACGCCTGATTTTATTCTATCTTCTTCGAGGAGTGCTTTCATTGTTGGAGAGACTTCCGGAAAAGTTCACATTTATGGTAGGAGCGTTCTAGTTAAAGTTTAATAGTCTGTATGGCCGATAGTGAGTTTATTTAGTGCAAGCGGATCTTTAGTGTCAAATGTTTTTTTTTCATGTTGAGGACGCTGGATGTGTCAATGAACTGGAAGGTTGCAGCTTTTGGTGTGTTCTCAAGTAAAGCATCTATTTCGTTTTTTTTTAAGCAGCAGGCCATGGTATAAGAACTTATACGTCAAAAAGAAAACTTCGCTATTGAAAACTTCACTATACAAACACAAATTTCGATGGAGCAGCATTGCTGTGGTCTCTCGCCGACTAGATGTAATAGTTCGGGCATTGTTTCAAAGTATTTATAATGTTCAAGTATTTGCATCATTTACGCATTTAGCCTTAGAATCGCCATGCGCTGCACAACGTTAGCGTATACGTTAAAAAAACCAGATGGTCGGAATTTTCGGGGCCCTCCACATGGCAACTCTCATAAACATGTCGTAGTTTCGGCATGTAAAATCCTGCATATTAATATTATGGTGATTACTATTGTTATTATACTCCATCTTAGACTTGAAATAAGAGAATTATGGGCAGTAGTAGGAAGCGGAGGCTCTTCTTGCGCATTATATAAGCGCGTCAATTTGAGACTCCTTTTTACGGCTTGAAAGTGTGATTCAGAAGGCTGAACGTCTGTATCCAAGAAGTTTTGTGCTCACTGGTCACTTGCAACTCTGCCACTCAGGCGATCTCCCACGTCAGCTTTACTATCCTAGAGAGGGTTTCATTGCGTTAGTTCTACGAAATATTTGCACGAAGCCTCGGTATGAGCTGTTCCACTTTTTAGTTGGATTTTACTACCGTCACAACGCAGTGAGATGACCCATACATATTACATTCTGTAGTGCGGGTCTGGATCCCAGTGATTGAAACTTTCCCCCTGTTGTAAAAAAAATTATGAACCGTCTCCACGAAGGGAACCATGACGAGATGCGAAGCAGCAGCGGTGTGCACGCCATTGACCCGGCTAAAATGGGCATCGTCACGGGTGCTGGAAGAAAGGTTTGAACTGAAACTAGGCGTAGCCTTTACTCGAGTAAACGTTTCTTTGAGAAGCAAAGACATGAAAGGCGGGTTGGGTTTTGTGTAGGTTTCATGGCAGATAAACGGGGCGAAAGAGCGTTTCCACTCGACGTGCGGTCGAGTGTGCCTGGCGGTGGAGTGGTTGAACCGAGAGAAAAGTGTGCTGCGAGCAGGTAGAGGAGCAACACCACCTAGGTTTGTTAGGAGCAGCCGGCAGCTGCTGCTTGTGAGGAAGTGAGTGACGTCAACACGCAGCTGCGACTTGACCTACTTGGCATCGTTCCAGCAACAGTGGCCGGGGGGGGGGGGGGGGCGCACTACGGTGCTTTGGCATGGAGTCACGGACGGACAGCGTTACAGAGGCGTTACAATGCGATATCATAATACAATGGTCTAACGATACCACAATTTGTAACACAATTTGTAACAAATGAAATCATATATAACAACTCAACGGGCGCTGCTTGGCACCAAGTCGGTCGAAAAATGAGCTGTACCCTTTCGTGTTCCTTCTTGACGAAAGGGCACGACCAATGCCACAGAAACTCGTGCTCTCCAAGGAAGAAGAGCAAGAACCTGCTCCGCATCTAATAAAAAAGGATGAGGGGACACGGGCGCGAGCAACAGCTGCAGGTGGTCACTCGCTCTATTGTTTCGAATACCTTCAATGCAGGTGGACGCCCGAGTCATGTCTCGCCTTCGCGTTTTCTACACTTCATTCTGGTGACGAAACATGGAGCCGCTTAGCAACCAGTGGAACACTGTTTCAAAAATAGCTGCGCGAAGAAAATTTCTTGTTTTGTTCATCCATTTTTAGAGCAATATTCGTGTTATGTGGCAGTAAGACCTGCTTGTTGTGGTGGTATTGGAATTAGACGCACTTAAAATCCCATGAGCTGGAATGCGTGAAAATAAACAACGCACACATTTCACATGTAGCCCCGCCGTGGTGGTCTAGTGGCTAAGGTACTCGGCTGCTGACCCGCAAGTTGCGGGTTCAAATCCCGGCTGCGGCGGCTGCATTTCCGATGGAGGCTGAAATGTTGTAGGCCCGTGTGCTCAGATTTGGGTGCACGTTAAAGAACCCCAGGTGGTCAAAATTTCCGGAGCCCTCCACTACGGCGTCTCTCATAATCAAATGGTGGTTTTGGGACCTTAAACCCCAGAAATCAATCAATTATTTCACATGTAGAACATGTCACAAGAATCTCCTTATAGCAATCACCTTGTCAGTCTTCCTTCCATTCTGCGTAGCCAGCATATCCACGGAGTGCATAGTGATGAGTGAAGCGAACCCTCTGTTCGTTTGATGAGTGCTAAAGGGATAAAAACGGACGGACAGCGAGACAGACAGACGGACGGACGAACAAACTCATGGATGGGAGCACAAACGGACGCTTCAGCCAACTCGTCACCATTCACTCCGTGGATATGCTGGGATTTTTGAATATGTCTGGTACGATGCCCGGATAACGAGAGTAGTACGCGACCCTTGCACAGCAGACCCGTGTTTACAACCAATGTCTAACGATGTGTGTTTAGAAAAAGTGTGTATCGATTCAGAATAGCTCGTACTCTACCGTGGCGAGCAGTCAAACATGTTTAGCTTTGACAATAACTACCGCAGTCATTGAAACGGCGATTTAGCAAGCAAGTTAACCAAAGAAACACCACTATATATTGAACCCCGAGTAATATTTCTTTATTTACTGCTTATTGCAACTTGTAACTCAACACCCGAATGCGTTACTGTAATTGACATTGTCAAGAACGCGTACCTTTCATAATAGTAAGGAAACGGTTTGTCAATCTAACAAGTGACAAGCTTTTAGAGCTGAAGCTATTATAATATCTCAACGCGGATTACGTGCGGGCCGTAGTTGTCCGCCGTCGCTGCCAGCGCTGGTGTTGACCTGCCTTGACCTGCCTTTTAGATTTGTTTTTTTTTATACTCTGGCCTGCGTCAATGACTCGAAAGGTGAAGATGCTGAGAATATCAAGCATAAATACTAGTACAAGCACTCTTTCGAAGAGAGGTAAGGGTATTCTTATCTCGTAATTATGCGCTCGCGCTCCTTTCACAAACGGGGTACGAAGTTTTAATTGCGAAACATTTCTTAGCGAACTTCGGCGACTTTGAGCGTATCTATCTATCTATCTATCTATCTATCTATCTATCTATCTATCTATCTATCTATCTATCTATCTATCTATCTGTCTATCTATCTAAGTCATGACTAGAAAATCATGACATGCATGTCATAAATGCCATGATTTACATTTCATCGTATTGCTGCTCTTGCGATGGCTTAGTTCACATGGCATGTTGCAAAACTGGTATGGTATGACATGATGGCATGGCGAACACAAGCGATAGAGTACTCTAACATGAAAATCATGACATGCGTGTCACGTAACAACATGACTACGTTCCACGCTCATGATGCGCTCGCGGCCGTTTCGCTATAGCGTCACATATACCAAATATGGTATTACGTGACGCGAACGGACGGCATACGTAAATGACACGTCCGAATATGATAACCATGGCATGCGTGTCATGTAACGACATGACTACATGCTACACTCTCGTGACGCGCTCGCGGCCGTTTCGCTAGCTTGATATATGCCAAATTTGGCATTACGTCACGTGAATGGATGACGAAAGTATGTGGCTGGTGCAAACATGATAATCATGAGAGGCGTGTCATGTAAGAACATGACTACATTACACACTCAAGGCGCCGGTACACTTTGACATGACCCAGCACGCGTGCACGCCGGCGTTTGTTACGGCGCGTCACGCCGGCATTGCCACGCCAGGCATCGTTCTGCCTGCCGATACTCGCCGGCACGCTCTGCGTTGCTTTGACGCATGCGCGTTTGAGCGTGCCTGGCGTCCCTCCGTCCCGAAGAGAGGCAGACACAGTGCTATCTGCGTAACGCCGTCGGCTCGAAATGCAGCTCGTCACATGTGGCGCCGGTTGCCGCCTGGCCACGCCGATGGACGCCGATCGCGCCGGTCGCACCTGGCGGCAGAGTGCTCACGCTTTACTAGCGTATAGCGTCGCCCAGTGTGCGCGCGCCTCAACGGTAATTCAAAGTGTTTTGGGTCCTACATGACGTGCTCGCCGCCGTTTCGCTAGCTTCACATATACCAAATTTGTTATTACGCGACGGGAATAGATGACGAAGGTAAATGACAGGTGCAAACACGACAATCGGGACATAGAAGTCATGTACGGCATAATTTACCTCCTAACGTTGTGCTGATTTTAAAGTGACATATCGACCTTCCTCATTTGTGCTTCGCATATCATCGATTATCACTGTACGTGGGATCTGCCACTTTTTTTTTCACACGAATATCATACGAGCAAAGCTGTTATAGAACACAAGAATTCCCTTCCTGTGAGTACTCAGTGTCATTGCATTTTTCTTAGTGCGACAGCTTTCAAGAGCTAGTTTTGCAGACATTTAGAGATATGTGTCGGCGTCGTTTGTTGTGAGTGAAAAATTATCATTATGACCATCACATAAAAATCGAGAAAGACGCAAGTCTTTCTCGACTGACCGACCAAGTGCGCACAACCCAAGTGCGCCCATTTTCCCGATAAAGCAAGAGCTGTTGACTCTTGTTTTTTTTTTTTTTCAGTACACAATTTATAAGAACCGCGTGAGGTAGGCTAGGAGTGCCATCAACGTTTGCCCGAGTGACATCGGGGACCGAGTGAGCGATGAGCAGGGAGGAGTGTACTAGAACTGTGCTCTCTGTAATGGTATAGCGCAAAACGACGCAAAAGTGTGGGAAACTTGACACGTGGAAACAATCCACACGGGCGGCTTCTGGCACTAAAAGCTTCAGGCAGCGCATTCTCAAGCATTCTATACAGTCGTCGCGATGCCACGGATGCTGTCCATTTTCTTTTCGGTACTTCCAAAGATACTGCGCCTATAACGCTGTAGCGACGCCTTTCCGCCGACGTGTATTTCCTCCTGCAAATAACTGAAGGAGACGAGCTTCTCCG
Organism: Rhipicephalus microplus; assembly: GCF_043290135.1. Lineage (NCBI taxonomy): Eukaryota > Metazoa > Arthropoda > Arachnida > Ixodida > Ixodidae > Rhipicephalus > Rhipicephalus microplus. Next base: position 39,395,542 of record NC_134709.1, on the reverse strand, counting down.
CTGAGGTATACGGCATGTGCTTTGCCGGCTAAGTGCCAAGCAGGTATCGCAGAGCGGAAGACACGCAGAATGCGTGGCGTGATGCATTAGGTTCCTGCCATATGAGTACCCTATACGTATAGAGTACGTCTCCATATACGAGCGAGAGAGCCCGTCTACGGAAGCCTTGTTGGTGTGGTTGGAATATAACGGTTCCATGAATCAATTCAATGTCTGTTTCCTTTTGCCTTGAGTAGGCTTATTTATTTAGTTGGGAATAAGTATACGCGCAAAAAAAGGTGGAGAAATGTTGCGATCTGTGAGTGCGCTGAAGCTACAATGCAGAAGCAATGCTGGCATTCACTACTTCGAGGACTATGTTCGTTTTGAACTGTAGTTTGTGTCCAGGTTCTACCAATATATATAGCTAGGAGTCATGCCAGAAGCAGCATGTATACTTCAGGTGTTCTTATAGTATGCCTAAGCTAACGGCACTAAACGTAAAGCCTAATTGATGTACGCATCTCTTAAATGCCGTGACAGAGAAAATGAAACATTAGCCATAAGGCTGTGCTTTGAATCGCAGCTCGTGATGAACATGGGGGTGATATTGTTCCAAGGCGAATATCTCAAATGCTTCATCAAACGCAAATATTGAGCGGCACTCCCATATCGGTGACATCGACGTTCACACGAGTGTTGCAAAATATCATCATCACGTGATAACACCGCCATGCTATGTCATCGCGTAATTAAGACCTCAAATATTACCGAAATTCGTGACGTCATACCACATGACATTCGCGATTGTCGTCATTAAACGATAAATCGCTTGGTCGAAGATGTACGGATCGGTGAGGCAGTGCTAAACCTCATTATGCGCGGAAGACCTTCGGCAGGCTGCAAGGCACGAATTCGTGCCTTGCAGCCCGCCGATACTTTTACATCTTAATAAAACTTAAAACATCGGCTAAGAAGACCTAGGAAGAATCTCGCCTTCCAGTAGCTTCAGGTAAATACAAAATTGACGCTGCGAATGTTTCTCTTAAATTTTGTTATTTCAAAGATGCTAATAAATGTGCCACATAAAAAGCGGCACCGAATTGTTTTATATGCATGTCACAACATCATCTTCCTGTATGTCACTGTGCATGAAGGAAAAAAATTCTGTATCTCCATGACGTCAATTCATACAAGTGGGCGAAGCTAGTCCTAAGGTTTATAATGTATACGTTGAAGTCGCTGACCAGAACGAATAGTTTGTGCTTATGTTTTACATTGTCTGAAATCCAAAAAACATTCGCAAGACTCCTTGAAACGACCCACCCCCTGTGCGTGCGTGCGTGCGTGCGTGCGTGCGTGCGTGCGTGTGTGTGTGTGTGTGTGTGTGTGTGTGTGTGTGTGTGTGTGTGTGTGCGTGCGTGCGTGCGTGCGTGCGTGCGTGCGCGCGCGCAATCCTAACACCGGTTACAAAAACGCGCCATTGCGCTTTATTTGCATCTTTTCCACCTAAGAAAAAAGCAAGATTAAATGCTACATAAGTTACGCGCCAGTGAGTACCACATCAGTTTGCATTATAGAGCACGTTCCATTCGATCATTCCAGCGACTATAGGTGGCACGACGGTAGGTCAAAATGGTGAACGAAACGGTGCTGTTGTGCGCGTCTTAGGCAGCAAAGCTCGTCAGGCCCCCTAGTTTTGCTGCAGACCACACTTTTTCTCACTAAAAAGACACATATATGTTTGAATGGAAACGAATCAGCACTTATCAATACCAGGAGACCGAACTGCGTCGCAGACTTATCGCCGTGTGCCAAGTTCGGAGGAAAGCAGCGTGGCGCCGCCTGAGTCGCTGGAATGACCGAATAGTTCAGGTGTCTCATATACTAAGCATTTATTGTTCGTGTCCATCTGATAAATATTTCATTGCGTGTCATACGTCCTGCGCATGGGACTGTTATACTACGCAGCAGAAATGCTAACAAGAATACGAGTTCCGCCCTTTTATTTTGAGAACAAATGTGCAAGTACCAAACGCCAACTTAAAAAAAAGAACATAAAATGATATAGTGTCCATTTCTCTACACATGAGGTGAGATATGCTTCTCACCTCATTGATGCTTCTAATTGATGTAAACAAGCACCACATTTCGAGACCGTAAGCATAACAAATGGCTAGGAGAATTGGTTTTTATTGTTTGTGTAAAAACGTGCGACTAAAGCGGCAAGCAGTAATTTTCCTTAAGCCTCGGAAATAAAGGACGCAAGTCGACCTGTAAGATTACTCGCAATTCAAAGACAAGTGCATACGAGATACAGAAACGGATGCTGATCTGATGCCGCGTGGGTAAAGCTAGCCGTTGCATATTTCACGATGTGCGTTGAATCTGTACAATAACGTAAATTTTACTGCAAGTCTGTACATAACTATAGCTTATTCGTAACTCCGGGAATGTTTACCAACCAGTATAGTAGAATCTTCAACTTGTGGAACAGACCCGTGCCGCGGTATCGTCCGAGAACCGGGTAGTTTTATTCAAATCTTCAAATATATCATGTCCTACTTTATTAATTTGAGCAAGAAGGAAGTATGGTGATAAAAAATCGCAATATTAGGAACAGATAAGCAGGAAAATGTGGATAGAAAGAATAAGGCGTAAAATTAGCAACAAAAATTTTAAAAAAGTTTTGATGCGGCAAAATATAACTCATGAAGCCCTCAGCTTTTTTTTACCTTTTAATAAGCTCCTACAATGCATCGGCAACTTTTTTGTCGATGTATCCAAAAGACACAACCACCGTCTCAACAGTTATTTATATGTGAACAGCTATTATCAGTCAACTTCAGCAGGCAGGTGCCACAGAAATGTAGTAAAACCACCAGCTCACTACTCTTTCACTAAGAATGCCACCACCCAACAAAAAAAAAATCAATTATGCAACATATCATTGAAATGTCAATAAATAGAATAAATAAATCACCAGTGTGTTGTACTTCCAGCCCACTAAAATAGTGATGGAATAACATTTAATGAGCATATAGGCTCAAATAAATGTCGTGTACCGTCTATCATGACTCTGTGTCAGCACAGTGTTGTGCGCTTAGCTTAGAAGCTCAACGGGTCATCCCCCTTCGCAGAGCGGGATTGCCAGCTAACTTGTTTCGTTTCCTTGCTTGTCGTAGTGTTAGTTTTGATTTTTTTTCCAGCTTTAGGTAGTAACCTCGTCGAGCGAATGAGACATCAGAACAGGCAAAAGCTCACTACTTGACGTCGCCTTCATTGACCTGTTGCGGACAGTTCATTCGAGCACGAAGAGAGAGAGAGGAGATAAGATGCAAGGAAAGGCAGGCAGGTTAACCAGACGCACATCCGGTTTCCTACCATGCACTGGGGAAGGGATGAAGGGGAGAAAAAAGCAGCCCGAAGAAGCAACCACGCGAAAATGCCGACACTGCATCTCGCTAGGCTGCCGCCTTCGGCTACATATGCAGACGGAAATGAGCATGATTTAATAAGAGGTGATCGATTATTGAGCAACGAGGGCTGTATGAAGCAATGCCCACTGTCGCAAGCAGCATTGTTAGGTGTATATAGTCGAGGTTATGCACCATTTGTAGATGACGCAATCCTCTTTTGTCTGGGGAAATACGCAGACGTTGTCGAAAACAGCGACAATGAGCAGGATTACTTCCTTCTTACACATTCAGCCTAAGGCGCGGTTCGCTTATATCACATGGTGCACGAAAGCACGCTTATTCCGCTAAACGCGGTTGTAGAAAACCGAGGTTAGTAACCTTGGTTCGGCTGTTAACTATAAGGAAATCGGGGAGCCCCTAGAGATTGCGTTATCCGCCATGACCGAGAAACATTTTGCGCTGTGTGACATTGGGGAACCGAAGTTGGCGATAATTGCGGTCCAACGTGATTAAAGGTGGTCAGTCACAACTGCGTTTACCTTGCCTGTGTTAACAAGGGTGTTAAGTCTCCTCGTTTACACGAGTTTTCCCGCAACCTTTCGCCATCGTGATTCCGACGCTAGCTGCTACGTCACCGAGCATGTATTTCGCGGCGAACTACATGACAATAGCTTAGTGTCGCAAGCACGGTGGCAAGGCGTAGCTCGGCACTACAACAGAGTGCGAGCTAATACTCACCTTTCCTCATATTTTTCAGCTTCGCACTCACTCCAGTTGACACTAACGTGCACTTACGACCATACCTGTTCACTCACGTACGCGATCACATATACTCCCACTCTAAGCACATGGGAGTTTCGAAATCAAGCACTTTTGAACTGCAGTAAGAATAATTAAAAATCTAAGCTGCGTCATCGAGCTTAGCAGAGTAACGTCATATCTGCGAAGCTACAAAAAGCGATCGCACTGCCAACCTCAATCTCAAGGCAGCTTTATTACGCCCCATGTCCTTCAGAGCGTTACGTTTACTGTCACGAAAGTGATCGAGAGCACGGCGAAGCTCTTCGGCAGTGACGCCTACAGTGCATGCACAACGTGTGTTTTTGTAAGAGCTGCGGTGCTTGGAGAAATGCTGAGCATCGGTGCTCCGGTGACAAGGTTTCCTTTTAAAGGCCGCTTTCTACGGATTCGTACCAGCTTCTCAAGCCCGACAGTCCCCACGAACAGGAGCGACGTGCAATGTAAAAGGCGGTGGATAAGATAAACACGCTCGCGCTTGTTAAAACACTCTATGTTGACCGCGTAGCCAAGTGAAACTGAACACCCAGCTCTCCTTCTTAAGGGAAGTACATTGTTACTTGCCTGCATCACTGCGTGCTCTTGCTCGAAAGGCAGCTTGACCTCTCTCTCTCTCTTTCGTTGTCGTCACCATTGTTTGTAGTAGTAGTAGTAGTAGTAGTAGTAGTAGTAGTAGTAGTAATAGTAGTAGTAGTAGCAGCAGTAGTAGCAGTAGTAGTATAGTATTAGTAGTAGTAATAGTAGTAGTAGTAGCAGTAGTAGTAATGATTAGTGGAGTTTATCGGCGCAAGAGCCACGTGTGGCCAAAGAGCGCCAGTAGTAGTAGTAGTAGTAGTAGTAGTAGTAGTAGTAGTAGTAGTAGTAGTAGTAATGATTAGTGGAGTTTATCGGCGCAAGAGCCAGATGTGGCCAAAGAGCGCCAGTAGTAGTAGTAGTAGTAGTAGTAGTAGTAGTAGTAGTAGTAGTAAAACACGTCTTACAGGTCACGTGATTGGATGGACGGGTGAGCGAATAAAGAAAACGAACGAAATTAGGCTAAATGCTGATGATAATGGAAATAATTATGATTGTGCTCATTAGTCACGATGCAGATGATGCCCGAAATGAGTAAGATTGCTTCTTTGGAACCTAGCTGCGTATACTACGACACCGCCGGATCTTGCCAGTCAATCATCAGGCGCAACTCTTGATGTGATTGATATGTGTGGTTTAACGTCCCAAAACCGCCATATGATTGCGAGAGATGCCGTAGTGGAGGGCTCCGGAAACTTTGACCACCTGGGGTCCTTTGACATGCACCCAAATCTGAGCACACGGGCCTACAACATTTCCGCCTCCATCGGAAATGCAGCCGCCGCAGCAGAGATTCGATCCCGCGACCTGCAGGTCAGCAGCCGAGTACCTTAGCCACTAGACCATCGCGGTGAGCCTCAGGTGGAACTCTACAGCTTCGCTGTCCTGTGGCATGCGCGTTTTGAAAATAACTGAGTTTATTTTTCCTTCTTATTATTATTCTACCTCACGTTTCACCAGCCCTAATCATGGCTAACGCACTTTTCTGTTATACGAGCTGGCAGAAAACTTCGAACTCGAGACGAGCTCCAAGTAATTGTTCTCTTTTCCACGTCAACGGTGAAGTTTTCGTGTTATACTGCAAGACTGGATTATACGACTGTATGCTCGGAGCGTCCTGTCGTGCTATTGTCGAGACCATTGCACAGTCGCTTATGTCTCTTGTTTTGACCTTACGTTCTTGTCTGCACCATCAAGCGCCGTAGTTTAAGGGACCGTCAATCAACTTTTATGCTACATGTTACCCTAAGAGCACCAGAAAACATACCGCTCAGAGCGGTAAAGGATGAAATAGTAACGTGGAAAAGGGCACGAAATACTTGAAATGAGTAGTTTGTTTGTTTGTTTTTTCTATCTGACATGCATAAGAAGTCATATACGCACATCACAACACATGCTTCGAACGGTGAGTGCGAAAACAGTTAGTGTTGGAGCACTGCGGTTTACTCCGCTTGCATACACTCTGCGAGCATACTTCATGACGTGGTGCACCGTTCGCCGCGAGCGCAGCGCCGCTTCTTAACCTGCGACTCCTTTTGCGACGTCAGCAGTGCAAGATTCAGTGGGACTGGGCAACAATTTGGGCCCTCTATTCTGAGGGCTAATTAGTGAACCCTCTTTTTAGCGAACATAAAGGGACCCAAGAAAATAGTGCAGTTTACAAAATGCTATTTATGTCACTAAATGTTTACTAAAATACGGTATAATATTTGGCCCAGCAGATATTATGTCAAAAGTATGAAACGCCAATAATTTTGAAAATAGTCGTGTAATTTTTGTATGGATTGGCACGCTTAATGCGCATAGAAATAAAGCCGTCCAGAGAGTCAACGCTTCTGCGCTCTGCCTCTGACGTTGTTGCTGTGACTCGAAGTCTGGCAACTTTCGAATATATCTGGCAGCTTCAGCTGGAAATAGAAGATTTGAACCTGCCTCAGCCATTACAACTTCCTGTTCGCACTTCTTTTGGTTCCGGTTGAACGCTAGAAGCAATTTTCTGAACTGATATGTCTGCACAGATACTAAAGCGGATGTAGCTCGGGCTTTTCCGCATAGTCACTTTACCTCGGCGGAGCTGCTGGCGCAAGCAATTTTGCACCCCCACCGGTGGATAGACGATTTGGAGTATAGCTCGTGGTGGCTCTGCCAGTGTTGCAGAGCTCAACGCTTCATCGAGTTTATCTCAGAAACGGACATGGGTGCGCAGATAAAGTTCGCTCAACTGAAAAGTCCACATCCGAAAATTCGCTTAAAATGTTTTTTTTTTTCTTCAGAATGCGCAAGAAAGCTTCCAGGAATTGCGATAATGTTCGTTGTCTTGAAATATTTGCTAAGTCTACGATACTACAAATTGCTGTTTGGTGTATGGCGCACATTACAGCATCACACTACGGGACAACTTACAGCAACGCAATTGAGCCCATAAGCGAGCTCGTAGGACCATTTTTTATGTTACATTGAAACACAATTTTTTTTTAAAATTGAAATTCAAATAAAATATATTCCGCAACAAAGACATACAAAGCATACAAATCCCATGTAGCTAGCGAAAATAATGTTTTACACTGTATGTATTATTTCACGGTCTTCTCATTTTTACTAAAATTTAGACCCATATTTTTGCTGGCCACTTGTCCCTTTATTTCAGAACCAAGGCCTTAGGCTTGGGATACATTACAACATTAACATAATGCGCAAGAAAAGTATATATAAAAATGCGACGCAAACGCCAATGCGTGAACTTTTGGGAAGTTTTCCGGGATATATGCTGAAACGGGATACAAACGTGCGCATGTGTATGTCTTCTGACATACGCTTTCTACAAAACGCTGCACCGCAAAAGATCCAACAGCAATTTAACGGTGAACTTCGAAACTTGTTACATTCTTTGTGGTGCGGTGCTGGCTTCATCCCTTTACTCATGGATGACGTCAGCAACGCGTAAAATATATCGATGAGATTTCATAGGCCGCCCATGTTTGGAGAATAAAGGGCACCATTATTGTTATCCTTGAGCTTGAAAGGATAAGCAAACAATCGAATAAAAATGAGATAAGAAGCAGGTGTCCTATTGCCAGGACATGTGACCCCTCCTGTTGAGTATGCACGAAGAAAGAAGGGATAAAAAAACACTGGAAGAGGTGCTGGAAAGAACGCCTGGATAATTGGTGTCCTGTTTATAAGTAGCATGGTGCATAACATAACATGCAGGAAGTTTATAATAACATGCAGGATGTTTTCATTTGTGAAGTTCTTTTTTTTCTTAATTAAAAGAACAAGCAAAGTGTGCTGGCAGATTATGTTTACCCTGCACTGTCGTGCGTACAATTATTACGTGGCAGAATATTCTAGTTCTTCCTTCCCTCGGCATAACCAAATGAAAACATTGAATAACAGAGGGAAAAACAACGCTTCCCCTCGATAATTCTGTATGCCTTTTTTGTATTTTTTATGTTTAACAGCCCCATGACTTCATTTCTGTACCAGTGAGCCCCCTTAGGCATGCAAAATGCGACGCCGTCTCAGGCTGCATCACCACGTAAACACTCGAAATGTCGATGTGTTGTCAGGTTTGTCACAAGCGCCATAACCCATTAGAACAAGTACCATAAAACAATGCACAAAAGAAGCTGTCGTGATTTTGTGATAGTGTAGCTGGCTCCGACGCAAAGGGCCCGGCCCTATAAACGGTTCTGCCTGGAAGTTTTTATTGATTTTGCTCTGCGACCTGCTGAGGGAGGACCTGAGGGATGTTCATCCTTCTCTTTCTTACTCCTCTTCATTTCTATCTCTTTCCTTTCTATTATTCTCCCTTTCCGCCACCACAAGTGTGGGGTAGCCAACCGAGCCAAGCTTGGTTAACTTCCCTGCCTTTCCTCTCTCTCTCCCTCTATCTGCTCTGCAATGAACCAAAGTGTGCGCACCGTTGTACTCCAAAACAATACACTTAGTTTACTTCAAGCATGAAATTGTATTATTGAGAAGTATCGTAAAAGTGGTTTTAGCGCTACCGTATTAGTTAACACGTAACACACAGTTTCTGTTGCTTAACATTTAATCCCAGCATTCACAGCGAGATCAGCAGACTGATATAATAGCTGCACAAGATTCTGTGCACGCAGGAACTTCTTAGTATGCTGTATCACCTTAATAACGGCGCAAAAAACGCAAACAGCCCCACTCTTCAGTTAATCATGCCGTTGAAACTTTTGAAACGAAGCTTCTTAAGGCTCGTTCACACTGAAAGCTGGGCGCTCAAAGCGGCAAAGCGGTAAGGGCCTATCCATGCGCTAGATCCGCAGCTGCAACGCACGCGCGGAGACACCTGCCGCACGTTACCGCAAGGCGAAAGAGCGTCACCGATTCGCTCTATCCCTGTCCGCTTGCGTGCGGCAGGCATCCCACCACGTGCGGTCGACAGAACGGATAACGACAGCGCGGATAACGGACGATAGAGCGGTTAGGCCCTGAGGGCCGTTCCACGCGCTTCCCTCACGGCCGCAACGCACGTGCCGGGACCCCTACCGCACGCAAGCCGGAGACAAATAAGCCTATTGGCGACTCTCTTTTACCCTTCGCAGTGTCGCCAATTGGATTATTTGTCCCCCGCTTGCGAGCGGAAGGGGTCCCGGCACGTGCGTTGCGGCTGTGCGGGAAGCGCGTTGAACGGCCCTAAGCGGAGTAAACATCCTCTTTAGGTGGCGAAAGTGGGTGGGAATTGAGGCGGCAAGTACTGTCACTCCCGGACATATTTTTTCACAACCCACTGAAGTTCGCCGCTTTGCGACAGCCAATCAGAACGCTACGTGGTGTAAGTGTGATGGTGGCGCAGCTGTGGCGATGGTGTAGCTTTGGGAGAAGCATTGCCACAAGATGGTGACATGTGCGAAAAATCGCAAGATGTCCGCCTCCTCTGCCGCGCGGCCAGCCAAAGAAGGCGTGCAGTCTTAACACGGCACGCACTTGCCACATCGCCGCTTGGAAAAGCTCGCTTTGCCGCTTTGTCGCTCCGGCCTCAGCGTGAACGAGTCTTTTATCTGAGTGGCTGCTGCGGCTGTGTTTTCCGCGGACAACCAGCTGCCGGCAAGTCTGTCGAAATGCGACGCTCGAAAGGGCACCGATCACATCCGCCGTTTTTGAAATAATTTACGCTCTTGGAGCTGTCAGCGATCAGACGTTTGTCATGGAAATGTGAGGTTTTATTGAGGTTTCTTGTTATTAAACGCTACCGTACACTGTTGCCTGTGCTTGACGGAGCTTAGCGCAGTCAAGCACAGGCACAGTCGAAGTACTGCTGCCAATGCATAGCACGCAAGTCAGTTGGTATAGCAACTCAATTTATCTGCTAACAGTCACTTCATATTAAAAAGAAACAAAGAAATAAGGAGAGTACGTATCTTGAAGTATGAAAGAAAGAAAGAAAGAAAGAAAAAAGAAAGAAAGAAAGAAGGAAGAAAGAAAGAAAGAAAGAAAGAAAGAAAGAAAGAAAGAAAGAAAGAAAGAAAGAAAGAAAGAAAGAAAGAAAGAAAGAAAGAAAGAAAGAAAGAAAGAAAGAAAGAAAGAAAGAAAGAAAGGGAATGTAATATATCAGTCACGTGCATGCCAAGCCGCACCTGCTTACTCCCATTTTTCCGGCTGCACCCGGGCCACTGAAATATTTGATCTCGTTCTTTCGGTCATTGAAGAGTTATCAACAGCGGTGCATACTGTCACCTCTGGATGTCTGTCTCAGAAAACAGTAACGCCAGACTTCACAGAAGAACACAGAGTACAGTGTTTCAAATGCATCGACTCCGTTGCTTTATTTCATTAAGGAACGATGTATGCCGTGAAGAAAGGTCTCGCGAAGGCACTTTCCGTCTGAGGCCTTAACGGTAGCCGGCTTTGAGGACCGCGCTAACTGTAATGTGTCGAGCGGTTGGTGAGAGGCGAATATAGTGTCTCTTGCTAGATACGACGTGCGTATTTGTTACAGTGACAGGCTTTTTTTTCTTTATGTTTCGCTTATCCTCAGGCTTCCTCGACACGTAGTGAGATGACGGCTTCTTATTACGATCTCTATATACTTTGCGTCCCTTTACTTCAGCCCGAAAGAGCTCAGACCTTCAAATTTAATTAACGGTATCCCGTTAAAGTTCCCCTGTCAATCCAAGTTAATTTTTGTCAATGTCGACATTAGCGCTCAGAAAAAAATGAGGTCCAGTGAAATCATTGTGAAACTTTAATGTGGGAGTGCTCTAACTATGATTTATACGAGCATTTTTGCCTGTATACTTTTCCAGAACTCAACAAAGCACCTGTTTTTCTCGTCTGTTGTAGCCAACGGCACGTGTAAGAAGGCATCATCTGCATCCCTGGCCTACGGCGTCTCTATTAATCAAATGGTGGTTTTGGGATGTTGAACTCCACATATCAATCATCAATGCTTTCCTGACCTAGCCTATGACAAAATTGCGAAGTCGAAAAGCACAGGCTAAACCGACATCTTTTTCGTAGCTTCGAACGATGATCACACGCTTGCGCACCAAAAGGCGTAAATTTCACGTTGGGTGTTAGCTTTTATCTGAGTTCCTGATGGTATCTCTGTCTCGATTATCTCTTGCAGGTATAGTGAGTGCCAGGGTACGTGAATGACGGTGCACGGTTAATATTCTGGGATGATAGATAACAGACGAGCGATGACAGCTCCGCCATTTTCAGTGCACTGACAGCCGTTGCTGTGCCAGTCTTGCAACACACACAGCGTACGGTGCTAAGGAAGTTAGGTGAAAAAAGAAAACACACGCGCACTAGCACATATACATTAAACGCAAAAGTTCACGATAAACACTTTATCAGGCTTTCCAAATGATGTCTGAGGCTGGCGCTCAGATTCAGAATTATTTAATGAAACGAAGTTTACCAGATGCGACCTGTAACGTGGTTCACTACCTTTCATTGAACAGAGAAATAATTGATTAATATGTGGAGTTTAACGTCCCTAAACGACCATATGATTACGAGAGACGCCGTAGTGGAGGGCTCCGGAAATTTTGACCACCTGGGGTTCTTTAACGTGCACCCAAATCTGAGCACACGGGCCTCGACATTTCCGCCTCCATCGGAAATGCAGCCGCCGCAGCCGGGATTCGAACCCGCGACCTGCGGGTCAGCAGCCGAGTACCTTAGCCACTAGACCAACGCGGCGGGGCTGATGGTCACCTGTAGAGAGTCAATCTGCCAAACAGGTTCACCATTCTCTGTGTTTGAAATACGCAGAGACGCACATTTATACTTCCCCGAAACTGTTGTGTTTGTCAATCGACTTCAACGAGGAAAATAACGTTACATTAAAGACGTCATGGTTGGCTGCCGGCACAATTGCCTTTCCAGTGCTTAAGGTGGTCTTGGTACTAACTTCAGAACGCATTACTATTTTCTTTTGAGTAACTTGGTTTAAACGACTGCATTCTCTGCAGTAATGGTTTAAACGACTGCATTTTCTCTTCATTCGCGAGTCTCGATGAAATTGCGGCTTTAGTGGCAAGTGTCTAATTTTTTGCGCAAATGACAACTGGGTATTCTTGAAGTTTTCTTTTTTCATCTATCGATTCCTTAAAGGTTTTATGTCGCTAATGTTTATGGCTTTCAATGTGCCTCAGGACCGATATTCCGCAGTTTCTTCACATTCTGTCTGTTATGTTTACAGTTGGGTTTGAGTGAAAAAAATGCCAAGGGCTCCCATGCTTTTAAACGTGCACTTGAATAAACATTCATGTTGCTATATGCCCCTGCGAGTGAATAAACAACCAACTTTTTGGAACATGAAGCTACTGTAAACACAAACTTCTAAGAGATAAAAATTTGGCCATATCTTGGGAAACAAGAAGCCGCTGCCTATACAAGCAGTTTTATATGAATATGAATGCCACTTTTGATGAGAAACAAGTCCCAATTCAGAATAAGGTGAAATGCAAAGAAAGGGTGATATAACACACACAGAACACGCCAGGACTGAACAAACATTATCACAAGTTTATTTCGAAATAATCACGGCCAGAGCTGGTCGTCATGGTTCATAACGGCGGAAACAAACTTTTTGGTACACATTGAAGGTGGACAAAGAACACACACACAAAATATTAGGACGGGTTCCAAGTTTTGACTGTTCGAGTCTGGCGTCAACCTTTTTTTTTTGTCTTTTGTGTTCTTCGTACTCGTTCAATATACGCCTATTTTATAGAAGTTTCTTCAGTCATCATCAGAAATTCAGTGCACCGTGCAGAAACAAGAACTTCCTCACGCGGAAAGATAATGATCTCTTCTCGTCTGCCATAGAGCCAGGCATTTCACACCCGACCGCCATAGCTTGCACGTCAGCGACAGAGCACCACATCATTTGCATCTCGAGCTGTGGTGATGAGGTGCTGCATCATAAACGATGGCTTCACTACTATGCTGGTGCAGTAGCGTGATTCGAAGGAATAGGAGCATTTGCGGAAGTCTGTCCCTACTCGAAGGTGAACATTATTAGCGCTGCCATATCGGAACATTTACGATTTGGCACGCTTTGGTGAATTTCGAGATGGCGCAGATTGGCTTGGGCTAACGAGCCTGTCAGCGGCTGTGCATAGCTTATCTTTTTCTTGGGGAGTTACGCGCAGTGCTGTTGGCATCTGCTGCATCAGAACAAATATAACAAGTATTTTCAACCATTGCAGCGCTGAAAAAAAACTTAACGGAAAGGAAACAGAAAGAGCACAGTACAGGTAAGAATCTGATCTTCATACTATTTGTTCTCAACGCATATATATATATATATATATATATATATATATATATATATATATATATATATATATATATATATATATATATATATATATATATATATATATATATATATATATATATTGATAAACAAGACCCAATTTGACGTAGGAGGCTATCATACAAACGTAGGTCAGCAAAAGGTGATAAGGTGATTCTAACTCAGACTCCCTAAATTGTTTCTCAACAGCTCGGACTTTAACACTTGGCTTGAATCTAGGCTCATTGGGTCTTAGTGAATGGGCTCATCAGGGAGTTTGCCAGCCTATGCAATGAGATAATCACGTATTTTTTTTCTTTTTTTTAGCACAATATGTTTACAGCTACTCTCGAACATTTAGCGTTTTCTTTTCGAGTATACAGAAATTGTTCAAGAATCGTGCGGGACATTTTGTCCTTGTCCTTGCTGAGGACACGTGTGCTGATGAATCTACCTGTGTAGTGGCGATGTTTCACAACAGTCCGGTAGGTGATCCAACGCCCAGACTTGCACACAGTATTCCCTCGCCGTACATTCGTGTGGTTGTTTCAGAGCGCCCCGTAGACTCTAAAAAACTGGTCTAAGTGAGTAACTAAGCATTGATACTGAAATAAGTGGCCGAATAGACGATGAATCAAGAGGAATGTAACTTGCATGCTTGCTTATTCTCGTTGCGTACGTTTAAGTAAAGCTGTTAAATTCACCACTTCCCGAACACGTTCAGGGCGCTTTCAAACGATTCCCCGCCCCCATACGTACCATTAACCTGGCGCAACGATAAGAAGAAAGTGAGAAACTAAATGGATCGCTAACGACATTAAACAATAGACTTCACATTCGGTCCCCACAAAGGACTCCCACCTCTGCTGGCGCTTCCGATAACAAACGTCGGATGAGTATACCTGTCTGAGACAACTATTCGAGGTCCTCTTGACATGTGCCCACAGCGGGTAATATTAACCCAATCAACGTCCCAATCCTCTCGATAAAGGACTATGGTCGTAGAAACAGTATTATAAGAAATATGACCACCCACTCAGCGCCTTTTTTTAAGAAAGTATGAAATTGAATCTGTGTCCTCGGTCAGATCTTCGAATCAATGAGTTGACGTGCTTCCACTACTTCGAAAGACCACTTCCCTTTTTTTATATTTTTCATCATTGAATACTGAATCTTGTACGTTTTCACGCATTCTCTTTAAAAAAACGACTCGCGATGAGCCCCGCAGGATCATTCGGAGGATCCTTCATACTTCACTTGGTACCTTAGGCTTATTGTGTGTAAAAAATTACACCATCTCTCGCTATAGAGAACCATGAGTAGACACGAAGCAGCAGGCGCTAACGCTTAAGCTGCCAGCGGCGTTGACGCTGGTGTTCATCGCGGCGTTGCGCAGGAGGGAAATCTGGGAAGGCGCAAAGCACGTAGCGACGTAGCGGTGTTTCCTACTGGAACATGCTGATCGCTGATAATGGCCAATGATATACAGAATACTCCGATTGGACGCAGAGACCAGCAGTCCGCTTTAGCTTAACATTCAAACTGTGATGCCTAGTTCACACTGAAACATCCGCTTTCTACAACGACCGAAATTCCCCTGCCGCCAAAACACAGCGTCGTTCGCACTGAACGCGCCCCGCGCCGCCGATTATGCCATCTACTACGGGGCGAACGCGGGATGGATGTGCTGTCACCCGGTTGTTGTCGCGGCTCGCAAACGCTACTACACTATCCGGTGGTGTGTACTTCGACGATTCTCGTACGCAAGAAAAGACAGTACTGCTTACTTTGCTGGCAAGCGGCTGTCTTGTAATGCACGAAGAGCAGAAAAACCACCGACTTCAGCGGCGTCGGTGGGTTCGTTTTGCTTTGCTAGACCGCAACAAGCTCGGTCACGCCAACAGCAAGCTCGGTCACCTCTTTCACGAAATACGGAGGCGAAGTAGGCGCAGAGTAGGTTAAACTCCCGTTGGTTTCCACATTCAGTTACGTGCACGGCAGCATAACAAGTGAGTAGGGCTTGGCCGCCATTTTTCAAAACTCCTTGATTAGCGCTCCTATTGGTCCGCGGTGACCGATTCGGCGGCAGACGCCGCAAAAATCGGTCCGAGAGCGATCGGCGCGGACAGAGCCCTTTCGGCGGATCTCGCCGCCGCCGAACCGGATTCGGAGCACTTTCGGCGGCCGGAATGCTCAGTGTGAACGCGGCCTGAGAGAGGAGAAGAGACGCCCATGCACAATGGGGGAGCAAGCGCAAGCAGGTGGTAGGAGTGAAGTAGAATAGTAAGGCTCAGCTGTTGAAGAGAAGGAAGGAGGATAGTCGCGCGTGCGTAGTGTGAGGGCGGAATATGTACGCGTGGCATACCCACGAGTAACAGTTGCTCCACATGTAAAAGTTTAGTTTGCGTTCCCCCTCTCCTTTCTACTTAACTTTGAAATTCAGCTATCACAATACCCAGCGTGTAGTAAAAAAATAAACTCAAATAGCAACCTTTTCCAGTAAACCAACAAATCATGTCAAATCACTGCGGGACTTCTTTCCGCAGTAACACACGGCCACAAAGATCCCCCTAGTGTGGCTTCCCGTTCGTTGTTACATATAGTTCACGAAGAACCGGCACTTTGAGTTTCAAAGGTGAACAAGCTTTGCCGCAGATTGCTGAGACCTAATGGCATCCACCATGCAAAACCTCCTTTTTTACCTCTTGTTGCGCAAGCAAGCAGACCTAAGGGTTTCACTATGTAGTCAGCCGCACAACGAGCTGTATCGTTTTTTTTTTCTTTTTTTGACGCGCTTGCTGCAATTTCCTAGTGCATGCAGTTAGAGTTTTTTTTTTCCTTGCCTTCCTTTAAAGCAGATCATATACGCTCATGAAACTTCTTTTACATCTCAAGAGTTAACACTAGATGCCTCATTTTCTTTTTATTTGTCTTGTGCAATCGCAAATTGGCTTGCTCTGGCTCACAATGGTTTAAATGCAGAACGATGAAATTTAACAGGCTCTGGAACTTACTTCTCATCCTGGGTACTTTCCTTTCAATGTGTGTTTTTTTTTGCATTCTCTATTTCATAGTCTCGTCGTTCTGCGATAAACTGCGCTTCGATGCATAGCCGATAAACACATTTTTCAAGCACGAATTCATCGTTGAAAACGCTGCCTTTGTTCTGGTTTCAAAATATCCGAACGAAAATTAACAGCACTCCACAAAACAACGTCAATTAAGCGCACGTGTGACCAATGTTTCAAAATCTACATCTTATTTGTATTTCATGGCTCTTCCGTTTGGTCATCCTTGAAAACTTCGTCTCAATTAGAAATTTCGTTTGAACGCTTCTGACATATACATGCTTTCATATACATGCGGCGAAACCGTAGGCGGATTTGATACTGCCCTGCGTGCGGCAGTGGAACAAAAAGTTCATTTTGATATGCAGTCGGCCCATATGTAATGTATGCGCATAGTTTCATTCCGTTCGCTTGTTTCCGCAAGGGCATGTGAACATTCTTTTGTACGCACGAGCCATTCCGAGTATCAGCACACTTGCGCAACTGTATACGCAGCTATCATCTCTCGCCTCCTGCCTTCGCGTGCAGTACTCTGTGTATATGCGCTTCTAGCTGAACGAACGCATTTATTTAGCCGGATAAAGTTGCCTAAACGCGCCTGACAAGACCACGTAGTTTGAAGTGAAGCAAGCCTTAAAAAATGCAATGAAATCGACAAATTCGCGATAATTAGCAATAAAAATCACACGAAAAATTCACTCCTTGCTATACATTCTAGAGGAAACCGTAAGATATTCTAAATAAAATTCGCAAGGCATTGCACCTTTCGAGGGTAGATAACCAGTAGAAATATGTAGCACATGGCACTGATGTGATACAGAACTTTGATGAAAGGCTCAGAGAGGCACACAAATATGAATTAAACTTGTGCTGCTTTGAAGCCCTTCCAACTCGACTTGCTTTGGCCAAAAACGTACCTCATCCCATATGCATTCATTCGCTTTATGTTCCTATTTGAGTTTAACGTGGCACATACCCACTGGTAGTTTTCTGTGAACTAGGTAATTGTCGGGTAACTAGACGTCCGTGGAGTTACCAATCGCCTAGAGAAGTACAGCTTCACTATAAAATACCTCGAAGTATAAATGGTCATTAAGTAAGAAAGAATCGTTCTGCGTGAAAATGGGTTGTTTCGCTAACTACCGCGTCTAGTTATCCGACATTTGGTTTAAGCCAGTATTTTCGAGCTGTTCCGGCTCAGTGATCTTACTGAACCCGGGAGACCGAATGCGAGAATAGTGGCGCGTTCAATGAATGCTGAAAGACTCGGTTCACTTCCCACGTATTTCATAGCTGTGCAACGTGGCACGCACGCACTACGTTCGAGACGAATACATTCATTTCTTTTTTCTCAAAAGAGTAAAGCGGGATACTGAGACGCCTGCAAAACAGCACATACACACCTGGGGCCCTAATGCACCGTGTCTACCTAACGAGACATAGCTCTATGGGCCCGCTTTGCAACGTACCGGAAACGCTGGCACACTTGCTTCTTGCATACCAGTGTATACCCAGACGTAATCCGCAACAACACACGACTGATAATGAAGCAGGATGGACGAACGAAGACTTAACCGAAACATGGGAGGCGAAGCTTGCCCTCGAGGACCTGGAAGAGCAACAAAAGCTCGTCGCCAGGGCCAAGAGGGTAGTAGAAGGCAGAGGGTTGCTGGACTAAGGAGCCCTCCCACCTCAGGGTGACACCGGGCATTGCTCGGGGCACTGTTTTAAAATAAACGTTTACTTCTCTCTCTCTCTCTCTCTCTCTCTCAATATCCGGGACAGTGCATTTGACATTAGTACGCCAAACCTCTCTTAGAGCACTTAGAGGACTGACTGGTCCTACATCCACAAGTGTGATCGCTAAGCATGGAGAAATATAACGCATACCTTAGCCATGTAAAAAAAAAGCTATAACGCATGCTTAGTTATGCGTGGGATGTTTTTTTACAGCGTGCACATCTCATGTGGCGTCACTATGTTTCAATAAAACGCTCAATACAGGCGATAACAAAGCTTGTAAAGCCCATACCCGGATTAAAATGAATTAACAATGTTTGAAATAGCATAGTTACCACAAATAACCTAGAAGTAATCACTTCATTTGAACTTAAATTCACTAAAAAATTAACAAGCTTCGGACAGACTCCGGCACGTGGTGCAAGGGAGGGCTCGACTGTTTCACCGAGCGAGCCAATGCACCTCTCCTTGCGCCGGGGCTGCGTCGTCACATCGTCGCATCTGATTGGTGAATCAACCTGACTGAACTCGCAGCAGATGACACTTATTTCAAGAGCCATAATAAGCTGCAACCTGATAAAACGAAGTGAAACGTAGCGTACATGTGGCACACCTAATTAGCGAATATCCTTAAAAAGACGCTAAAAGTGAAACAATGAATTGGTTTGTATTGATAAATTGCACAATGAGAGCTATAATGCCACAACTTGCACTGTCATAAGCTCATCATCAGCGGATAAAATCAAGGTTGAAATTTTCAGTATAAATTTCGTGCCATTGTCTCCGCGCATGACGTAACAAAATGTTATGTATTTTTTCGTGTTTTCATGACGTTGCCTTGATGAAATTTTCCAAAACTTCACATGCTTGGTCTATGACCTCTACGGATGACAGTTTTCTTCACTTTTAGCAGAGTGCACGCTATGTACCCGACCCAGTACACTCCTTCATAATTTTGCCCCGCCACGGTGGTCTGGTGGCTGAGGTAGTCGGCTGCTGACCCGCAGGTCGCGGGATTGAATCCCGGCTGCGGCGGCTCCATTTCCGATGGAGGCGAAAATGTTGTAGGCCCGTGTGCTCAGATTTGGGTGCACGTTAAAGAACCCCAGGTGGACGAAATTTGCGGAGCCCTTCACTACGACGTCTCTCATAATCATATGGTGGTTTTGGAACGTAAAACCCCACATATCAATCAATCAATCAATCCTCCATGATTTTCTACGTCACCATGCTTGGTGCGACAATCTCATGGTGGCACCTCCACCCACCTTTTCTTTTCTCGCACTTCCTCGCTTACCAAGCGTCTTTTGTCAGGGTGAAAGTGGTGCTTATGGGATCGTGAAATTGTACTTTACTAAAACGAGAAAAGTCTGTTCAGCCTTTTAGTGTCCCATTAACAAGATTTTACTTATGCCGGAAAAGTCCTGCACGCTTACCTGAAAAATTGGCGTCATCGACGCTGACACTGATGTGACGTATATTGCGAATTTCTTTATTGATGTTCGCTTGAGGATTTTTTTTGTTTTATTCCAAAGCATCCCCCCTCCCTCCCCACGCTTTGCCGTGAGACCTCCGCCATTACAGCTTCGTGTAACTCTGCCTTATATACGCTTCAAAAGGTTGCCAACTCCTGTTGTAGACGTTGAGAATTCATTTATTAGTTGTGAAGCTCGTCTCCTGACATTTTGAAACGGCATGGTTCGACGAAATCCTCCGATGCGATTCTGAATTCTCACCTTAGCAAGAGCCAACGTGTAATCAACTTTTCTGAAGTTAAGCCCGATGACGACTTCTTCCGTTATATTCAGTAGTTTACGTCTCACTGATAGCTGTGAAAGATTTCCCCGATATACTATAGCTGCGTGTAGGTTAACTCCACCGACCGCAGTTGCCTTTCGTTTCATGAAACATGACGCAGCGATACCATGGTCTTGGGCAATTGAGGTAATTACGGTTCCTGAAGGCGAAAGCGACCCGTACGGCTCGGTTGAATGAGTTCATTTAGTGTTCATTTCGGTGGAATTTCATGAACTTGTTTTATTGGAATAAAGTTAAATTTTTTTCCGCCGTGCGAGAACACGTGCCGCGTTAAGCGCAAGGGGTCTTTGAATTGCGAACATGCTTCTTGCACATCTCTTTAACGGCATGTGGTCCTGAACGCTAGTTTCTGGTTCATTCAGTCTATTGCCAACCATTCCAGCACCTGCCTAGTTGGCTTCAGAACATATACGGCTCAATTCTAAATTATCGGCTAGCGTGACTACTGCAGGATATTGTCCTGCAGGCCACACGACATGTAGAGCAGTCTCCGATTGAGTCCTCCCAACGGAAGACGGATCAACCACGTATCCGTAGAAGGACTCGAAGCGCAAGTGTGCCTTGTTCTTTCTCAGAGTCCTGGTACCAGTTGCAAAAAGATGTCCGAGTTTCGATTCCTCCCCGTTCCAACACGCTGGGGTTAAGAGTCTCCCAACAACACAACCTGGCTATAAAGCCAAATTGGTTTTTTACGTAACTATACGTCAAGACGTGCTGCACGCAAGTCCAACACCAGATCACCGAGAAAAAGACCTCACCACCAAATGGAAAACGGTGTGAGGCCGCTGGAAAAGCGGCACCAAATACTAAATGGTGCTTACTTCCGGTACTTTTGTTTCCCCTCCAAACAAATTGGTGGGTTCATAACAAAACAAAGTACAACGGGACTAATAGACGGTCATTGCAGTTGAGCAATAGAGAAGACACCCCACAGTTGGAGTTCATCAAGTAACAGCATGTGTTACCCGCGGAATGATGTGACGTCAAGAAAACGAGCGCCAAGCCTTGAATTATAGGAGAGTGCGCCACCATTGATTACAACAGCGGTGCTTGTACAAATGGGCGCGCGACAGAACTCGATCGCCTTGTACCAATCGGGCGAAATTACCGCGCCGTTTCCTGCTCACACAG
Organism: Rhipicephalus microplus; assembly: GCF_043290135.1. NCBI lineage: Eukaryota > Metazoa > Arthropoda > Arachnida > Ixodida > Ixodidae > Rhipicephalus > Rhipicephalus microplus. The sequence continues at coordinate 39,374,228 of NC_134709.1, read as the reverse complement.
ATTACGAAAACGAGCAGAAAAGAAAGAATGACTCTACAATTTGTAAACCACAGTAAATGTACTTGGGCCACAATTAACGGCCAGGCGTATTTGGAATGATGTTTTGCAGTCGTGCGATAGTCAAGTTTCGACAAAGAAACATCAATGTGCGTAAGTAATTGTCTTTAGTGGCTCAGCACGAAGACAATGCGTGGAATTATATAAACGGCTGGCTCGATCTCTGAGACCGGAGTTTGTGAGAAAACTTTACTGCTTACCCCGGCTTGCTTTATCTTTTTTTTTTCAGACTTCCCTATCAGGCTGTCAAACTATTCGACTGTCAGACCATCAGACTGCCAGGTCTGTACGTCATAATACGAGCAGCTTATCACTGAGAAGGTCCCGTGATTCGAAAAGCATCGCCTATCTGAAGAAGCGCATAAAATTACGCATGAGACACCCGTGCCTTCGAGGGCCGCATTTATTACGATAGTTATAGCGCGAGAACAAAACGACGACACAGAGACAAGAAGGACCGAAAGACACCTTCTTGTCTTAATCGACCTGCTTCCTTCCCTTGTCTAGTGGCTAAGGTACTCGGCTGCTGACCCGCAGGGCGCGGGTTCGAATCCCGGCTGCGGCGGCTGCATTTCTGATGGAGGCGGAAATGTTGTAGGCCCGTGTGCTCAGATTTGGGTGCACGTTAAAGAACCCCAGGTGGTCGAAATTTCCGGAGCCCTCCACTACGGCGTCTCTCATAATCATATAGTGGTTTTGGGACGTTAAACCCCACATATCAATCAAATGCTTCCAGTATGTTTTTGTAGGCTTCTTCGATGCCCTGATTTCGTGGTACGTGTATTACTGCTGATGCCTCGTATGAGTCAAACGCCTTCTAGTAAAATGCCTTCTCGTAATTTATGAAGATTATGTATAAAAGTTGGTTGCATTCCGCAGATTTCTCTATTACCTTATTGATAGTATGGATATGGTCTGTTGTGGTGTAGACTGAACGAATTCCTGCTGGGTCATTTGGTTGATTGAACTTTAATCTCCCCTTAATTAAATTAGCTAATGTTTTTGTACATAGTTTGCAGAGAATGTACAGTAAGCTGATCGACTGGTAATTTTTTCAAGTCCTTGACGTCTCCTTTCATAGGGATTAAGAAGATGTTGGCGTTCTTCCAAAACTCTGGTACCCTTTCCGTCAATAGACACTACGTATAAAAAAAGGTGGCCAACTATTCTAGCACAGTTTCTCTGCCATCTTTCAGGAGGTACGTTGTTACCTTTTCCTCACCAGCGGTTTTGCCTCTCTGCATTCCTTCTAGGGCTTCCCTTACTTCCCCTGTCGTTACTGGTAGGATGTCGAATTCCTCTGGACTATCATTGTTCCTCACGGTATCATCCTGGTTGTTTTGGCTTCTGTGCAGCCCTCTGTAGAACGGCTCTGCGACCTCAACTATCCATATTGGTTATGGCATGGCCTTCCTTGTACGTTATTGTATGCATCCGAATTTCGCCTATGCACAAGTTTGCGTTCGCGGCTTTTAAGCTTCTGCTGCTTTCTACAGCCTGCTTAATAATCTCCATGTTGTACCTTCCTATGTCGGCTACTTTACTTTTATTGATGAACTTCGAAAGCTGCACTAGCTCAACTTCATGATTTGTCAACTTCTAATTAGATTTTTTTGTCTCCTGAGATAATGTGCCAGTGACCTGTCTCGTGAATGTACTACCGACTTCAATTGCACACTCTTTGAGGATACTAGTAAGATTATCGTTCATTGTGTCAACGCGAACGTCGGTTACTTTGTTTAGAGCCTCCAATCTATTCTTAATCGAAGCTCTAAATTCCTGTACTTTCCCTCTTACCACTAGCTGTTTCATTGGCTTCTCGCATTTCAGTTTATATCATTGCTTTTCTAAAATCTGTACTCTTGTCATTAAATAAATTTTAATTAAAAGGAAAGAATTAACTTATCACAAAGATTCTTTTCATTGCACGACTGTTTTTTCTCGAGGTAAATGAAAATAGAGCATCAATAACTTCGTGATCGGTAACCTCAAGAAGGTAATTTATGGATGGTGGGTTAATGTGGCTATCAGTTGATATCAGGTCTAGAACGAGAACGCGAGAGTATTTGGGAGCTTTTACGCACAATTTCTGGCGTCGGCGTCGTTGGTTGTGGGCGAAAAATCATCTTTGCGTGACCGAAAAATTGAGCGTGTTTGCGTGATGGAAAAATTGAAAACGATGCAAATAAAATAAATAATATAAATTTCTGGCGTTTTCGTTGCAAACTGGTCTTCTACCACACAGCCAGGCCTATTTCTTGTCTCTTTATTAGCGTTTCACTAGCATCACATGTACATCAGAAACAGCCAACATTTAGAATTATACACTCACACAGGAATGCTTCTGCTTCTAAATACAGCAAAAATAACTTCCTCTGCTTTTAAATGCAGTGTGCGTAACTTTCGTGCTTTAAAAAGAGTCACCGCTTTGCCGCAAAGGCAAAGCAATGAACGCGATAGCAACAGATTTGAAGGTCACGTTCAGAATAACCTTATTGACACGTGCGGTTCTTTTGGTTTACGAAGAAAGACGCTATCACTTTCTGTTAAGCGCAACGCAGGCCGCGTTTATCTTGTATGCCACTCTGGAACGCGTTATGACGCGTGTATAAAAGACTGACACGTGCGGTTCTTTTGGTTTACGAAGGAAGACGCTATCACTTTCTGTTAAGCGCAACGCAGGCCGCGTTTATCTAGTATGCCACTCTGGAACGCGTTACGACGCGTGTATAAAAAGCCGGCGCAGTGCGCCACTGGGGGTCTCTTTTTTTTTTCCGTCGGCCGACGACTGTTCACGCCGCTGTTGCTGTGAGTTGTGTTTGGCCCTGTTTTGCTGGGCACAAGTGCGCCCAATAAACAGTTCGCCTGACACCGCCCTGACTCCTGCGTGCTTCCTCTCAAGTGCTGCGCGTATCACAACCTCGTGACATCTGGTGGAGGTGCTTCTCGGTCCATGTACCGTACGCCCCCGTCCAGCCGTGAGCCAAGCCCAAGCCGCCAAGAGGACGACGCCGACCCGGTCGTTCGAGTGAGCCGAAGACAACAAGGACTACCGCCCGAATACCTGCCGCTCCCCGACAAGGACAAGAAAACAAAGGCTGCTACGAAGCCGGCATCCACGATGACGGAAGCAAGGACTTCGGCAACCGTGGTCGTCAACCAGCCCAAAGAGCCGCCTACCTTCCGCGGATCGACCTACGAAGACCCGGAAAGCTGGCTTGACATTTACGACCGCGTCGCAGCCCTCAATAAGTGGGACCCGGACGACCAGCTGCGTCATGTGTATTTTTACCTGGAAAACGCCGCAAGGACTTGGTTCGAGAACCGCGAGTCAACGCTTCGAACCTGGGACGACTTCCGCGTTGCTTTCCTGCGCACCTTTGCAAGCGTCGTGCGGAAGGAAAGAGCCGCATCACTGCTTGAAACTCGGGTGCAGCTCCCCAACGAAAACGTAACGATCTTCACGGAGGAGATGACGCGACTTTTCCGCCACGCCGACGCCGACATGTCTGAGGACAAGAAGGTTCGCCTGCTTATGCGAGGAGTGAAGCAGGAGCTCTTCGCCGGACTGATCAGAACCCCGCCAAAGACGGTACAAGAGTTCCTCTCCGAGGCTACACCATCGAGAAGACTCTTGAAATGCGGACCAGCCAATACGATCGGCGCATGTCGCCAGACGTCGCAGAAGTCCGAGGACTCTGCCCCGACGACCTGCGCGAGACCATACGCGCTATTGTTCGTGAAGAACTGCGCCGCATGTTGCCATCGTCTCAGCCCCAAGTCACCTCTCTCGAAGACGTAGTCCGCGAGGAACTACAGCGCTCACTGAGCGTTCCTGAACGGCCACAGCCCCAACCGGAGGCGATGACCTACGCCGCTACTGCACGACGACCTGTCGCCGCTCCTCGCCAACACCAGGACCCAACGTCTCCGCAGTTTCGTCGCCAGCCACCGCCGCCACCCCCGACGCCTTCCCGCTCGCCAGTAATCCAGCGCTCGCCGAGGAAAACTGACGTTTGGCGCACCCCGAACCACCGCCCACTATGCTACCACTGCGGCGAAGCCGGGCACACCTACGCTACTGCCAGTACCGTGAGATGGGGTTGCGTGGCTTCGACGTGAACGCGCCGCGTCCGCGCCCAGGTGAGCGACCTCGCGACATCGCCGACTACATCGCCGGATCGCAGTGGCAACAACGACGACCATCCCGTTCACCTTCGCCTGGCCGCTACGTCTCCCCGGATCGCCGCCAGTACACCGGCCCTAACCGGGGCCGATCCCCAAGCCTCTACCCTGGAAACTAAAGGCAGCAACCGATGGAGGTGCGGTTGCTGCATGACGCAATGCCGAAGATCCTCCTCCGCCGCCGCCGCCGCTGCCGATGACGACGACCACGACGCACGAACTTTCCCGACGTAGTCGCAGTACGCCGCCTGAGCAGAGTCTTTACGACAAAGCCTCGCCGCCGACGCGACATAGCAGCACCGGACCAAGCCGACGCAGCCGTGATCCGACGCCCCGACCTAACCGGAACGCCAGACGACGAACCACCGACCTCGACGTGATCATCGACGGCCACAGCGTCACCGCCCTAGTCGATACCGGCGCCGACTACTCTATCATCAGTGGTCTCTTCGCCGCTAAGCTCAAGAAGGTAAAGACTGCATGGGAAGGACCGGATATCCGAACAGCAGGGGGCCACCTTATAACACCGACTGGAACCTGCACGGCAAGAGTCACGATTCACAGCCAGACGTATTCTGTGAATTTTGTGGTCCTGCAGCAATGCTCGCGAGACGTCATTTTAGGCATGGATTTCCTGGACCAGCAAGGCGCAGTCATCGACCTAAGATCCAGGTCAATCACGCTGTCCACGGATAATGCAACGGCGTCAGACTGCAACGTCGCTCACAACGCCTTGAATGTGACAGAAGAGCAGGTAACCATCCCGCCACAGTCGAGCGTCATCATTTCCGTCAGCACCAAAGCGTCTACGAACTTACAAGGTGTCATTGAAGGCGACCAGCACCTGCTCCTAAACCGTCAGATGTGCGTCGCAAAGGGCATAGCCAAGCTTCATAACGGCGAAGCCAAGGTAATGGTGACGAACTTCAGCAACGAATATAGGCACTTGAATAAGGGCACGACGGTAGCACATCTAAGCGAATTTGTGGCAGCGAGCAATGCCTTCGCCCTCACCGATTCTCAGGGAGCCGCAACGTCGACAGCAGTGTCCGCGCCCGCCTTCGACGTCAATCAAAGCCTTTCCAGGCAGCAACAAAAGGAGCTCAAAGCCTTACTCCACCAATACAAGGACTGCTTCTCGTCGTCGTCGAGGCTTCGTCAGACCCCTCTCGCGAAACATCGCGTCATAACCGACGAATATGCCCGTCCGCTCCGTCAGAGCCCCTACCGAGTTTCTGCACGGGAACGCGAGGCCATCAAGCAACAAGTCGACGAAATGCTGCGTGACGACATCATTCAGCCGTCTACGAGTCCGTGGGCATCACCCGTGGTGTTGGTGAAGAAGAAGGACGGAACCCTACGTTTTTGCGTCAATTATCGTCGCCTGAACAAGATCACGAAGAAAGACGTGTATCCCCTCCCACGGATAGACGATGCTCTGGACAGACTCTACAACGCCAAGTATTTTTCGTCGATGGATCTCAAAACCGCCTACTGGCAAATCGAAGTAGACGAGAGAGACCGAGAGAAGACTGCCTTCATAACACCAGACGGCCTATTCGAGTTTAAGGTCATGCCCTTTGGTCTTTGCTCGGCGCCTGCGACGTTCCAACGGGTTATGGACCCAGTACTCGCAGGCTTGAAGTGGCAGACTTGCCTCGTCTACTTGGACGACGTAGTCGTATTTTCTTCCAACTTCGACGAGCACCTCCGGCGCCTTGAAGCTGTTCTTCGGGTAATCAAAGCCTCGGGACTTACCCTGAAGCCAGAAAAGTGCCGCTTCGCCTACGAGGAACTATTGTTCCTTGGCCACGTTATCAGCAAGTCGGGAGTGCTCCCTGATCCACAGAAAACAGCTGCGATCGCCGACTTTCCTGCACCCACCGACAAGAAAGCAGTACGCCGATTTCTTGGCCTCTGCGCTTATTACAGGCGCTTCGTGAAGAACTTTTCGCGGATCGCCGAGCCACTGACGTACGTCACGAAGGTCGACGTCGACTTCAAATGGGAAACGCCGCAAGTCGAGGCATTTCAAGAATTAAAGCGACGCCTGCAAACGCCGCCAATACTGGCGCACTTCGACGAAGAAGCTGACACCGAAATTCACACGGACGCAAGCAGCACAGGGCTCGGCGCCGTGATCGTGCAGAGGACCGACGGACTTGAAAGGGTCATCAGTTACGCTAGCCGGTCACTTTCGAAGGCAGAAGCCAATTATTCCACGACAGAAAAGGAATGCCTTGACATCATCTGGGCTACATCAAAGTTCCGCCCCTACCTGTACGGCAGGCCTTTCAAAGTCGTGAGTGACCACCACGCCTTGTGTTGGCTAGCTAACTTGAAGGATCCATCAGGGCGCCTCGCACGGTGGAGTCTCAGACTACAAGAATTTCACATCACCGTCGTCTACAAGAGCGGACGAAAGCACTCCGACGCCGACTGCTTGTCTCGCGCCCCTGTCGATCCGCCGCCCCAGGATGACCAGGACGACGACTCTTTCCTGGGACCCATAAGTACCGACGACTTCGCGGAACGCCACCGAGCTGACCCAGAGCTCAAGATCCTCATGGACTACCTGCAAGGCAAGACCGCCGACGTGCCGAAAGTATTCCGCCGAGGACTGGCTTCGTTTTTCCTGCGAAACAACGTCCTCCTGAAGAAGAACTTTTCGCCGCTCCGCGCCGACCACCTCCTCGTGGTACCTTCAGCGTTACGTCCAGAGGTTCTGGAAGCATTACACGACGACCCGACAGCCGGACATCTTGGTGTTTCCCGCACACTGTCACGAATACAAGAGAAGTACTATTGGCCTCGCCTCACTGCCGACGTCGCCCACTACGTAAAAACATGCAGAGACTGTCAGCGACGCAAGACGCCGACAACTAGGCCAGCCGGACTTCTGCAACCCGTCGAACCACCTCAACGGCCATTCCAACAAATCGGCATGGACTTACTGGGGCCGTTCCCGACGTCAACTTCTGGCAACAAATGGATTGTCGTAGCGACTGACTACCTCACCCGCTATGCCGAAACAAGGGCCTTGCCCAAGGGCACTGCCGCCGAGGTCACCAAGTTCTTCATTGAGAACATCGTCCTCCGCCACGGAGTCCCCGAGGTCCTCATCACCGACAGAGGTACGGCCTTTACGGCTGACATAACGCAAGCGATCTTGAGGTACAGTCAGACAAGCCACCGCCGAACCACCGCGTATCACCCACAGACGAATGGCCTCACCGAGCATCTAAACAAGACCATCGCCGACATGCTGGCCATGTACGTGGACGTCGAGCACAAGACGTGGGACGCCATACTCCCGTATGTAACCTTCGCGTACAACACGGCCGTGCAGGAAACGACGAGGTTTGCTCCCTACAAGCTCGTCTACGGACGGAGCCCAACAACGACGCTTGACGCCATGCTACCGGTCGGCACCGACGAAGAAGACCTCGATGTTGCCAGCTACCTGGATCGCGCTGAAGAAGCTCGACAGCTAGCCCGCCTGCGTATCAAGAGCCAACAGACGGTCGACAGGCGCCACTACAACCTTCGACGACACCACACCGAATACCAACCCGGCGACCTTGTCTGGGTCTGGACACCGATACGACGACGGGGATTGTCTGAGAAGCTCCTGCGACGCTACTTTGGACCCTACAAGGTAGTCCGACGTCGTGGTGAACTGGACTATGAGGTCGTGCCCGATGGCTTAACGTCATTCCAACGACGCCGTGCACGACCCGAAGTCGTACACGTGGTGCGACTTAAACCTTATTACGCGCGCTGATTAGCTGTGACGCATTGTTAATGTAATTTATTGCATATACTCTCTCTTATGTTCTGTCTTTAGCATCGGGACGATGCTTTTTCAGAGGGGGGTAGTGACGCGTGCGGTTCTTTTGGTTTACGAAGAAAGACGCTATCACTTTCTGTTAAGCGCAACGCAGGCCGCGTTTATCTTGTATGCCACTCTGGAACGCGTTATACACGCGTTATGACGCGTGTATAAAAGACTGACACGTGCGGTTCTTTTGGTTTACGAAGGAAGACGCTATCACTTTCTGTTAAGCGCAACGCAGGCCGCGTTTATCTTGTATGCCACTCTGGAACGCGTTACGACGCGTGTATAAAAAGCCGGCGCAGTGCGCCACTGGGGTCTCCTTTTTTTCCGTCGGCCGACGACTGTTCACGCCGCTATTGCTGTGAGTTGTGTTTGGCCCTGTTTTGCTGGGCACAAGTTCGCCCAATAAACAGTTCGCCTGACACCGCCCTGACTCCTGCGTGCTTCCTCTCAAGTGCTGCGCGTATCACAACCCCGTGACATTATAATGACTTCATAGTTTAAAGCCAGTGACACACTAAAAAAAGGCCCACACACTACTGCACTCTAAACGCAGTGTAGTGGGTGCATAGCAAGTTCGAAAAAATTTTGTACACTAAGTGTTTGAACTGGGCACTAAGAAGAGAATATCAATATCGCGTTTAACTCTTACAGGCGATGCTTGAGGGTTCCCCCATTTTTACGTTTCCAGTCAGAACACAGGAAGCACATCTCTTGTCACTGCCCCACGACAACGCTTGGCTAGCCATATTGATCTTTGGTTGTGCGTAGAATGAGACTGGTATAACGGCAGTATGTAATTAGAAAAGGTTGTTAACAATTTAGGGTACGAGATACTCTATTATGGGAGAGCATACAGCCGTCTCGTGGGCCTCACGCTTGATGAATCCATGGCAGCCAATCAAAACATGCAGACTCTATGTGGTGTGTATAGAAAAAAAGTTTAACGATTTAGAAGATATGAGATACTCTACCATGGGAGAGCATAGAGCCGTCCCGTGTGTGTGTGTGTGTGTGTGTGTGTGTGTGTGTGTGTGTGTGTGTGTGTGTGTGCTTTCTCCGCCCCCTATGTGTAAAAATAACTAAAAGGAAAAAGGGGGGTAGCCCGTACCACCAGGAGGTATAACGGGCTTAAGCCAATCTAACATAAATGAAGAGGGGAAACTTCCCAAATTTTTATTTTTATTTGAAAAAGCCAATTAGTTAAAAAAAATAACATGGGTAAAACCTAGTGAGTGCAGCATGAAACTGTAATAAATAAACTAGTTAGCTTCTCAGGAATGAGCAGGTCGATATGCAGCAGCAGTGTATTTCCCCCACTTGAGTTTTTGGAGTTCGTGTGTGTGTGTGTGTGTGCGTGTGTGTGTGTGTTGCGTCGGTGGTGTGTGTGTTTGTGTGCGTGCATGCGTGTGCGTGCATGCGTGCGTGTGTGTGTGTGTGTGTGTGTGTGTGTGTGTTTATTTTAAATGCATTGTCGTTGAATGCAGAAAGTCCAAAAACAAACAACGAAGTGGGATGCGAGCCAGTGGTCTTGAGGATGGGTAAACGTTGACGGGGATGGTAGCAGTGGCCTCTGTGATGTCGAAGCCCATTTCTTCACCAGGAGTCATGTAGCCAGGCACGTCGGGCTGTCGTTCCAACCAGCGATGCAGCAGGGAACCTTGGGCAGCCTGTTTGCCGCTGCGAACTTAGACAAGGCGCCATTCGCAATAGTAACAAGCTTTTTTTTTTAAAAAAAAGGGGGGGGGCAGGATTAGGTACTTGCGCAAGCGTTGCGAATCCTATGGTTCGAGTACTTAGGGAAAATGGAGCAGTGATACTATCGTTATCAGTCGCCGAGGTTTTCCCCCACCTTTGTTGGCATAACTGCGACTGTAATCGAGAGCACTCACGCAAAAGTTGTGATAGGGAGGTGATTCGGAGTATGAAGCGACGTCCTGATAAAGTGTTGGTAGCTAATACGTGTCATGTGGATGTCATAGAAACAGAGTTGCGCATGACAGTCACTAACTGAAGTAGATACGCGCGAGATTTTCTATTGGTCAATAGCCCATAATAATGCGCAGGTAGTGTTGTATCACTTTTGGGCACACGTAAATGGGTCACAATGTGTTGCGTGTTCGGGCATTCATTAAAGTAGTGTTGTTCGCTCAAGCAAGGTGCACCGCACATACACCTGTCCGATGCAGTTATATTGAATCGATGAAGATAATACTGAAAGTGTCCGTGTCCAGATAATAAGTGTGTTAGGTTTTTAGGAGGCGGGAACCATTGAGGAATTTTGTACGGACTTGTGATCCAATGAAATAGCGTTGTCTCAGGTCCCTCAGTCTGCCAATGGGTGTGCCAATATGAATTCAAGATTTTATGAAACTGAGTTCGTACTGACCGAATAGATATTTTGGCGTAACGCACGAAGCCTGATTTACCTCCTAATGCAGCTGCAGCGTCAGCTAGCTCATTTCCCAAAATTCCCATATGGCCAGGTACATGAAACATTTTTATAATTTTGCCTGACGAGATTATATGGTTAAGAAGCAGCTTAATGTTCCGAATTCTTTCATCGTTATCAGTGAGACTTGAAAGCTTCATTAGAAGCGATAGACAGTCGGTGTAAATGTGGGCTGGCGTGTTAAAGTTGTTTGTAAAAACGAAATGAAGGGCTTCTTGAAATGCTATCAATTCCGTGTCGTATGCGCTTGAAGCGTTGCGGATCTGAAATTTTCTAACAGTTATGATTTTTCCATCCTTTGTCAAAGCAATATATGCCGCACCCGCCGCGTAGGACGTGTATGAGCCGTCAGTGTATACGTGAATGGCTTTTGTTTTGAAAATAACCGCTTCTTGTGATGGTGAGAGTTTAGTGAAAGTAAATTTATATTTTTTACTGGGGTGATGAGCCCACGGACTGCATGGATATAGTATGTCAGCCGGTTTGAATGTTTTTACATCATAATAAGTTACGTTCCGGAGTATAAATAAGGAAAATTCTGCAGATTGTCTGTCCAACTCTAGTGGTAACGGAGGCGCGTTAGCGAGAATCTGTAGGGATGACGTACGTGTGGTGTAAAATGCACCTGTTAAGGAAATTAAGACGGTTCGCTGAACTGATAAAACTCGCGCCCTAATGAATTTTGATGGGAACATAGGCCACCATACCGGAGATGCATACGTGAGAGAGGGCAATATCACTTGACGGTAGAGTCGTCTAATGAGTGTACTTTTTAATGAACGGTGCGATTTAACAAATGCGAGGAGCCGGGAAGTGGACACTTCAGCCTTTCCTTTAATATAGTCAATGTGGGCATGAAAATTTAAAGAGGGGTCAAATAATACGCCTAGAATCTTAATTTCTTTCTTGTGTTTGAGAAAAATGCCATCCATGCGGATAGATGGGCAGCGTTTTGATGTACCCATGTGTCCGTTATTAAAGAACACGAAGAACGACTTCTCGGCGCTTACGGTAACTTTTTGTTCTCGTGCCCAACCAGATACCAAAGCCAGGACATGCTCAGCCTTTGTTTGTAATCGGAGTCTTGACTTATCTGTGATAACAATGATGGTATCATCCGCGTACGCCTGTATGTGTACGTCGGGTGGCACGGGAAGATTGAGTAAGCTGTATATTACTATGTTCCACAGTAGCGGACTGATAGGGGATCCTTGCGGGCTGCCAATCGTTGTACGAACTGTCTCTTCTGCAACGTTGGTTGAAAAAGTTACAGTGCGGTTCGATAAAAAGGATTTGAGTAGAAAGTACAAGTTTTGTGGACACCTGTGCTTGCGTAAAAAGTTCAAGACTGCAGGATGCCAAACACTATCGAATGCTCCTACAAAATCAAGAGATATGAGTATGGTAGGAAGTTTGGCTGCCTTGTATGCAGCCAATTTGCTTCGCAGTGTGTATAGTGCTAAAGTAGCACTTTTATTGTGCGTAAAACCGTATTGATTATTGTGAAGAAGATTATTATTGTGCAGGAAATAATACAGACGAGCATTTAAGAGTCTTTCTAATACTTTACTGAATACAGAGTTCATAACTATTGGTCTATATGCATTAGGCGAATTGAGCGGACGTCCTGGCTTTGGTATGAATATTACTTGCCCTCTTCTCCAAGCCTGTGGGAAGTGCCCGATTCTTAAGGCGGTATTGAAGATAAAATAGAAAAATTGAGGATGGTATTCAAATAATCCTTTAATAAACGAGTAGGTTAATCCGTCGTGTCCAGGGGCAGAGTGTGAGTTACCCTGTTTCATCGCGCACTCTATCTCAGATATTGTAAAAGGAGGGTCAAAAGTATGCCACGGGTAAGGACTAGCCGCAATGTTACGCATGATAGTGTGGTGCACGTTATCTTCAGAACAGCTGTCCACTACTACCAATGTATCGAGTAGTAGCCGGGCGGACTCCATTACAGAAGCTGTGCGAGTGCCGTTAGGTAAATCTAGAGGAGGAAGAAAAGTTACTTGGTGGTGTTTTTGAAATGCGGTTTTGAAAACATCACCATATAAACATTTCTTAGTGAGAAAGTCACAAATGTTTTTATCAAACGATGATTTCGCTTTCCTGATCTTGTCCTTGTAGGTTGAAAATGCATCAACGTACAATTTGCGATACATGTCTCGAAGAACGGGGTCAGCTGTTCGCTGGTATCGTCGTCGCATAGCCCGAACACGCTTACGTTCAATAGTCAATTCTGGTGTCCACCAACCATTACCTAAATTACTACGCGATGTTATGCGTCTTGAGTAACGTTGGCTTAAAGCGGAGTATATCGCATAAAACTTGTCTATAACCATGTTTAGGGCTTCAGGTGACCCAATGTTGCAGCCGAGTATCTTTGTGAACCAAGTATCGTCCTTTAATTTGTTAAGAATTTTCGTTCTTCCTAGATTAGTCAATCGTTTAGCACTGCTGGTATGTGCTTGCGAGAACGAGAATTCAATGTAGTTGTGGTCCGATAGAGTAGGAATTTGGAGAACCTTCCAATGGTAAGCATCGCGAGTGAGGTCATGCGAAACCATGGTTAAATCTATCCATGAATCTGCATACGGAGTTGTGAAAGTTGGAGGGGAGTTGGGGTTGTTCAATATGACTAAGTCATTCGCCGTCACGAATTGGACTACTTGAGAGCCTCGAACATCCCCTATAGCTGGCCCCCACATTCTATGCTTAGAATTGAAATCTCCGGCTATGATGACAGTACAATCTGTAATCAATGAAACTACACATTGCAACTCATCCAGAACTGGGTCAATAGGTCTTTGCGGCGGTGCATACACAGCAATCAGTATTAATGTTTGGTCAAGGCTTTCACACTTTACTGCAACAACCAAATCTGTTACGTGTAAAGGGAAAAAGTCAAAATTAGTGTTGTGCACTAGAAGCATGACGCGAGGATTGTTTGGTGTGTGGAACTTTGTTATGGTGTGTGGTATGCCTTGAACAGTGCCTGCGCGGATGTGCGGGTCACACACGAAGGCAAAATTGAAGTGTTGTTGCGTCATGTGTTCTATCAATAATTTTGTGGCGTCACGTGTATGGTCTAGATTAGCCTGTAAAAATTTTAAGTTATTGCTGTGAGTCATGATAGTTCTGATCAATTTTAAATAACAAGCGCAACGCCTTTCCTAAAACAAAAATGCGAAAAGCTGTAAGGAGCCTTTTTTCATGTATTGCAGTGTGACCCGCGCAACCAGCAAATATCTTGAGGAAAGAAATATCGTGTGATTTTGTGGGATGTGTATTTACTTGTAAGTGTGTGTCATATGGTGTAATTTCGTGTATGAATATGCCGTAATTAGAAGAATAGCGGCAAAAGCAGCGACCTCCATGTGATCCATATAAATGAGTCGAAAATGATGCGGGCACTAATGCAGGAAATCGTAAATAACACTGCACGTTATAGAGGCCGCTGCGTCCTTCTTTGATGTACACGCCTCCTGGATTATCCATAGTCTGTTCTGGCCCTCATGCGGGCGACACGTTCTCGTAATATAGGACACATTTCGTGTCCAGTTGGATGAGAACTAGGTCTTGCGACCTTTTGGCATTCGTTGCAAACAATTCCTGGATCGTTCGTCCTAAGAGTACATGCTTCGCCAAGATGTGTACCCGTGCACTTCGTACACACCACTTTGTCAGGTTCGTTGGCGACAGGACAGGACTTTCTTGTATGGCCGTACGTTGCACAATATGTGCACAATGGCACATGAAAGTCCTCACTCACGCTACATGCTGTCCAACCGAGAAGAACTCGTTCCTGAGCAAGCAGTGAGCGACAGGTGGAAGGATCCACTTCGAGCACATGTGTGAAGTTGCCCGATCGCTCCTTGTACGATACTGCCACTCGGCATGTGGTCGGGTCTAAATGTAGGTTCGGATTGCGCATGTTTAGCTGTGAGATGATGTTGGCGGCTGGAATATCGGAGTCTACACCAGTGAGTTTGACGCGAGGTTTTCGCTTTTGGGGCAATCGGACTGACAATGACATGCTTGTGATTGCGTTCTTTTCAAGTGCATTTTTTAACCTAGTAATAGCGTTATGGTCGTTTGTTAATATTGTTAATCCATGACGTGTCTTTCTGATAGTCAGTTCGCCAATGTTTTCCCTAATAGGGTCAATGTTTGACTTAATAATCTTCGTGACCTCATTGGCAGGATTGGTAGACGGAATGAGTGGGGTTAGAAACATAATATGTTCATGCTCTCGCCTGGTGGTGTGCGTTGTGTGTTGGTCAGCGATTTCAGACCAGTGCGATGGCAGTGCAGGGCGAGAACAAGTCTCAGGCCAAACGGGCGGGACCGTGGTAGGACGCGCCGTGCTCCGCGCAGCTGCCGCCGCATAAGTCACGGCCGTTTGGACAGGCCGAGGAGCCGAGAGTGCCGCACCGAGAGAAGCCGAATGTCTCGACAGGTTCAACTGGTGACGAAGTTCGTCCATTCGCCCAGCCTGGTTTTCTGCAATTGCTCGGATATCAGCACACTCCTGTACAATTTGTCGGAGCAAACCAATGATCTGGGACCTATGGGTATTAGGTACCTTACATGAGGCATCGAATAAAATATCGTGGATCTGTTTCTGATGTGCGATCACGCGATGAAAAGAAGCTTGCGTCATTTGACCACTTTCGGCAGGCAGCCTTCCATTTTGCGCCTCACCCGCTGCAGCAGGCAACTGGATGTCAGGAACGTCGGGGATTGCGGGAACGGAAGTAACTGGCGCATTCTGCAAATCTACATTGAGCAGCGCCCTGTCCCCGTCCAGCGAAAATGTCGAACCATTCGATCGAGGCGAATCCCCCGGACCAGGGTGACTGCCTGCCATTGGAGGCTGTACAGAAACGGCCTCTGGCTCAGACATACCCGAGCGGGTATGAGCCAGCCATGTTGGAACCGGCAGCCGCTGGCCTATAGTACGACTGGTAATTGCGGTCGAATGGCCACTGAGAGAGCCTCGACTCCGTGTCGAACGGAATCCCAAGGTGTTCGAAAGCAACCCCTGAATAAATTCAGAGAGCAGGAAGACAGAATAGCTGACCTTTTGCAGCAAAAGAGTGGAGCCTGTGTGCGTCAAGCCTCTTCTCTTTCTTCGTCGTCTTCGTGTGTGTGTGTGTGTGTGTGTGTGTGTGTGTGTGTGTGTGTGTGTGTGTGTGTGTGTGTGTGTGTGTGTGTGTGTGTGTGTGTGTGTGTGTGTGTGTGTGTGTTTGTTTAGAAAACGTGTTTAACGATTAGGAGTACTCGGTATTCTAATATGGGAGAGCTGAAAGCTCTCCCGTGGGCTTCAAACTTCATAAGGCCGCATCGACAAAATTTACGCCCGGGCTAGCGGACAGTGGTTCACAACCGCATAGAGTGTATGACAGTTTAGAAAAAGTTTATTTACACTATGTACAGAAAGCAGAGGTATCATAACGTTCCGGTAGTAGGGCCCATACACTTCAGCATATCTATGTACCACGTCAAACATCACTACGCTGCAATGAAGACATCATTGCTCTAATATAATATACATGACAGTGTTGGCATACATGTACACAAGAACTCAATGCAACATCATGAAACAATGGTATAACGATGCAATAAACGTAATGAAACAATTGCTTACAAACGAAATCATGAATAACTACTCAACGGCGCTACTTAGCATCACGTCGGTCGAAAAACTAGTTTTACACTTTCGTGTTCAACATTGAAAAAAGGGCACAACCAATGCCGCAGAAACTCGTGCTCCTCGAGGAAGAAAAGCTCCTCAGAGAGGAACGCGAAAATCTCTCGTCTCATTCGTCCCAGTATCGGCCACAAAGCACGCCAGCTGTAGTTTCAGCCACGGCCTCGCATCGGTTTCACCAAAAGCTGAACAGCTCCGCAACTATCAAAAGAGCCAAGAAGCGCCCGTGAGGAAATCGGCCGTTGGACACGAATGTTCGCACACCTTATCCCCGAAAACCACCATAGATTGCAAGCCAAAAAAGGCGCGAGACCACACATTCAATTGTCACATGTCCATTGGTCTCGACCATGACGCAGTTTGGGCAAGTGGAAGTGCGAACCACCTGTCATCACTGCAACCGATCTCGAGTGGGAATGAAGCCCCAGCCCATCCGCCAGATAAAGTCCCTGAGATGTCCTGGCAGCACTCCTGCAGTTATTGGTTTCCAAGGGCGGTTCATTATAGATTGACGATGCTGGGGAACCAAGGGCCACAGCAGGGTGGAGATTGTGTTCACCAATTTAGATTCGGCCACCTCTATCACTGGGTACGTATCATTCAACCGTCGCTAAAATGCCAGACGGGCTCGATACAAAGATGGTAATTCAGTTGATTGGGGACCTTGGTTAATTTGGCTATCTGGCAAGAACACACGTAGTGATGGCCCCGGATGGTAGCGAGCCAGTGTCAGAGCGGGCGTGTCATCATAGCTTCGTATTCACAATACAGTGCGGAGGCACACATGATGTAGAAGTCGTGACGGAAACGTCGGGGAATGCAAAACTGCCTTGACCACGTGGTTGAGTTAACGCCAGACAAGTTAATAATTCTGTGCCACGGGACCAAAAAAAAATTAACTGATGCAGCTTTTCACTTCACTGAAGACGTGGAGCAGCGGTTTCACACAATGGCAAAGGTACCAAAATTTTCCGAGATAAACCGTTTCAGATAAGTATCGGCATTCCGTGAGGGGGAAGTCGAAGTGCCTGGCTGCTTTTACATCATTTCGAAGAGTTCGTACAGCGGATGACTAGATGCTGTCTTGTGCGCCAAATGCAGTGAAAGTAACGCCTAGTATTGTAATGTTAGGAGACCACTGTAAAGGCGGCGTGATGCTGATACGACCGTTGGGGTTACCAACAACGAAATACCCTTCAGAGCGATCACCTTATGGGTGTGGAATTTTGCCGCGCACTTTCGCGAAATTGTTGCATGTTCACCACCACACACTGAGCAACGCGGAATGCACTCGTGAGGGGCCCGCACTCCCTCCGCAAGAGGAGCTTCTTGTCCGCTGAGTCCACACGTGTTGGGCTGCGTGTGGGGACATGCATCCGCTCCATGACCGACGGACCCACACAGGCCGCAAGCGGGAATAGTCCGGTAGTATTTGCGCACCGGAATAAACATGTTCTCATAATGTACAAAACGCGGTTTTACCTGCTCGGCGAAGGTGACCCGAGCCTTGTTAGAGCATCCGAATTCCCTCACCTCGACGATGGTGCCTGCTCTCCATTACACCTGCTCTCGAAGCGATTCAGGGGTGTTTGAGTTGCTGCGACGATGACACCGTGGCACACATCGCCGGCGTGTTGTCGGAAGTATCTGTGGAACGAGATCACCCCACACTGAGTTTTCACCGAAAATTCCCCGAGAAGCTGATCTGCCGCCGCAGGGTTCGGAGTGTGGGTCAACACGATGTTTTGCTCACGACAACCGTGATTGACTTTGCCAACTCGGGTCCGAGGAAGCCAACTTTGCCAACTCGGGTCCGAGGCCGTAAAGGCCGCTTCGTAGCGGTTTTCCGAGAAAGCTTGGTGCAGTGAGACATGTTCGCGTGGCTTGAGCACGACCATGAAGTCGTCTGGGCCTGGTTTTGGGAATGGGCGAGGCCTCCAGTTCGTAATAGCCTTGCCTTTGCCTCCTGCAGCGCGCGATACTGGAGGCTGCGTCTTGCCAGCCGGTGTTCCAGAGGTTGGAATGGCGTTGGACGTTGCTGTCTTTGCTTGAACAGACGCGCGACGCGTGACTGCTTCATTCAGTGATTGGTGGCGAAAACTCGGAACAGCGGAGTTGTCTTCTTGACAGGATGGAACTGTAGCCCAAGCCATGCCTTCGGGATCGTAACCCCGCAGGTGAGATGTGGTGGCTGCCATGTTATCTCTGGTGGCCGGTGCCACGCCATCGGCGCTCCGAGCCACCAGGACCCGATGTCGCAGTTAGGCGTAATGGCGTCGTTCCATGGCTGGGTGAATTTTGGGTGTAATGAGTTGAAAAGTGGGTTCGCTGGGTCAAAGTTGATTCCAACGGGGTACAGATGACTTGCTGCGTCGATGGACGTCGGGCTTGGGAGAATGCAGTTCATTGAGCCATGGCTCCAGTCGAAAATCAAGCGCACATCTTGCTTCATCGCACACTTGCAGCGCCTCCCAAGTGCTGAACGCAGTACACTTTTTTGATTCCTACTATTGAAGATGTCGCGTCAACGACGTCTTCGGGATGAGTCCCCTCAGGGACGACAACGTCGAAGGCTAAAGCCTTCTTTGGTGGCTGGATTGCCATGATGGGCGCCCACCAGGCCAACGACGCCCTGAACCGTGCGCTCGCTTTGCTTCTTCGTCCCCAGTCCAGGCTGAAACAAACACAGGTGTTGGATAGCTACCGATTCTGTGTTTAGAAAAAGTTTATTCGATCGCGGGACGCAACAAACCTATGGAACGAGCGTCTATACAACAAGCACAATAACAAACAAATGACAAAACAAACAGAGATTGCACATTTGAACAAAAGTGTCCAAGTCCGTAGAGTGTCCATAGTGCATGTTACTAATGACTGCATACACTACATATATACACTGATCACAATATGGACAATGTACATGCTGATATATGTACAGAGTTTACAAGGCTCAGTGAAATTGTTAGCAAGTATGTACAACAGGTATCAATATTCGTGAATCAATATTCGATTTACAAGACTTGAAAACGTCAGCAAGTATATACAACAGGTATCAGTATTCGTGAATACCGATTTAAAGTGCCGGCGTAGCAGACTAGGATGTGTTTAGAAAAAGTGGGTGTAACGATTTAGAGTACTGGTACTCTACTATGGGAGAGCGTAAAGCCGTCCCGAGAGGAGCAGAATAGACTGCCCTAGCAGGATCGAGAGTACACCAAGGCTACTCTGTGTTTGGAAAAAGGGGTTAACGATTTAGAGTACTTAGTACTCTACTATGGGAGAGCTGAAAGCCGTCCCGTGGATGGCGGATGCCACTCTACGATAGAAACAAAGAGCGATCGAGGTTTGTACACATATTTAGACATCATATCATAGGAATGCTGACAACTAAGAGTAGGTAATACCGTCGCACAGGTTCAGCCTTTTTCGATAGATGTCACGTGCTATTTTGTCTGCTTCCATGCGTCTTTGTGTCTTTAGCAGTGATGGCTTGAACAGAGGGACGGATAGAAAAAATCTTTTATGTGGAAAAAAGAAAAGTGCGTTCTTGCTCGTAGCGTAGTTCAGAAACGCTTTTGATTGTTGCCGTTGGCGTGGATCTTGAAGTCGCCGACAAAGCTGGTAATGAGTGCCGATTAGGTGACGTTTGCAATATTTTCTGGGAATTAATGTCGCGTGAGCAAGAAAGTATTCAAGAGCGCAGCCTGCCATTTATGTATGCGTGATGCGGAGAGAAAATAAAACTCAGGACAGCGCAACGTTTATGGCGCCGATGGACATGGGACAGGTATGTACCGATATCGTTCATCAAAGGTGGCGTTGGCGGTGGTACGTACGATCACTGGAGAGTAATGCACTAAGGTCTCATAAGAGTCTCGTGTGTGGACGTGAGAACCTGCTCGTATGCAAACAAACATGGACGCGACGCGAAATTGCCGTGGTTCCGTGTGGTAAAGGTGATATGGTGCTGGAGGCCAAAAGTCGTCATTGCCACTCTTTTCTCTTCGTTAAGCAAGAAAGATGTCCCGCTTTCCGCGCACAGCTCGATGACATTCGCTCCTTGCCCAGTGTTCGCGTGCCACTCTATTCTGTGCAGCGTTGCCTTAGCCGAAGAACGGAACTCAAGCGAAAGTGACTGAATGCCTGCTCGCTTGGTGTCGTCTGTACTGCAGATTCTCACAACGTTAGGGTGACTTCAAATGTGCGGAAAGTGCCATTAAAGCTACCTTGATTCCGCTTTCGGCTTCATCTTATGCACTGAAACAAGCATAGGAAAGAACAACAAAATAAATTTCGGAATCGACGTCCCAAAACTACAGAATTGTTTTTTATCATGATCATCCAGCATTTCACCTACACCAGAATGCGACCTCCTTGGCGGGTATCGAACCGGTGACCTTCGTGTCAAACGTTGAGCACTATTACCACTGGACCACCATAGCGACAGTTGTGAGGTGGGGGTTATAAGGGGACTACGTTTAAAAGGCCAAGTATGTACGATCGAATGAACACAAACATTCTTATCCTAATCTGCAAATCATTTTAAATTAAAGAAAGAAGATGAAGTATTGTAATATACTGTTTTTAGCTTCTTGGCAAACATCATAATGCTACAACGCATTCAAATAGGTGGACAAAGGAGGGTGAGACTCGGTACTCTGCTATGAGAGAGCATAAAGCCACCCCCCCCCCCCTTTAACACCTTCAGCACAAGATGGGTGGTCGGGTAGAAAAAAAAATTGGCAGCATATCCACGGAGTGAATGATGGAGAGTGGGGCGAAGCATTCGTCCGTCCATTCGTTCCTGCTTCCGTCCGTTCATGCGTCCGTCTGTGTGACCGTGCATGCGTCCATCCGCCCGTCCGTGCGTGCGTCTGTCCGTGCGTCCGTCCCTGCGTTCGTCCATGCATACGCCCCTGCGTCCGTTCATACGTCCATCCATGCATCTGTCTGTGTGTCCGTTCGTCCGTCTATTCAACACTCCTAGTACTACCATCTCGCATCTTTTCATCATATATTCCCCATTAGGGAGCCTACATGAACGGCCGTTTTTAGGGTGGAGACATCTTAAGTGCCTTCAAGAAACTCAGCCAAAACCAGTGGGCAACGGGGCACGCTGTTGCCAGCTTCCACCAAGTTCAGCATAGTTTTCTGTGCGCCGCCATTTTGGAGCCAGCCGCCGCCCCCTCCATCTACGCGAAGTACGGCGCAACAAAAAGGAGCCTGGGCTTTTGACAGCGGCGGTTCTCAGGGTCGTGTAAGCGACCCAGTTCTCAAAGTGAGCGCACGAAGAAATTCGCAGCCCACACACAAACACTTGCGACATAATACTGAGGTTACGCTGACACGAACGCAAGCGTGGCAACAGCTCAGACTAGCGAGCGCGTCTCCGTACGAACGCGCGGACGCGTCCCGTTTGTGGGCTTCCTACTCGCAATGCGTGGACGCAGCAACGAACACTTCGGTTATCTACTCATTCGCGAACACCGCCAAACACATATACGTGTGCCGCAGGAAAAAACAGTGAACGAAATACGCAGTACTCACAGAGCAAATACGAGACGCACTGGTGGGCTCCCAGCCGTCTCGCTTCACTTGAGCCAGCCATAGTTGTCATCGGCCAGGGCTCGCTGGGAAGCGGAACATTCGCACCCGCTTTCTGTTGTGGTTAGTGCAGAGCAGTACGCAGCATCCAGGCATTCTAAGGCTTCACCGGCAGCGTTTAACACGCTACCGCAACGTTCGACTCCGTATTATTGAGAACTAAACGCCACCGGGCGTAGACGCAGTGCGGGCACCAAGATGGGGCGACAGTGCGGCGTTGCTGTCTGGCAACATTGTGCTTTGGCGGGCGGCGGCATGTAGTGGGTCAAAGGCTGACATCACCCTAAACACGACCGTTCATGTAGGCTCCTTATTCGCCATATAGAAGCACCGCCATCCAGCAGTTATTCCAAGGACTGAACGAGAGGTGCCACACGCACACTTTCTTACGGCTTGCGCCTCGGGTCTACTTCCCACCTTTAACCTTCTCGAGTTCATGGTATATACTAGTTCACAGTATTCATGGCACTGCGGCTCAACGCTCGCTAAAGCTATTTAAATCTAAGGAGGTTACAACCAGCAAGTATAACGTAGCAACCCTTTCTTGTCATATAGTGCTCAATGTACATGCCAATGGCTGCTAATTGGGATCGCAGCGTGCACGTTCACTAAAAGTCGAATGCTCCTGCCTCTCATTCCCCATTAGCAGCCATTTAGTGCATTGAGCACTATTTTTTGTTGTTCAACAACGCACAGGAGAAATCTCTCACCGGCACCACCTTGATGGTCAAAATGTTATACTTGTTACATACTACAACGGCTATGAGGGATCAATGAGTGCCGTTATAAGGAGCTTCGCCCCCTAAAAAGGGTAACAATTTAGAGTACAGCGTACTCTTCTATGGGAGAGCTTAAAGCCGTCCCGCGGGCCTCAATGTGCTCAAGTATCTTGACCATGGACACGCTGAAGATCGTGGAGCACAAGATGACGCGACAAAGTGGGAGGGCTCACTGGTGTCATCGACAAGCAGATGTTCGAACCTTTGAACTTCTGTGCAATGAAACCCCAATAAAATACTCAGTTACGAGCACTTGTAGAAAAAAAAACATTCATAAGACTTCCAAGAGACCATAGATAATAAGCATAATTTCCAAGCAAATATAGTTCCTAAAACTCTATTTTTAGTCAAGAGGGCTCCTCGTGTGAATCAGTACGTCGGATTCCTATCCGCGTATAACCAGTAATCGCTTCTGAAAACATAACTCGGTGTTTCCTGTAGTATTGTTGCCGAATGAGCCCGGTTAATGCAGTGATTTTCTAAACTGAACATTACTCAGTGGTCAACATGTAAAATGGGGGTAGGTGAAAACGTATTTATTTCTTTATTTACAGGAAATTTCTGCGGAGAAGCCCCGAGTAGTCGGAGATGCTTGCCTTGCGGTGGGGGGAGGGGGGGTCTTAGTGTAGGGCTTAGCTTGCAGCAGCCGCTCTGCGGGCCCAGTTGATCAGACTCAACTGATCTTCCAGGTTCTCGCTGGCCAGCAGCTCCTCCCATCGCACCGCTATCGGATTTCGTACTGGTTGTAAGGCTGTAATGGCCTGACACTCCCACGTGACGTGGTACAGATTGGCTTTAGCTGAACACCATGGGCAGAGAGGAGAGTATGACGAGGGGTGCATTTTACTCAGGTTGTGCAAATTTGGATAACTGCACCGATAGAAAATGAAGACGCCTTAGCGTCTACTCACACCTAACTCATGCTGTGGCTTCGAAACCCCCACAGGCGGAGATGATAGAAACCACGTTTACTGATCGGAGCCCGGGCCGCAACCACCCACTGCCAGCGGCTGCCGAGTGCCAACCCGTGAACGTCATTGTCCTCTTCTTCCTACGATAAGCATGCTCATGGCCGCCGCTCCCATACGCTTCACAATCTGATTACGTTTATTCCGGGTGTTATCCTACCTAATGGAAGCAGGCAGACGAGCCGCCCTAGACGGCCGCGCATTTCAGTGCGTTCACGGACCCTCCTCGCACTTTTCAAAAGACGAGCTAAGGTTACGAGCTGAGCGAGACAACCTCCTATCGCTCCTGGTGCTCTGACCCTTCTCACAAGGGCTAGCGCTTGTTTATGTTATTCAGAACTACTTGATACAGGTGTCAGCTCTGGTGCTAGGAACACAAGTTGCAGTTTAGGAAGGCAAAAACCAACAGGTCAAAAGGTATTCACAGAAGTTAAGGAGAAAAAATTCTGCTCGGCTGCCCTGTACTGAGAGATTAAGAAAAAAGAATGAAAATATGTGAGATGGGAGAGAAAAAAACTTAGGGGACGCTTCAATTTCACTTTCAAGAGTAGAACGCGGTACTGAAATTGTGCTTCGTGCAACCTTTCCAAGGGCTATAGCGGATATTGCTTTCCAGAGTAGAATGCGACAACGTGATCAGGTCTGGTGGACATAGCCTTGAGAATTGCCTGCCTATTTTCGGCTTTTGGTGGATTTTCTCGTTTGATGAAGCATCTGAGGCTTTGAAATAACAAAGAGAGTAAAGGAACTATCAGACGTACACTTTACTGTCAATACGCAAAAGAAGTAGCTTCAATTCAGCTTCATGAGAGAAACAAGGGGGAGAATATTTTTGCCTTTCAAAATTTTGCCTTTCTTGGATCTTTCTTCACCCCACGCGAATCCAGATAACCAATTTGCCGAGAGCTAAGTTAACTTCCTTTATTATAAGAATTCAATGGACTCTGCGTGCATTGAGTTTCCAGAAATGTAATTCACAGAAATGCGATGGCTGGCTTGGGGTCCTTGACCACAGCGTACCGTTGAACTTCACCTGTCGGCGACATTCTTGAGTGAACGAGGCAGTAGGCATTCTCTTCGTTTTGAGAAATAAAACGTTCTGAACGTTAAAAACACTTAATCGTCATCACCAAAGGCGCGCAATTCAACGAACAGTGGGCAGAAAGATGATGATTGGTTTCTTTTTATGGAGCAGCCTTTATTCAACGAAGACCTCTCAATCTTAGGCATCCTTCAATCATATTTACCGCAGCCTCCACGTATTTTTTTCTTTTACGCGAATTTTCGGGCGAAAGTATGAATCAAAGCAACCTACGCCTTTCGTTCTATTCAAGACAATCTCAAAACTTCAAGGTGCTTTGGGAGTTCCACAAAAGCCGTTTTCACATCTTTTTCTTTTTTCTTATATTCATTTTTTGTTTGCCGTCTTGGAGTCCTGGAACCGGTGAATAGGTAGATTAACAGGAACGCAACTCCCAGTTTCCCTGCGACTCTTGAAGGAGCTTTACGCCGAAGTACCCGAGCTCCGCAGCGAAAGTAGCTTGTTCCGTCCGCGTCGACGCAGAAAGGGGGGGGGGGGCATTTGGTCTTTTGGCGTTTATGAGGGGAAAATAAATGGCACTGCACTACAAAGTATTAATATAAAAGTTCATTTTGCTCTCACGTTTTTCCCACTTTGATGGCCCTCTTGCCAAAGTATGTATGTTTGGGGCCATGAGAATGGTCTACACATTCCCACATTCATTCCTGCACGTAGCCGTCTAAGGATACGTGCAGAAATTTTTAACGACACGTTACTCGACGCGGTCGTGTACTTCAACGTCAGCGCAGCCAGTTTGAAGTAGATTTCTGGAGACAACTCTGGTAAAATCCTGCTGTGATCTGATGCAAGTCTACTTTTAGGGTTTCGGACGCGCTTTCTAACCGAAGCCGCGAAAATAATCTCGCGTCAGTGAGTTGCTCGTATCCGTGTTCCAGCGTGAGTTGTATCTTTAACGCACACTTTCTTGAATGCTCCCCTTATAAAGAAACTGCGCAAAATGTACCGGATATATCCTTCCTTTTCATAGCTTGCGGGAACTAAAATGTTATTGCTTTCTTGTGCTTATATATGAATTTAGCATCTTGCTATACTCAGTATCTTCGTAACTATTGTGAAATTCATCGAAAGCGGTGCGCCTTCGGCGCATTATTGAGGACTACGCGATCCTCACCGTGTCCTTTTTTCCGTGTTCTCTTTCTTATGTGCCAGCTTTTTTACTTTCTCTCATCCTCACCTTTATCGCCGTTTGGTCTTCACTCGGTTAATAATTCAGAATATTACGACCATAATTTCACAATTAGAAACGTTTTTCTACTTTTTGTAATTTTAACATTTCCTGCATCGCTAAATTTTGTTGCCGTGAAAAAGAGGTTGAACAACCAAATTGTAAAAATTTAAATTTTTTACGGCGTGGCGAAAATTCTCCGTACGGAATGTCTGGCACAATTCAATAAAGCATCGTTAGCTTTCTTTATGAAAAATAACTCATAGTGGCCGTTCAACAGCCCACAATTCATTGTTTGTGACTCAACCAACGTTAATGTGAAACAGAGGAGTGCAGAATATCTCCGCCGCGGTGGTCTAGTGGCTAAGGTACTCGGATGCTGAGCCGCAGGTTGCGGGATCGAATCCCGGCTGCGGCGGCTACATTTTCGATGGAGGCTGAAATGTTGTAGGCCAATGCGCTCAGATTTAGGCGCACGCCAAAGAACCCCAGGTGGTATAAACTTCCAAAGCCCTCCACTACGGCGTCTCTCATAATCACATGGTGGTTTTGAGACGTTAAACCCCACATATCAATGAGCCCCGCCGCGGTGGTCTAGTGGCTAAAGTACTCGGCTGCTGACCCGCAGGTCGCGGGTTCGAATCCCGGCTGCGGCGGCTGCATTTCCGCGGGAGGTGGAAATGTTGTAGGCCCGTGTGCTCAGATTTGGGTGCACGTTAAAGAACCCCAGGTGGTCTAAATTTCCGAAGCCCTCCACTACGGCGTTTCTCATAATCATATGGTGTTTTTGGGACGTTAAACCCCACGTATCAATCAATCACATATCAATGAAGGAATGCAGAATAGATCTTGAATCGACCCCTGATGTACGTAAATGAATAGCAAGAAACGAGTGTGTGAGTAGGTTTCTTAGTTAATGTTGTTATAACTACGTATTTCATACGGAAATAGAATTAGAAAAGTACACGTGATGCAGGTCACGTTATGGTGCAGTTTAGAGCCATCATTCATGCGTCCCTGCTTGCTTTTTTTTTTTGGGGGGGGGGGCGAAGCTCCTTAATCCGACAGTCTGTGTCCCCGCTGTATGTTCGCACAAATTTCGATCATTCGTTTCTGGGTCAACCCTGATGTTCGCATCATGCCAGGTCAGGGCGCCACTTTATCGACCACGTGGCCTCGCCGTCACTGCCTTGTTGCCACGTCACCTTCCAAGAGAGATACGAGTAGAGCATGGTAGAGCACTTGACGCAATTTGTTTGCTGTGCCAAGCATATGGTCAGCAATCTGTTACCGTCCTTAGTCGCCTGTTTGTTTGTTTTGATTTGTTTTGTTTGTTTGTTTGTTTTGTTTTTTGTCAAGTTCCTCTCTAAGAGCTTAGCTTGAATACACCATCGGAACACGCGTTCGGCACTTTCCCGCATAGCTCCATCAAGAACGGCACTATAAAGTTTTGAAAATGATGAGAGCCACCACTCGGCCTATCTTTACCCGGCCGTTTCACACAGCTTAGAGAGGTCATACAAATAGCCCTTCTGGCGTCGTTCTGAAGCCAAGTTTATTACACCGTCCGCGGTCGTATAAAGAGACTTGGCTCCATTTCAGAACAGTTCGTCGCTTTTTGCTGCATAGAGATGATCCAAAGTTACGTGCCTTTGTTTCGCTTCTATCTAGCCAACTGTATCACTTTGTTGCGAGCTGGGACAAGTCCCTCAGAGATCATTATTCTCTAAAAACTCGGACGCAACACAGAAATGTCGCTGACCTGGAAGATCGGAATAAAAGTCGCTATTTGAAGGCGTGAAAATTCCATCAAGGTTGTACGAAATCAGAAAAGCCGCAAGAGTTATACTCAAAGGAAATGTAGGCCTCGCGAAAAACAAGATGCATTGAAGAATGAAAAGAGAAGGCCCGGGGACCGGGGTTAAAAATTTTATGGGACGATTTCAACCCCGCATGCCTAAAATGTCCGCATCGGTCGTACATTCGTTACGGTGCTCAGCTGCAAACCCGAAAATGGTGGGTCCGATTCCAGCCATGGTGGTCGCAGTTCTCTGGAGGCGATTCGATTGATTGATATGTGGGGTTTAACGTCCCAAAACGACTATATGATTATGAGAGACGCCGTAGTGGAGGGCTCCGCGAGTTTCGACCACCTGGGGTTCTTTAACGTGCACCCAAATCTGTGCACACGGGCCTACAACACTTCCGGCTCCATCAGAAATGCAGCCGCCACAGCCGGGATTCGGTCTCGTGACCTTCGCTGGAGGCGAAACTGAGCTCGTGTGCTGTGCCTTGTCAGTGCATGTTAAAGTGTGCCCCATGACAGACATACAGCCATAATTTACATCGCCTTATCATATTGTAACGCTTTATTCACTGTCACTCTCTCGGTTTTTTTATATTGAAAATTCATCAGTAATAACTCGCACTAATGTATTACTGCTTGAATTTTGTAATAATATTATTTACGATTTAACCTTTGTTCACCAAAATTTTTGATTTTGTAGAAGCACACTATTTGCTTATTTTTCACATTTCTTTTTTTTTTGTTCCCTCTCAAGCCAAATCCGAATTAGAGTAGTGAAACTGTGTTTAAAATGAGATACCGGTGTCCAACTCTGGGCATAGCTAAGCTTAGTTAGGACTACCATTGTTTGATACAAGTTGGGTTGTGTATGATTGAGCCAAGGCCAACTGAAACGCTTTACGTACATGTGTTCACTGCATGTTAATTAAACCTATGCAAGCTAAGTAAGTTACTTACGTATAGTTGCGCCTAACGCCTTACATTCTTCTGCGATCGAATCAATAAGACCCGATAAGTTCCGATGCTACCTGGGACACCACAAGCTCCGATGTAATTGGGCCTTTCACCACCTAGTGCAAGGTGGCCATCGATTGTTTTGTTAATTGTTCACCACTACAGCCTGCGCATCTGGTTTTCGAATTCCTCGGTACACGACGATTGTGCTCATTGTTACCACGTTGAGCTTTGGAGGCACTCTTGTGCAAAACATCTTTTATCTCTTCATTCAGCGTCAAAACACATCCGCGAGGAAAGAATCAACACGTGCCGAATTAGGTGTTATTTCTGAATCGCGTGGGAAGAACTAACCTTCAGTATTAAAGACACAATCTCAAATATACATTACGTAAAATCTTTTGTCACAGTTATAAATGAAAAACAAATGTACAGCGAAACGAAGCTTTGAAATGTGCATGCTAATGAGCTGGTTCTCCGAACACTTGTTGACATTTCCGGTGAACCCCAAACTTGGACAGATAAAAGAGAGAAATGCGGCACTGGCAAGACCAAGGAAGACATCTAAATCTGATTCTGGAATTCATTAGCTTAGAACAAAGGGGACTTATCCCCTGCCACCATACGGAGCCGCGAAATCGTCGCACGTGCTGTACTTCCTAAGAGCAACATTAAAATCAGCATTAGCTTTCAGTAGAGAAACCAAGTTGAGAAACTCACTTTGCTGCTAACGCAATTTCACAAATGAAAAGTGCTACGATGAATGAAATAATGAGCTCGAAAAGTCCGGCAGTTTCCTTCGGGCAAGGTGGGGGGCAGAGGAGATTAACCACCGTCTCATTAGACCCGAGGATTCTTTTTTTCGTAGAACAGCCTTTTTAGGGTAACATCAATATTTTTAGCATGAAATTGTTTTATGCTGGAGCCTACCATGGCTCCGCTGACGTAGCTCTATCACAGACATGGCTTTGTAAAGTATATACTAAAAGATTACAAAGAAAAAAAAATGAGAAGGAAAGGTTCCGCAGCGGGGCGTCAAACCAACGACTTCCCGCTACGCTATAGCACTACGCTACAGAGTGAACCTTCTCGAACTTGTTAACGCCGAGCCATTTATGTACGCCATGTACCGCTGACAGTCCTCAGAGCTCAGCAACTTCAGTTCGTTTTTGTCATCAGCAGCGAGATGGCGCGACGGGCGCGAGTTGGGCGCACGCGCTCTAACGGTCGCCGTGCCGCCCCATCTCGCGCCATCTCGCGCATCACTATGCGCGCGCGCCTCCACACGGCGCGTTCCAAGTGTTTCTAGATGATCTCTAGCATGGTGGCTCACTCGCGCTTACGCTTACCACGGAATTCGGGCACTTTGTACATCTTGTGCTTCCCCTGCAAGTTTGTTTTGCAGTTACACTAGTTAAGCAGAGCATGAACGTCATTTCGCTCGCTGCCGCGGCCGCGTTTGCGATAAAAGCGCACTGCTCACACGCAAACAATTACAATTGTGACAGTTGTTTGTACTCGTCTTGTGTATACCTGTGCGTTCATTTCATGCGTCTTTCTTTCTGTTTGAGCAGCGTGCATGATTCAAGTGTCGAGCAGTGACAGTTGTTTTATCCGCGCTCATCGTGTGTATGCTCGTTTTGTGCGTAATTTCTGCTTGACGTTTGCTCGGCAAGTTTCTAGCTGCTTGTCGTTCTTCACTTCACATTGAATTTGTTGCCGAAGCTTGCATTCCTTCGCCCTTGTGGTGAAACAACGCACAATGAATGCTCAACTACCTCGACGAGGAGAAGTTTCCCTTGCGTGTTATACCAATTCCTAAAAAGGGGAATTAGCCACGTTTTTTACGGAAGGCTAAAGCTGTAATAAAGAAATTCAATGTGGTCATTGCAATCAACTTAAGAAAACTAGGTTATTACGTGACAACCTCAGTTTTACCCCTCAACGTTACACCGTCCAGCAATCACGACAAGGCCACCATTTTGGGTCATGAACACAGAAAATACAGTAGAAACACTATAACCTATGTATTATTTAATGCCGTTAGTTATGTTAGCTGTACAGTGCAATTCTCCTAAGGGGCGACGTCTTCATTCGGGATATGAAATCGCCGCTAACGTGAGTTTCTGACACGAAAGGCCACAGCACTTCGAGGGTTCCTTTCCCCGCTGTATGGGCAAGGTTGTTCCTATATAAAACGGCCCCGCCGTGGTGGTCAAGGGGATAAAGTACTCGGCTCATCACCCGCAGGTCGTGGGATTGAATCCCGGCTGCGCGGCGGCTGCATTTTTGATGGAGGTGAAAATTCTGTAGGCCCGTGTGCTCAGATTCTGGTATACGCATTAAAGAACCTGAGGTGGTCGAAATTTCCGGAGCCCTCCACTACGGCTTCTCTCATAACCCTATGGTGGTTTTTGGACGTTAGGTCCAACATATAAATCAATCAATCCTATATAAAAGAAAGGTCAGGTGCTTCCTAGCCAGCTTGGGCGCCAGAAAATGCTGAGAACGCCCGCTTGGCATTCTTCGCGTGACCTGATGACTTGAGACAGCGATTAGGTTGAGTTGCCGTTTTCAGCACTACGCCTAAAGCGATCTCAACTCGTACTGCGTCATGTCGAAATATTTTTCCTCAACGCATCGCATTCTTCGACAGGCTGTGCTTTCACCATTCCACATAGACGAGGGCCGCCACCGTTGACATTTGCGTAGGTGTCATTGCTTCTCCGGCAACGTAGATGTCCACGGAAAGTGACCCCCGCTAAAAGTTGTGACGCAATGCGTAAAGAAGGGTGTGTCCCGAGATTCTCTCTGCACTGACGTTACTGAAGTGAAAAGTAACACCAATGTAGCGACGACCGCGAGGTACTGTAATTTTTGCACCCGTTTTTCGTATTAGCTGGTCCACTTCACTTTTTTGCTTGCATTGGTTACCACGTGAGGTTCGATTAATGCGTTGATGATGCAGTATGGTGACGTGAAGGGTTATCAAAGAATAAAATATTTCAGTGCAGAAAAGGTCTTTGATATTGAATTATCGCAGAAACCAGCACGAATAAAACATGGCAGAAAGGGGGAAAAGTCGGGACGGGGCACTTACACTGATGTTCCTCTCGATTTGTAACAAGCGCGTGCGAACTGGCACTAATTAGCTAAGTCATTACTGCTGGGAAGAGTGCGTCATAAATGAAACTATCAGCGAGCGCATACTCTAGTGTGCTAGTTAACTATAGCCAGGGTTATAAAATGTAACGAGACCTTGAATCACGGCGGGACCGAACGCATGTTGCTCACTATGCATAGCCTTACATTTTGTCTTGTGCCTGCTTCAATAATTAAGAAGGAATGATTAACAAATGTTTAAAGTTATGAAGATGGGCAGTATTCTCAATTAATAGTTGTAGATCGTTCCACGAAATACCCGATAACACAGTTTCAATCTTTGTACCTGTTAAGTAATCTCTATTAGCTCTTAATGCAAAACTTCCACAAAATAAAAAATACCACGTGGCATGCCCGCTCGGGCACAGAGTTGCACTTCTCCCTAATGTTCCGCAGGCAAAAAAATCTTTCCTCGCAATAGTTCATGTCAAAGATAAGTAGACGCAGCGGTTGCCACCTGTGCTGCCGCAAGCAACAGGTTCATCATCGAGCAGCCACAGCAAGCACGCAAACACGCAACACACACACGCACGCGCATCCACGCCCGCAAACACGCTCGTGCACCCAAGCATACGCATCTGTTGTCAGACTCCTCCGGCACAGTGCCTAGCGAAGAGTTATGGGCTGACCAGCTGTAATTAGCGGCTGCTGAGGGCTGTTGCACGTTCTCTTTCACAACTAACTTTCCGGTGGCTTTGTTGCTTGCGCGCCGATTTGCATATGCAAATGTTTCATGTTTTGCCAAAGCAGCGTCTTTTGGTGAAAGTATAATGTGACTCGATGGGAACTTAGCGGGTGGCGCCTGAGTCCGTACGCGTGTCCAGAGCTTAACACTTGGGCGAAAAACAGCGTCGCTAAGTCCGCATTGCATAACTGTGGCCGAGTCTAAATGCCTTTGAACACGCCACTTTACGGAGATATGCGGAGGGCATAGGGCGGGGACACGTGATCTTCTATAACAGAGGAAATTCAAATCTAGGTGTTGAATATGACACGTCGTTCTAACTTCGCATGGTATACACAATACGTCACTGTTACGTCTGCAACGTTACGTCGATTGGTAATAATCCTCGTCTCTGTGACTTTGTTCAATGAGCATACGAACCAAATTGGGCAACTTGTTCGCATATCGTCACCTAGAGAATGTTACGAAGTTAAGAATTCATATAAGATCAGAAAAGCGTTTCATACGATGAGTGCAATACAAATACGATTGATTGATTGATATGTGGGGTTGAACGTCCCAAAACCACTCTATGATTATGAGAGACACCGTAGTGGAGGGCTCCGGAAATTTAGACCACCTGGGGTTCTTTAACGTGCACCCAAATCTGAGCACACGGGCTTACAACATTTCCGCCTCCATCGGAAACGCAGCCGCCACAGCCGGGATTCGAACCCGCGCCCTGCGGGTCAGCAGCCGCGTACCTTAGCCACTAAACCACCGCGGCGGGGCCATTACAAATACGAATGCTACTTGCGAAGCGTAACTGTAAACACTCTTCCATGGGGGGGGGGGGGGGGGGGGGGTACGTACGTAATCTTAAGTCTGGTCTTACTAAAACATATTGCTGGTTTCATGCACCTTGGAGCAGTGCGAGTCACGACTTTCCAGCTCTAAACTGGCCGACCAGCTATCACCGATCCCTCAAGTTGAACGGGCAGCCAGTGGGGCCCTATGGGTTGTATTCACGTAACGTCAGCTTGACGAACGTGGTAGCGAAAAGCGCGCCAGTTGTGCTGGCAACCGCGTAGCCCCCATTTTGAAGGTGGGTGGTTCCGAGAGGGGCATTTATTCTGCCACTGCCAGTCTGCTGCCTACTGCGGGCACTTTGCTCTTCTTTTAATCTTATTTGGCTTTAGAAGGTACGAGATACACCATTTCTGAAGCTGCTGCAGCCATGGCCCATGCGTGTTCGGATCGCTTGACCGTGTACGCCCAGAAATTGGACGCCGATGCTAAACAGCAACACACGGACAACGTGTCTCTCTGCAGTGTGCGTTGACTCACTCATTCGTAGAGCGAGAAATGCGCATTTGACGTCGGACTCGTCCCGAAGGCAGAAATTTGCGACATGAAAGACAACTCGGTGCGCTCTGCAAGCTCTGCGACACCCGAACGACTGGAAGGTTGGTAATCTTTGGATGCTTGACTAGTGGGTTTGTCCACGAACCCTAGCTGAAACGTCATGTTGACTGCGACATTGCGCGTAGAAAGGTAATATAATCTGAGGTTATATTCAACCTGTACGCGTGAAGGTAGGCATTAACTATTAATTTCATACTTGTGCGATGTTGTACGAATCTAGTTGGAGCTGCGGGCTTCGCAGCGCTTGCAAACTTACACGTAAAAACACCATTGCACGGGGCACATTCGATTTCTTTAAACTACGCACGAGTCTGAAACTTTGATGTGGCTGGCTGACCCATAGCTTTGAACAATCAAATAAAAAAATTGTCGCGTAAAACCTTTCACTAAACCAGGGTTACAAGTCAACTGTGCTTTGATCCAAGTGCACTGAACCACATCACTTTAGCGAGAAAACCAAAAATGTGTGAATCTCATTTAAGCTTGCAGTATACCACGGATGTATTGATAAGGATAGTCAAATGTTGCGTTTTCTGTTGCGTCGTGCTTTTCGCAGACGTCCCTGCCAGTGCATTCAAACTGACTGCATTCTCGGCGTTACTGCGATTTTCTTAACTTCGTGTTTCGTTCGCGTCTTATACGAAGGCTTTCCTTTTTTCAATAAAGGCTGTCAGAATCCAAACTAAACTGAGTTTTTATTCGAAGGTGAACTACTCTCAAGCGCTCAACCCTCACCCATATTAAAATCCGCCTGGCGAAGACGGCTGAATCATTCGCCGCGCCGCTTCGCCGCAGCCTCCAGTGCAAGGCTACATTCACGGCGCACAACAATTAGCGAGGAATAAAATTTTACCCGTTTTGCGTCCTCAGGCTCATCATACTTCAATTTTCTGCAATGACTGCACACAAATACGACATATTCAAGCGTGATAATGGATGGCGGGCGCAAAAAAAAAAAAACAGCTCAGCTTTAGTACGTTGCCGAGGCACACCCCAGGCTGTGTACATGGCCTTAGGCTAGGCGGCCGAAAGTAGTGCCTTCCCCGCATTACCCGCCGGCTGTGCGGATTTGTTGAGGCGTTGACTGCGGGAGCGCAGAGTCACTTGGAGGTGAATACCACCTGTCGACTAAGGTTCCCCATAAGAATCTCTTGTACTTAAACAAAATCTATCTATCTATCTATCTATCTATCTATCTATCTATCTATCTATCTATCTATCTATCTATCTATCTATCTGTCTATCTGTCTGTCTGTCTGTCTGTCTGTTTGTCTGTCTGTCTGTCTGTCTGTCTGTCTGTCTATCTATCTATCTATCTGTCTATCTGTCTATCTGTCTATCTGTCTGTCTGTCTGTCTGTCTGTCTGTCTGTCTGTCTGTCTGTCTGTCTGTCTGTCTGTCTGTCTGTCTGTCTGTCTGTCTGTCTGTCTGTCTGTCTGTCTGTCTGTCACGATTTTCACAACTTTCCAAGCTAGTGTTCCTTTCTTCGGCGAATAAAGGCGGGAAAAAAAGCGATTATAAAATAATGGTTGGCGTTCAACATCCTAAAATTACGACTTGCTTATGGTGCACGCCGTAGTGGAAGGCTCCATAAATTTCGGCCACCTGGTTCAATTAAACGTGTGCCTATATCTAAGCACACAGACCTCCAGCATCGTCACATTTATAGGAAATTCTGCCACAACGCACAAAATAGGCGCCGATTTTTTTGTGTGTGTATTGTTAACTGCCATGACAAATAACAAGTAGCAACAGTGGATTCGGAGCTCATTAGTCGAGGATGATGATTGACGGTTGCTCCTCATTACGTAAGCAAATTACTGTTCATGTTATACTTATACGTTAGACATGAATGCGAAATGTCACGTACGGTAGAAATATGTACGTTCCGGCTGCGTTGAGGTAAAAAGGTGTGGCATAATAAATAATTTGAATTCGAAAGATGTCAAAGTATGTATATTTAGAGACGCACATGGGTTTTTCTGATAACAAAATATAGCAGATAATCTAAATTATTAAAGTTGGATCCTTAGGCACCTAAACTGAAGTCTTCATCGAAGAACAAGCTGGTACGTGGTACAAATAATAATAATAATAATAAGGTACGGCAGAACCCACGTACCGTCGATATCTATGTTAAGTTAAGCACGCAGCTGCAAGGTGAATGTGTTTTAATTTTTAGGGGCGAAGCTTCTTAACGCGGCACCCTTTCGCCCCTCGTAGTAGTCGTAGAAGTAGACGTAGTGTGTAACCAGTCTTACGTTTTGCCTGCATGGTGGTGCTGGTGGGATATCCCTCCTGTGCGTTGTTGAACAATAAAAAATTCGCAGCGTGCGCGTTAACTAAAAGCCGAATTCTCCTGTATATCATTCCCCATTAGTAGCCGTTGACATGTACATTGAGCACTATCTAACAAGAATGGGTTCCTACGTTACACTCGCTGGGCGTAGCCTGAATGGTTTTAGAAAGGTTTAGCGAGCGTTAAGCCGCAGTGTCATGAATACAGTGAACTACTATATACCATGAACTCGAGGTGGTTAAAGGTGGGAAGTAGACTCGAAGCACAAGCCGTAAGAAAGTGTGCGTGTGTCACCTCTCGTTTAGTCCTTGGAATGTCCGCTGGATGGCGGTGCTTTTATATGGGGAATATATGATGAAAAGATGCGAGATGGTGGTACTTGGAGTGTTGAATAGATGGACGAACCGACACACAGACAGATGCATGGATGGACGCATGAACGGACAGAGGGGCGGATGCATTGACGAACGCAGGGACGGACGCACGGACAGACGCACGCACGGACGGGCGAATGGACGCATGAATGGTCACACAGATAGACGCATGGACGGACGGAAGCAAGAACGAATGGACGGACGAATGCTTCGCCCCGCTCTCCATCATTCACTCCGTGGATATGCTGCCAATTTTTTCACTTCGTGACCCCATTTGAAGTGGTAAGCCTAAAATATTAACGTGGTAAAGCGTAACATGCCGAACATTTGCGATTATTGTTTTGTGACAAAGCAGCGCTTCAAGCCACGCGAAGCTAGGACGAGCGTAAAGTACGAAGACTGGGCAAATCTACGTCACACCTACAATTACTTGCTGAAGTGCTTGCTTGCTACAATGCTTGCTGAAGTGCCATGCACTGGAGCTCCCATAGACGCTAGCGCCGGAGTTTCCTCTAGTGTATATTCAAGAAACTCTATGGTTTTAGTCTCCTTTAAACCCCTCCCCCACTCGTTTCCTAGCTATTCAAAACGTTCCGTGACACTTGCTTCACTTTGATTTCACGTTCTTCTCTTGTCTTTCTTTCTTTTCGTCCTTTCTTCAAGTTTAAACCAGCAAACCAGATGCGTGTCTAGTAGTCCTCTCTGTCGTGTATTCCTTTTCTCCTCATACGCCTCTGTCTCCTCTTGAAGGATTTGCGCAGGCACGCGGGGACAGTGATGACACACACAAATGAGCGTAATCCAACAACTGGTTTATTTCTTTTAAAAAACGTTCCCTTAAAAACCCTCAGATCTGCGCAATCTGATCAAAAAACGCCTTCGAACAGCACACAACGCACAGCTTCTGATCACATGCATGCTCAATGAATAGAATACAAGAGCGAAACTTCTTTCGGAAGCATGGCAACCGATGGGTAGCAAACACCCTTTTCTTTCAGCTTGTCGATGTAATGGGCTTCCATTATATTTCTCGATGTTCATCTCTTTTT
Organism: Rhipicephalus microplus; assembly: GCF_043290135.1. Taxonomy (NCBI): domain Eukaryota; kingdom Metazoa; phylum Arthropoda; class Arachnida; order Ixodida; family Ixodidae; genus Rhipicephalus; species Rhipicephalus microplus. The sequence goes on along the minus strand of NC_134709.1, from coordinate 39,336,625 downwards.
CCGCGTGCTTGAGCAAATCATTCACAATGAATACGCTCCAACTTGCACCGAATCACAGTTTTGCCTTTGTCTTCGCACATTCGACGCATGCCTATAAGTGCAATAAGATGACACGAAAAATCAACGGTACTTTCCTTCCCCTTTCTGGAGATTGACGCCACCCATCTGCGTCGATTGTAACAGCTGCAACTTGCAAGCTGGGCATGGCCCAACCTAAATTGTTCACCCTCGAGCTTACAGTAGAAGACGAGACCTTCAGAAAGTTTACGGCTGACGGCCTGGTTTGCGCTTCGCGACTCCTCAATGGAATTACCATGCCCACACTTGTTTACGGCTGCAGTATAGTTGTTGGGGAAGCTGCTGTGGCAGTTCCTTCTTGTACGTAAACGGTAAATAAACTGGTTCTTTGTCATTGAGAGGCAAACAAGCACTTTCGTAATCACTCGACGTGCGTGCCTGCGAGGCTTGTATTCCCGCGCAGTGTTGTTGTTGTTGTTGTTGTTGTTGTTGTTGTTGTTGTTGTTGTTGTCGTTGTTGTTGTTGTTGTTGTTGTTGTTGTTGTTGTTGTTGTTGTTGTTGTTGTTGTTGTTGTTGTTGTTGTTGTCGTCGTCGTCGTCGTCGTCGTCGTTGTGGCATGTTACATTATTACAGAAGAGCCACGTAGCAACGTGACTTCAGGACGACGATGACAATGATGACGATGATAATGATTGATTGATTGATTGATTGATTGATTGATTGATTTATTGATTGATTGTGGGGTTTAACGTCCCAAAACCACCATATGATTATGAGAGACACACACCGCGAAAGACAAGACTGGACTATGACTTATTGTGCGCGCGTGTGCTACCGAATGTGCTGTGTTTATCTCTCTTCCCTCTCTACTCTCTATCTTTCATCTCCCCTGTCCCCTTCCCATGCGCAGGGTAGCAAACCGGGTTCCTATAGGCTTGTTAACTTCCCTGCCGTTCTTTTCCTCCTATTTTCCTTCCTTCCTTCCTTCCGTAGTGAAGGGCTCCGTAAACCTGGGGTTCTTGAACGTGCACTCAAATCTGAGCACACAGGCCTACATTTCCACCACCATCGGAAATGCAGCCGCCACAGCCGGGATTCGATCCCACAACATGCGGGTCAGCAGCCGAATACCTTAGCCACCATACCACCGTGGTGGGGCGATGATGATGATGATGATGATGATGATGATGACGACGACGACGACGACGACGACGACGACGACAGAGTTTGTACACGACTATCAGAGCTTCTCCGAGCCTAGTTAGCCCCACCGTTGAAGCAAGCTTCACTTGGGACAAAGCGAATCAAATTACTTGCGGGGCCATGTACATCTCCCGACAATCGCTTCTCTACCACAGATTGCTCTGGGAGCTCTCCGTTTCTTCTGGCGTCTGAGTCGTCCAAGTGCGCGAGCTTTTCTTATGACTGCGCCAATCGGGCCAAATGGACCAAACACTTACGAATGCTGTCGGTTAAATTGACTTTCTTCAGCTTATTTGTCCGTCCTCGGGAGCATGAGCCCGGCATCCTTGTGCCATTTTCCCATCGCTGTGCCAGTAATAAATTATGTCACCTGCAATCACCAGCACCATTCAGGGAGACTCCACTGGGGCGAATTTACTGTTGTCAGCGGAAGTGGCTATAACAACGAGAGACTGCTCTCTTTCTGACGTTGGTGGCAGGTGGTCAGAGATGCGAAATCGTTTTAAGACATTTTGCTTATGCTTGATGAAAAACACATTTTGTTATGTCTAAATCTTCTAACTCTTCTTTTTTTTTCAGTTCTTCTGCATGGCAAGATACCGACGTGGCAGAATGAAGAAACACTTGGTGCTGTGTTCGCCGGAGCACCCAGCACATTATGAGTATTGCCTCTAATTTATCAAGTAATACATCACCCAGCTGTTTTCCTTTCGTTGTTATTAAGTGCGTTTAAGGAGAGATTGTTGTCTGCGGGTGTGCGGCTTCGGCTACTCTTCTTTTCTGACGTAATAGTTTACATCGTTAAGTTGTCAATAAGTAGGACACAATGCTGAATTCACGCTTGAATCTATGTATACATTGATAATGGCCGTTTTACAGTATAAATTCCGACACGACAACGATGTTGACGCATCATTGATTTTCACGCATCCAAGAGTGAGAGAAAGACACTGGGGCTCTCTATTGAAAAATCGGCATTTTTTCCAGCGTCTATATACCACTTGCATGCTATTCTGTATAGGGATGAGAGAAAGGAGTAAAAGTTTTCAAAAGACAGAGCAGATAATAAGTTTTATGTTCTTCTTTGTGTTCTTTCGTTGTCATACGAAAGAACATAAAGAAGCGTTAGCTTCATTCACAAACTCTGATCATCCACGATTCGCATACGAGTAAAACGAGGTGAACGAGGTGTCAATATCAATTGTTTGTGTCTCGGTACTGCGTGCGTGTGCGTATATTTATGCAGTACCTTTTGCTTAGGTTAGGTGGGCAGATGAGATAGCTTCCGGGTATAAATTGGCAGCAGCAGCAAGCACAGGACCAGGTTAACTGGTGGAACATAGGAGAGGCCTTTGTCCTGCAGTGGACGTAGTCAGGCTGAAGAAGAAGAAGAAGAAGAAGAAGAAGAAGAAGAAGAAGAAGAAGAAGAAGAAGAAGAAGAAGAAGAAGAAGAAGAAGAAGAAGAAGAAGAAGAAGAAGAAGAAGAAGAAGAAGAAGAAGAAGAAGAAGAAGAAGAAGAAGAAGAAGAAGAAGAAGAAGAAGAAGAAGAAGAAGAAGAAGAAGAAGAAGAAGAAGAAGAAGAAGAAGAAGAAGAAGAAGAAGAAGAAGACCTTTTCTGGTGAAGTATTTCCTACGCATTTCTGAAAAGTAGAGACAACGCCGCAGCTGTCCTAGGCTTCATGGCTCATAAAAAATGACGAAAAGAAAAATACGCAGGTACTGTTCATCATATGTTTCGGGCCAGATGCATTGCGTTTGAATGCGGGAATGAAAAAAAAAAGCGTTTTGCTCGACGGCTAAGTATTGAATGGCATAGTAACAAATTGCAATGTTATTCAAACCGCTCTTTCGGATTTCACTTAGAGTAACTCAAGAAAACGCTAGTTTTAGGCAATACGGCGGTTTCAGGAAACGAAAAGGCATTCCAGTTGTCAGTTCTCTATGCGGCAACTGACAGCTGGAAGAACAGCAACATTACGAACCATCTACTCACGCCAGCCGAATTAGAATGCGCGCTATTTCGCCAAGGCCTCACAAAAAAAAGTGAAGCCCCTGCGTTCTGTCAACACTATTCTTATCTTTAAAGAAACCACAGAATATCCACGGAATGAATGATGGTGAGTGGGGTGAAGCGTCCGCCAATCCGTCCATACTTCTGACTGTCTGTGCGACCATTCATGCGTCCATTCGTGCGTCCGTGCGTCAGTCCATCCATACGTGCGCCCATTCGCGCGTCCGTTCGTCCGTCCATGTGTCCGTCTGTCCGTCTGTGCGTCTTCCTGTCTGTCTGTCTGTCCGTGCGTCCGTCCGTCCATCTAGTGAACATTTCAAGTAGTGCCATTTCGCTCCTTTTTATCATATATTCAACTTATACAAGTACCGCCATCCACTGGACAATCCAAGCCCCGCCACGGTGGTCTAGTGGCTACTGACCCGCAGGTCGCGGGCTCCAATCCCGGCTGCGGTGGCTGCATTTCCGATGGAGGCGGAAATGTTGTAGGCCCGTGTGCTCAGATTTGGGTGCACGTTAAAGAACCCCAGGTGGTCAAAATTTCCGGAGCCCTCCACTACGGCGTCTCTCATAATCATATGGTGGTTTTGGGACGTTAAACCCTACATATCAATCAACTGGACAATCCAAAGACTCAAGGAGAGTATGTACCACAATTCTGCTGTGAGCGCTTAGTTAACACCAAGAACGTGATAACGAAGCCGTGCTTAGTTTTTCGTAACATGTGGACATGCGGATATGTGCCCCAGGGCGGGCATGTGCCACTGTAAGCGGGTATGAGCAACACCACCTAGACTATTCACAAGGCCCGTTCATACCCCTCTCTCCAGACGGCATACGTCACGCTAGTTGTCCGATGTTATGACCGGCACAGAAAGGAGGTGGCTTGCAAGGGACGCTCATCGGCGTAACGGTCAAACGCTGTCCGCGTCCTGCCGGAACGCGGGAGGCGTCTGTGTGCGCCGCAGGAAATGCACATCAGCGTCGCTGGGACACACAGTCGGCGTCTAGCGCGTGCACGAACGGCTATAAAAGGAGCATGTCGGGAGTGCGCTGTGCCCTCTCTCTGGACTTCGCTGGCCCACTCGTCTCGAGTGCGCTCTGGGCTCTTGTGATGGAAAGGCGCGTCTGTACGCTCTCATTGCAATGTACTTCTCTTGCAAATATGTAAATTAAACGCATCTTCTACTTGTTCGTGAGACGCGTCGCAAGAGTCGTCCTTCGCCGGATCCTGAGTGGCAGCCTCAACGCCTCCCCGGGCATATCACCGACTGTCCAGTGGCCGAGGACGCGTCACTCAGGTGGTGGTGTTGGTCACCCCGCGCACTTTTTAGATGCGGAGCATCTTATACTCGCGCCTTGTAGTGCGCCGTCCGCGCCGTCCGCGCCGTCCGCATCGCTTCTCGAACATTCGACAGCTGACGCGCGCGCATGCGCCGTCGCGCCGTCGCGCCGTCGCCCACTCTTCCACCATCTGTGCATCCCTTCCTCCTCTACACACCGCGCGCGCTTCACTCCTCCACATTCTGTGCACCCTTCCTCCTCTACACACCGCGTTCGACATCTACAATTCTCCTGATTCTCCAGTGGACGCGCATGTGGCGTCGCGCTTCGAGAACATTCAACAGCTGACAGTGCATGCGCCGTCGTGCTGTATATATACTCAAGGTCGGCGCTCGCTCGCTCAGTTGCCGCTCGTCGGTTGGTTTGTACGGCGCGTCGACGTCCAAGGTCGCGGTGAAATGAATTCCAACGAATCCACAAACACAATGGTCGACGTCCCTACGACCAGCGCCGCCCTTTCGCATACGTGTGTACGTGTTCACTCATTTAACACCCCCTCCTACAACCACGTTAACCAATTTAGCCATCCACCCAAGTAAGTCGCAATTTAACACCCCATTTCACAACCACGTTAACCAATTTAGCCATCGACCCAAGTAAGTCGCACTTTAACACCCCGTTAACCAATTATATGGTCCGCATCCTCCTCAGTGTTCCCCCGAGGGAAGCTGCGGGCAATTTTTTTACCCCGAACGGCGTACAAGCCACGACAGGTTTGCCTTTCATCGCTACCTGCTTCGCTGGTTAGACTGCGTTAGGCTTGGTGCTGCATCGCACTGCTCTGAGTCTTCGTCCATTCCCACGTGTCCTATTTTATTGGTGTGGTATTTGTGAGTATGTGATTACACATCGATCAGTGTGACATGGGCCGTTGTTGTGTTCCCGGGTGCCGCGGCAATTATGACAGTGGTCCCAAAGTGCTTGTTTTCGCATTCCTCAAGGATAAAGCTCGGAAGAAGTCTTGTATAAAAGCCATTCCGCGAAAGGATTTCACACCAAGCATACACTCCAAGGTGAGAAACTGCTGAAGTTTGTTGTTTTGCCAGCTCTATCGCATTACTGGCGTTCTGGCTCTGTTACTGTTGAACGGAGCGAGTATCGTGAGTGGTGATGGTAGTTTTGTCGCGCTTCAGGTAGGGCAGTGCGGTAAAATGGAACAGAAATACTCAGGCTCATGTCAAAGTTCCCATTAGCCCGTTTCGTATGAAAGTAATGAAGTCACTGTTATGCTTGGCGTAGGTCTGTGAACTCCACTTCCTCGAGGCTGACTTCATCACAAAGCTGTCACACTTCGACGCAGCATCGGGACGGACATTGACAGTCGACAGCGAGAGGGTGCGCCTAGTGTCAGATGCTATACCACCGGTGTTTCCGAACTGTCCGTCCTACCTGAGCACGAATCGCAATCGTCGAGAATCTCCTGTCTCGAAACAAGCTCGAATGGAAGACGAGGCCTTGAGCAAAGCGATTAAGGACTCTATATGCGCAAAAAAAAAGCGAAGAGAAGAGAAATGCTGTGTCCTCTTTCAAACACTTAAGAGGCAAGCTTTCTGCTGTATGCAGTAATGATTTCTGGACCATCAAGGCCAACGATCGTTGTGTGATGTTTCTCCGCATCGCAGATAATCCTTCACCACACGTCAGGTTTTCCGTCACTGTGCTTGCTGATCTCTCACTTGCAGTCTCAGCAGGTATGATCAAGCTGGTTTCATTACCTTGCGGAGGCGCAGTTCCAGACGCAGTGCGCGACATCCGGACGTTGTCCTCACTGCTCCAGCAGCTGGAAAACCACATGACTGAGACGCCTGAAGTTGCCAGTCCGTCGAAAACAGCGTCAGTGTTGCAGCATATCGGCTCCTTATTGAATGAACTGTCCCAAAACAGTGACTCGACCAAAGAACACAGTGCTTTGTTTCGTTTGCTAAATGAGCAAATGGCTCTCACACTCGCTGCCCGCATTCGTCGCTACAGTGCTGAAACATTAGTGTTTTCTAGCATTCTGCACTCCATATCTCAACACGCCTATAACTTCGCCAGATCAGCGTCGACGTAGACTTTACCCCATCCTTCAACCCTGCGCCGCGTTTGTTCCAAGTATGGAGGCGATCCACTGAAGGAGCAAAACGAAGCGAACTTCCTCTCTTACATTCGAGAAAGAGTGAAGTGCATGCAGCCGCACAAAAAGACGGTGACGCTAATGGTTGATGAAATTCATATCAAGCCATACTTCGATTATAAAGGGGGCAGCATAGTTGGATCTGCAGCCAATTCTCAAGAGGCAGCCACAACCGCTCATGTTTTCATGCTTCAGTCGCTCTTGTCATCAAACAAAGATGTGCTTCACATTCTTCCTGTTGCTAAAATGACCGCCGAAATTCTACATGAGTTCTACAAGAAAGTAATTTTAGAAGTGAAATCTATGGGCCTCAGGGTCATTTCTGTAATTACCGACAACAATTCCCTCAACCGGAAAATGATGTCGTTTTTCTCAGAGAAACAGGAGGTAAGCATTGTATATCCTCATCCAGCCGACAACAATCGGCCTCTGTTTTATGTCGTAGACCCTGTGCACATACTGAAATGCATCAGGAACAACTGTATGAATAAAAAAAACGAAGGAATACGCTTTTACTTTCCTGAAGTGAGCCTGTCAGGAATATTGCCCAACGGGCCGCCCAGAATGAAAGCAGCATCATTTGAAGCCGTATGGCAGCTGTATGCACTGGAGCAGACATCGCTTCTCAAGCTTGGCTACAAGCTAAATTCCAAGGCAATCAATCCAACACCTATGGAGAGACAAAATGTAAAGTTGGTGTTAAATGTCATTAATCCGTTTGTATCAAACGCACTTGAGACGCGTGGCGATGCCCTTGAAACCACATGTGCCAGTTCAACAGCTCTCTTCATAAACATCATATCGACGTGGTGGAAAATCGTCAACGTGAATACCCCTTCGAAAGGTCGCCGACTGAACGACACCCTTCAAAATGCGGTGAATTCTATGGGGGATCAACAGCTGGTTTTCCTTAGTGGCATGGTAGACTGGCTAGATGCTTGGAGCAGCGTGAACATGGGCCGTGGCTGCTTGACAAGGAAAACACATTCTGCGTTGAGACTCACTTGCTACTCCCTTGTTGAGCTGTCGCGGTACTGTTTAGAAGAACTGAAGTTCAAGTATGTCTTGCTGGGAAAATTTCAAACTGACACTCTTGAAGATCGCTTCGGTCGCTACCGTCAGCTTGCTGGTGCACAATATCATGTTTCCGTGAGGCAGCTTCTGGAGTCTGAAAAGAAAATTCGTCTGCAAAAGCTGCTGATGCTTCCGCAGCCAGACATCAGCAGCGAAAGTGACACAGAAGTATCGCAACATAACTTCTCTGTTCACATCTCAAATGATGAAATTTCCAACCCAAAGCATGACATGGAGGACGTTGCTTATATCGCTGAATATTGTGCTCATTCAGCTCTGAAGAAGCTGTGATGCGCATTTTGCAGCAGCGTGCTCGTCGTGGAGAGCAGATGTGGAAGGTAACACAATGATTGACAACTTGTCAAGAGGAAGCTTAAAGTTTGCGCAGCCATGTACTGTGCACATGGTGCTGATGACAACGCTTGTTGTCGAAAAGCTCACCAAGGGAGAAAATGCAAAGGCGTTCCTCGCGTCGAACAACCAACGTGGCATTGTAAGCTCCATTACCACATCACTGCTAGGAGATGTTGAGCTAGAGACTTGTGAAAATGGCCATACCTCTGAGACTATCGTGCGGCATGTAGTGCGTGTTGCAACAAATGTCCCTCTGAACAACTTTTGTAGACTTTGAAATGACACCATCCAAAGCACCGCAGAAAAAAAGCAGCTGACAGAAAAATCAAAACCTTGAACAATAAATGAGGTAGGATGGTTTTAGCCTATCGTCCTAATAAAACCACTTCTACAAATGCATTTCTGACCATTAAAATTTGATCACTAAAGTGTAAAGGCAGGCGTAAACAAATGCAGACCACGCAGGAACAAAAAAAGAACAAAAAAAGAAACACCAGCTTTCAATAAGTGCCCACAGCAGATATAATGAGGACGAGTGGCGACGAGGGCCGGGGTGCAGGTGGGCAACTAGCGTGACGTCACGCTCCCCCTGGAGGGGCCTTGTCAATAGTCTAGGTGGTGTTGGTATGAGCCACTGGTTACGTAATACGACCACGGTACGCACAAGCGACGCTTCGTCCCTAAAAGGAGATTCCTTCTCGACTATCTGCATAGCTGGAAGTGAACCGAATGAAGGCGCGCGGCGCAGAAAGAGCCTCGTCGGAGCAGTTTGGACACAAGAGGCGCCGAAATAGTGGTACGCAAACTACGTTGAATAACTTGATGGCTTGATTTTATCGCGTCTGTTTTATCCCGGTAAGCCCAAGATTGAGTCCCTCTCGGGGTACACCGAAGAGTACACTTACCGAAAAGAAGTCTTGTTTGTATATCCTTCGCGCTCGTTTCGCGGCGAAGAATTTACAAGAGTGTATTAATAAATATAGACCGCAAAAACTAAGAACACGTTGTTTTCTTTAATAAAAAGAACGAATATTTTCTCGTCCATCTGAAATATATTTTTATTCACTTGCATTGAAACATCTATCGGTAATGCGTCCCTTTGATAAGGAGCAGGAGGCCGAAAAACGTTTATTGTGTGCCATAAATGATCAGCAAGTGAGAGCCTACTGCTGCTCAAGCAGCCAGGTCACCTTGGACCTTGGTGCCTGCCTCTGCCAGCTACGAGACACACGGTTGTTTTTCCGGGTCGGAGCTTGGCAGTGTGAACTCCCACGGCCGAAAGTTAGCGATACGCGCCACCTGGAGATACAGAACCTGAAGTTGCTACGTCTTGGAGCAGCTCCAGATGATATGGCAAAGATTTGCGTCCTCCCTTTGGCGGAGTTTAAGACAGCTGGAGTAAACTGAGGGTTCTTCGAAGGAAGAACCACAAGAGAGAAGACAGGGACGTTAACCAGGCACACGCCCGGTTGACGACCCTACAGTGGTGTATGCCTAAATGAGGTTAATAGACTACGTGAGGTGGAGAAGGCGCCACTAAGTTATTTCCTGTCTCTTTCTTTAGAGTTTTGTGCAGTGGGGTGTAATATGGCTAGACGGTAGTGTGGCGTTATCTCCTGGGAAATGACCAAGTAGTCACTCGCCGATGACCCTGAGCTCCCGTGTACCCTCGATCACGTTCCGTGAACAGTCTACCGCTCGGATATTGAAAGCTCGAGCCTGGTTGTGGGCGACCTCATTAGCGGGATGCGATGCATGAGCTGGAGCCTAGTAACAATCTCAGTTTTAAGTCGGCTATATTATCAACTAGTTTGTTAGAAAGCTGACTAATAAATCGACACTATCAAGATCACCATTGCGTATTCCATGAAATGTGTGCCAAGTGTGCTGAATGTGCACTGTCCCCTGCGATTTCCGGTGCGTGTGCCTCACAATTGGTACATGAAAGTTTAGCTTAGTTGCCAGACTGACAATTAATGAAAACGTCAATTAAAGCAATGGTACTCTTAAAAATAGCCGGCAACCATCATTATCCATTATATAGCGAATGTTTTTTCATGTGATATAAAACTACCATTTACGAGGCTGAACTGTTTCCCCGGCGCTATTTGTTTTTTCATCAAACGAACTGCGTAGCGGTAATTTAGATTTAAGGCCTACCCCAAACTTCATCAAAATTAGGAATGATAGCCGAGACCTCATGCTTATCTTTATTGGAACACACTCTACTATGTCCTGGCTTTATGAGGGAACGATAAGCAATCGCTTATACCTACGTGTTCATTAAAAATTTGTATATAGGCGACCAAAAATGTGCTCCGTTCCACACTCGCTGCATCATGTCCTTGAAAACAGTGTAGGCGAGCGTGTAGATTGAGCTGTGGCTCCACTATGTTTACGGGAAGAATTGGTAGCGCCCAATAGTACACGTTTACACACAGCTGTGCTGCTTGTGACATGGCATTCCAATTAAGTGGTAGGGATTAAGGGGTCGGCACTATTTCTGAATACGCAGTCACTGGGAGGGAGTAGGCGATGTATGTTTAGAACAAATTGTGAACGCTTTCCTGGCTCAGATTGAGGGATCGCTGGCTATACAGTGTTTACAAAAATGTTTCGCGATTTCGAGTACTTCGTACTCGGCTATGGTAGAGCCGTATTTAGAAAAAGTGGTTAACTATTCAGAGTATTCGATACTCTACTATAAAGGAGCTCAAAGCCATTCCGTAGGCCTCACACCTTACTGAAGGCTTAGAAAAAGCGGGTAACGATTTAGAGAGCTGCGTCTAGAAAAACTTCTTAACGATGTAGAGTACGAGGTATTCTATACTGTGGGAGAACGTAAAGCCATGTTATGGGCATCAACAGATGACGTCGAGGATTGGAGTTATAGGAGCTCATATATTAGACAAAGTCCTGTCATGTGTTCAAAAAGAGTACTTTTGTACTCTAGTATGGGAGGGAAAAAGCCATCTGTGGGCATCACATTTCTTGAGGACGTGTCGCAGAGACCTGTCATTTTAGAGAAATTTATTTCCAGATGTATCTTACTCAACTTACGCGTACACAAAAGATATACAACGATGATCATGCGTATGTACAGTGTGTTTAGAAAAAGTAGGTAACGATTTATAGTACTAGATACTCTACTATGTAAGAGCATATAGCTGTCGCGTGGGCTTACATTACATCGTCAGTCCACTGCCTAAAACAAACAAAGAGTATGTATTTCACCGAGTTGCAGATATATTGTGTACATATCTCTACACCGAGAAGGACCTTCTTGGTATATCTGGTTCTTGGAGCAGGGATGCACTCTATGACCCACCATCATGTACATGAACCGCGAACTTCCCGCGTGATGCACTGCAGGGTGTATAACATCATTATACACTATTTAATGAAGGGGATAAGCATTGGAGGACACCCGACGCTTGATACGCAGAAAGCAACTGGTACTTCATACAATTCTACACAAGATGCACAGGCGCATTCTTATATAGGGCAAACGATGGAAATACAACAAACGACAATGTAGCATCACCTCAGGCACACTTACTAGTCACAGTTTTACAAAAAGTGTTTGTCCTTGTGCGTGTGTAGGGGGTGGGGTGGGGAGACAATGTGGAGTGATTGGCAGGAGGATCTTCCCCTCCTTAACAATAAAGAATCTTGTATGCCAGCGGCGAAGAAATGCTTCCTCACCGCTCGCCTCCAACTCCTCTGTTATGCCTAGTTCACGCTGAAGCATCCGCTTTCTACAGCGACCGAAATTCCCCTGCTGCCGAAACGCGGCATCGTTCGCACTGGACGCACCCCGCGCCGCCGAATACGCCATCTACCACGGGGCGAACGCGGGATGGATGCGCTGTCACCCGGTTGCTGTCACGGTTTGCAAATGCCACTTGGCTATCCGGTGGTCTTGTGTTCGATGATTCTTGTACGCAGGAAGCAATAGAAGACCGTACTGCTTACTTTGCTGACAAGTAGCTGTCTTGTAACTCACGAAGAGCAGAAAAAATCACCGACGCCAGTGGCGTTGGTGGATTTGTTTTGCTCTGCAAGACCGCAACAGGCTCGGCCACGCCAACGACAAGCTCGGTCAACTCTTCCACGAAATGGGCACGTGAAGTAGGCACAGAGTAGGTTAAACTACCGCTGGTTACAACTTTCAGTTACGTGCACTGCGACATAACAAGTGAGGAGGGCTTGGCGGCCATTTTTCGAAACCCCTTAACTAGCGCTCCTATTGGTCCACGGTGACCGCTTCGGCGGCAGACGCCGCAAAAATCGGTCAGAGGGCGATCGGCGCGGAGAGGGCCCTTCGGCGGACCTCGCCGCCGCCAAACCGGATTCGGAGCACTTTCGGCGGACGGAATGCTCATTGTGAACGCAGCCTGTTATGCCAGCGAGTCCTCGTCAAACGACCGTGCCTCTGAAAAAGGCAATCTGGGTCAAGGCCAGCCCGCAGTCGCCTGGCGCGATCAACTCGACGGAGTGAACACGCGCGGCGCCTCCCTGGCCCACGTGCGTTGAGTCAGCTGCGCGCGTGACAGCGAGCCGGCGTCCGCGTGTCTGGTGGTCTGACGCATGGCGCGGCGACCCCCATTGGCGGAATCTGCCCTGACGACCAGCGGCGCTTCTGATTGGACATTTTGGTTGGACCCGGTGTAAATAAAAGAAGCCCTGCGGCGCGTCGCGATCGGCCTACGAGAGAGGAGCCCCCATGTCGGAGTGCCGACATGTGTGTGAGTCAGCGGTCTTAGGCGAAAGGCTGACCTATGTGTTAGAGAGGAGAGCTCGGCTTTTCGAGTCTCTGTCGGCCCCAGTGCCGAAATTGTAACGCCTCTGTGTATATGCTGTACATAAACCTTGTTTAACTCACCGTCGTCTCGTCCGCTCGTCTTATCAGCTCTGCGCAGAAGCAGTCGCGGGCTGAGAAACATACGCTACCAAACGGCTGGTGACCTTCCCGGCGGAGTTGGAAGCAGTGGCGCCATCGGGACCGTGTTGGCGTCGCCGTCTTTCGCAACAGTGGTGGCTTCGGCGGGATCGGTCCGTCGTTCGCAACAGTGGAGGTCAGCGGTGGGAGTCGGAGGTGGCTTCGCAACAGTGGTTGGCAGCTGCGGGATCGGCCGGCGTCAGTGACATCGATGCGGTGAGTGCCTGATGTTTTCCCCTCAGTTCACCAGACTGCTCTAGCTCAGGTTGTAGTAGTTTAGAGAAGGGCTGTGTGAAGCATTAGTGAGCTTTGATCGTTTCAAGCAAAGTCGAAGTGCTTTGAAACCAAAGTTAATGCGGAGGGGGTAAACACGGGAGAGTGAAAAATTGCTTGCGCGTCTTGCTAGTTGACTTATAGTGGGTACGGCAAGTAAATTGTTAACAGGGGCAAACAGCAAGAGGCTAGTGTGAACGATGAAGAACCTTAAGGGGAAGGAACTCATCGAAATTTGTGAGGAACTCGGCATTACTTTGGGCCGTGCGAAACGAAAGCAAGCGATCCTTGAGATCATGAAGGATGAGGGAGTGTCGGCTGAGGAAGTCGATGAGGCCTGGGTGGATATTAAAGCACGCCGTGAGGAGGCTGAAAGGCGAGAAGTAGAAGCTCGCGAAGAAGCTGAAAGGCGCGAAGCTCGCGAAGAAGCTGAAAGGCGCGAACGTCGCGAAGAGGCCGAGAGACAGGAGCGCCTTGAGATGAAACGACTAGAATTGGCAATCCTACAGTGTTCGCAGGCGCCTAGCGTAGCTTCTCCGACGATTCAGGTCAGCGGTTTTAGAATTCGTGACCAACTGCCACCGTTCGTAGTAGGCGAGGACATGGCGAAGTATCTCGTCAAGTTTGAACACGTCTGTGAGCGAAACGCTTTGGAGCGGTCTCTTTGGGCGCGGAACCTGCTAGCTCTTCTTCCCGGCGAAGTGTCCGACGCGATAACTTGCTTGTCGAGGGAAGCGTTTGAGAGCTATGACGAGGTTAAGGAAGTGCTCTTGAGACGTTATAAGTTGTCACCCGAGGCTTTCAGGCAAAGGTTCCGGTATGCTGAAAAGGGGAATGAGTCACACGTTGACTTCGCGTTTCGTCTTAAAGCCGATTTAATTGAATGGCTCAAGGGCGAAGGTGTTTATGACGACCGCGATAAAGTGGTGGAATGCGTTGCATTGGAGCAATTCTACCGCTGCATCGAGGATAATGTCAGACTTTGGCTGCAGGACAGACTTGGGGAAGTACAGTTAAATAAGGCAGCTGAGTTAGCTGAGGAGTATTATACTCGCCGAAAGTTGCATAGCAGGGCAGTGCGCGTTGAAAAGGATGAAAGGAAAGAGGGCTTTTCAAGGAAACCTGATCAACGGAAACCCGTTCCGCACCGTAATTTCAAAAAGGACCCGTCTCTTACGAAGGACAGTGTAGGGGAAGGGCAAACAGAAGCGGAGAAATCGAGTGAGGTTTCTACCACACAGGCATTTGAATCGGAAAACAAACGAAAGCCGCTAATCTGCTACAACTGTAAAAAGGAAGGGCACATCGCGAGAAACTGTCAGGAAAAGTTTGCCTTCGCAACGATCCGAGAATCAGAAAAAAACATTCGGTTGTTGGAGCCGTATCTCCAAGAAATTAGGGTCAATGAGAAAACGTGCCGAGCACTTAGAGACTCAGCGGCAACCATGGACGTTGTCCATCCTTCATTGGTGTCTCCGGATGACTTCACAGGAGAATGCGCGTGGATTAGGCAAGTCGCCGAGGTGCAGAGTGTTCGCTTACCAATCGCCACGGTTGTCATTGAAGGCCCGTTCGGTAAGCTTCGCACCGAAGCAGCTGTGTCTGCCGCGCTAAATGATCGTTTTCCTTACCTTTTCTCCAACAACTCGGAGCAGCTTCTCAAAGAGCAGGGCAAATCGTTCTTCCCCAACTTAGCGTGCATGGCTCTCACGCGATCGCAAGCGCGAAAGCTTTCGCGGAAGCTTGACCTGGTTCCATGCGGTGAACTCTCAAGTGACCTTGTCGGCGGGTCGACGGAACCCCAGAAAGGAAAGTTTCCGCATGAGTCATGTGAGCAGTCACGCGAGCGGCCCGTCGCCGAACCTAGCTGCGCGGTTTCCGGAGAAAGGGGAGACGACATGGCGCCATTGAGTCAGAGCGAGAGGGTTGCAACGCTCTCGCCTGTAGCGGAAAGTTGGAGCGAGCTGCCGAGAGTTGATCGAGAGACGCTCATTCGAGAGCAGAGTGAGGATCTCTCGATTGAAGCGCTAGTGGAAAGCCAAATTGAAGCGCTAGTGGAAAGCCAGAAAAACGCGGCAAAAGTACTGTCGAAGGAGCACTACGAGAAATCGGGGAAGAAGCGCGCTTTTGAAGTTGATAATCAGGTAATGCGGCTGCAGCCATCCAAAAGGAACAAGCTTGAGGTTGGTTGGGAAGGGCCCGCCAAAGTATTATCGAAGCCTTGCGATACAACTTATGAGGTGCAAGTAGGAAGGCGGCAGAACAAAATTTACAACTTGATGAAACCCAATGTTCAACATCAAGTGGTCGTAAATCAGCTGTTGAAGGCTTCAGAGGAAGAGGAAGCAGAAAATTTGAGTTCTAGTGAGGTGATCGAAGGGGGATCGAAAGTAATCCGGGAGCAGATAAACCTAGAGCCTAGCTTAAGTGAAGGAGGATCTGAGAAAGAGGACCTGAGAAAGATTGTTTCCGAGTTTGGGTATGTGTTGTCGGACCGTCCCGGAGACACAACGGTGATCGAACACGATATCGAGCTAAGCGGTGAGGAGTCAATCAGTAGCAAGCCGTATCGTTGTTCCCCTGTGCAACGCCGAAAGTGTGAGCCGCTCTTGGTGCCGCATAGGTATCGTCGCCTAAAAGTGGCCGGTTACTGAAGTGGAGCATGTTGCTCCACAGCGCAACTTTGACGTTCGCTATCAAAAAAAAAAGGAAAGCTAAACGCTAATGGAGGTGCATTGAGCAGTGCGTTCTAGCTAGTACCTTCTCAACCTTTCGGTTTCTGGCTGGCGATTCGGGGCAAAATTTTTACCTCATCACGACCTGGGCTGAGCGCTCTCGTTCAGAGTGATCTCAAGGGGCCAACTTTGTGGTATTCTAATTCGTTACGTTGTTGTACGTGGGAAAAAAAATTGAGTTGTCATTTTAAGAGTCTTGTGTCCCACATGTGCCTCTTGATGTAGAGGGAACAAAATTCCGATAGACACGTAGATAGGTATATGTTGTACTATACTTTGTCTGGTGTTCTGTCGGGTGACCGAAGGCACTTGCGTGTGTCGTGTGTTGTCTGTTGTCGAACCGTTCTTAGCAAGTTGCAGAACCATCGACAAGTGCTGAAACCGAAGGTGGTCAGAAGAGACGAGTGAAGCTGGTCAGCAAGTTGTGGCGACAAGCCAGTGGAGCTGGGATCCGTCGTCAAAATTGGGATGTGTTCCCGGAACAGTCTGGAGCTGTATTCTCCCCATGGCCCTGGAGGCGAACCTGGAGGGACCTGGCGAACGAGCGCACCTGACATCCGAGCCCCGTGGAAGCAGCTCGTCTTTCCGGTGCATTGTCTGGCGGCGGGGGTGCTGTTATGCCAGCGAGTCCTCGTCAAACGACCGTGCCTCTGAAAAAGGCAATCTGGGTCAAGGCCAGCCCGCAGTCGCCTGGCGCGATCAACTCGACGGAGTGAACACGCGCGGCGCCTCCCTGGCCCACGTGCGTTGAGTCAGCTGCGCGCGTGACAGCGAGCCGGCGTCCGCGTGTCTGGTGGTCTGACGCATGGCGCGGCGACCCCCATTGGCGGAATCTGCCCTGACCACCAGCGGCGCTTCTGATTGGACATTTTGGTTGGACCCGGTGTAAATAAAAGAAGCCCTGCGGCGCGTCGCGATCGGCAGTCCTACGAGAGAGGAGCCCCCATGTCGGAGTGCCGACATGTGTGTGAGTCAGCGGTCTTAGGCGAAAGGCTGACCTATGTGTTAGAGAGGAGAGCTCGGCTCTTCGAGTCTCTGTCGGCCCCAGTGCCGAAATTGTAACGCCTCTGTGTATATGCTGTACATAAACCTTGTTTAACTCACCGTCGTCTCGTCCGCTCGTCTTATCAGCTCTGCGCAGAAGCAGTCGCGGGCTGAGAAACATACGCTACCAAACGGCTGGTGACCTTCCCGGCGGAGTTGGAAGCAGTGGCGCCATCGGGACCGTGTTGGCGTCGCCGTCTTTCGCAACAGTGGTGGCTTCGGCGGGATCGGTCCGTCGTTCGCAACAGTGGAGGTCAGCGGTGGGAGTCGGAGGTGGCTTCGCAACAAGCCTTAGGCAATTCCACAAAAGTCTGCGGATTCGCGATACCGTTCCATATGACGAACATAGTGCATATGATGACCAGTCGTGTGAAGGCTCCCTTCTTCTGAGCCAGCGCTGGGGGGGGGGGTGTAGAACTGTTTTGTAGAACTGTAAAAAATGGCAGCATATCCACGGAGTGAAGGATGGAGAGTGGGGCGAAGCATTCGTCCGTCCATTTGTTCCTGCTTCCGTCCATCCATGCGTCTGTCTGTGTGACCGTCCATGCGTCCATTCGCCCGTCCGTACGTGCGTCTGTTCGTGCGTCCGTCCCTGCGTTCGTTCATGCGTCCATCCATGCATCTGTCTGTGTGTCTGTTCGTCCATCTATTCAACACTCCAAGTACCACCATCTCGCATCTTTTCATCATATATTTCCCATTTAGAAACACCGCCATCCAGCGGACATTCCCTAAACGAGATGTGGCACACGCACACTTCCTTACGGCTTGCGCATCGGGTCTACTTCTCACCTTCAACCACCTCGACGTAGTTCACTGTATTCATGTCACTGCGGCCCAACGCTCGCTAAACCTTTCTAAAGCCAAAGAGGTTACGCCCAGCGAGTATAACGTAGCAACCTTTTCCTGTCAGATAGTGCTCAATGTAAATGCCAATGGCTGCAAATGGGAAATGAGAGACAGGAGAATTCGGCTTTTTAGTTTCTTACGGCTTGCACTTCGTATCTACTTCCCACCTTTAACCACCTTGAGTTTATGGTATATACTAGTTCATTGTATTCATGGCACTGCGGCTCAACGCTCGCTAAACCTTTTAAAACTAAGGAGGTTACACCCAGCGAGTATAACGTAGCAACCCTTTCTTGTCAGGTAATGCTCAATGTACATGCCAATGGCTGCCAATGGGGATCGCAGCGTGCGCGTTAACTAAAAGCCGAATTCTCTTGTCTCTCATTCTCTATTAGCAGCCATTGACATGTACATTGAGCATTATCTTTTATTGTTCAACAACGCATAGAAGAAATCTCTCACCGGCACCACTTAGGAGGTCAAAATGTTATACTAGTGACACACTACCATGGCTACGAGGGACGAACAGATGCCGCTATAAGGAGCTTCGTCCCCAAAATGTTGGACGATTTCGAGTACTTCGTACATAACTATGGGAGAGCACCGAACCGTCCCGCTTCTTCCAACCATTGCGGTTGGTGTCACTCACATGTGTTCAGAAAAAGTGGTTAACAATTCAGAGCACTCTGTACTCTACTATGGGAGAGCTTAAAGCAGTCCCGTGGGCCTCAGCACGTCATTGCTGACATTTGTGACTTGACCGCAAGGCGGACAACGTACAACCGCGTATGATATCTGCCCGTACGAGTTGTTTTTTTTTTTTTGTTGCCTCGTAGGTCACGTTTAAGAAAAGTTTATTCTATCGTGAGACGCAACAAACCTAACGAACGAGCGTCTGTACAACAAGCACAACAACAAACAAATGACAAAGCACACCATACATTACAAATTTAAACAAAAGTGTCCAAATCCGTAGGGTATTATTCATAGCCCATGGTACTAATAACAACATACTCTACATATATGCACTAATCCCAATATGGACAATGTACATGATAGTACCTGTACACAATTTGCAAGACTTGGTGAAGATGTTAGGAAATATGTACAACAGTTATAAATGTTCCTAAATATTACATAACTTACAGCGTTAGAATGAAGTTCATATAAGTCACGTGTGTTTAGAAAAAGTGGGTAACGATTTAGAGTACAATAGGTTACTCTACTATAGGAGAGCTTAGAGCCATCCCGCTGGTGTTGTGCTCCATACGGTGGATAAAATGAGTGTTTTCCTTACACGCTCAATGGAGGGGGGGGGGTTAGAAAAAGTTGGTAACGATTTAGACTACTTGGTACTCTACTATGGGAGAGCTTAAAGCCGTTCCCTTGTTTAGAAAAAGTTTATTTACAGCATGTACAGAACACAAAGGCTTCATAGCATTCCAGTAACAGGGCACATACACTTCGGCACATCTATATTTCACGACTAACATCACTACGTTACAGTGAAGACATTTGCTCTAATATACATGATTATGTTGGCATACATCTGCACAAAAATTCAATGTGATATTACGATACAGGGGTATAACGATACAATAGATCCAAATGAAACACAATTTGTAACAAATGAAATCATATATAACAACTCAACGGGCACTGCTTAGCACCAAGTCGGTCGAAAAATGAGTTGTATCCTTTCGTGTTCCACCTTGACGAAAGGGCACGACCAATGCCGCAGAAACTCTTGCTCCCCGAGGAAGAAAAGCTCTTCGGAGAGGAACGCGAGGATCTCTCGTCTCATTCTCCCCAGTATCGGCCACAAAGCACGCCGGCGGCAGTTGGCAGCTACGGCCTCACATCGGTTTCTCCAAAGGCTGAACAGCCCCGCAACTATTAAGAGAGCGGAGAAGCGGCTACGCGGAAATCGGCCGTTGGACACGAAAGTTTGCACACCCTGTCCCCGAAAACCAGCATTAACCGCACGCCAAAAAAGGCGGGAAACCACACATTCAAACGTCGCATGTCGATTGGTCTCTACCATGACGCAGTTGGGGCAAGTGGAAGTGCGAACTACCTGCCATCGCTGCAACCGATCTCGCGTGGGGAGCAAGCCCCAGCCCAGCCTGCAGACAAAGTCTCTGAGATGCCCTGGCAACACTGCCGCAGTTATTGGTTTCCAAGCGCGGTTCAATACAGATTGACGATGCTGGGGCACCAAGGGCCGTAGAAGGGCGGCCATTGTGTCCACCACTTTAGAATCGGCCACCTCTATCTCTGGGCACGTAGCTTCCAAACGTCGGTGAAATGCCAGAAGGGCTCGATACAAAGGTGGTAATTCAGTTGATTGGGGACCTTTGTTTGTTTGGCTATCCGGCAAGAAGACACGTAGTGATGGCCCCAGATGGTAGCGAGCCAGTGTCTGAGCGGGCATGTCATCATTGCTTAGTATTCGCAATAGAGTGCGGAGGCACAATGTAGAAGCCGCGACGGAAACGTCAGGGAATGCAAAACCACCTTGATCTCGCGGTTGAGCTAACGCTGGACGCGATAACAATTCTGTGCCACCAGACCAAAAAAATGAACTGATGCAGGTTTGCACTTTCCTGCAGACGTGGAGCGGTGGTTTAACAGAATGGCAAAGGTACCAAAATTTTCCTAGGTACACCGTTTGAGTTAACTATCGGCGTTCCAAGAGGGGGAATTCGAAGTGCCTGGCTGCTTTGATATCATTTAGAAAAGTTTGTACAACGGATAACCAGATACTATCCTGTATACCAAATACAGAGAAAGTAACTCCGAGTATTGAAATCTCAGGAGACCACTGTAAAGGCGACGTGATGTTGATACGACCGCTGGGGTTGCCAATGAAAAAATACTGGCTTTTAGAAAAGTTAAACTTTGCACCGGAGATAATACCGAAATCATGGAATGTATCAAGAGCATTCTGCAGCGACTGCTCATTATGTACATATAGAGTGATATCATCTGCATATGCAGCGACCTTTACTTGAGTGTTACCGGGTAGAGGTAAGCCACGAATCTGCGGGTGATGTTCAACGGCCCTTAAGAAGGGCTCTAATGCAAGCCGTTCCCAACGAAAGCAACGAAAATACTGCTACCAGAGTCAAGAACACTGCGGTTGTCTCCTCGTCTCCTCCTTATCCTGCGGTCTGTGCAAACGCACAAGGTGCCCACAATATCCATTCTGCTTGCTTCTCCTAAAACTGTGCACAACCACGAACAGTGATATTAAAAATGACTAAACTATCGACAAAGTGCAGAACTTTAATCAAAATGAGCCACAGGAATAAAATCACATGGCGAAAAAACATATACCCGTACCTCAAAAGATGTTACAGGCATTCTTGAAGAACTTGTTATAGAATTAAGTTATTTCAAGATAGGGAGGAAGGGACAAGCCAGACACAAAAAGAAAGAAAATGGCAGACGATTTACGAAGTGAATGCTGATGATGAAGTGAAGCTACGTTCTAAAGCCCACAATGTCTACATTGAAGTTATTGACTAGTGGAAAAGAAAGAAAGAAAGAAAGAAAGAAAGAAAGAAAGAAGGTAAGACAGACAGACAGACAACCAGACAGACAGACGGACGGACGGACGGACGGACGGACGGATGCACGGACGGATGGACGGACGGACGGACAGACAGACAGACTGATGGACACATGGACGGACACACGGATGAAAGGTCAGATCAATGAATGGACGGAAGGACGGACAAATGCACAGACGAACAGACTGATGGACGGACGGGTAGAAGGACAGATGCACAAGCAACAATTTACAAAAAAAAAGCTCATGCACGTAAACAAGAAAAGTGCAGTTCCACTTCCGTGAAAAGCGAGGAAGTGCACACGGGCACCCAGCACGTTCAGTTGCGCTGTTACTATTTTGTTCATATTGTCACGTTACAACGTACTGTAAGCTGCAGATAATGGCACACAAGGACGTCAAACTGATTCGAACAACGGCAATACGACTTTTTTTTCTCTGCACGTGCATGTTCGTCCTCTTTTGACGAGCGGCACATACAAGCATGCCAGCATCTGTGTAAACAATACTTGCAGAACTTCTACTAGTGGCATTACCCCCCTTCCCAAAGGACATCGTCCCGATGTCATAACATAATTGCCAGATGAAAAGACGTACGATAATCAGTACACAAGGGGGTGTTCACAATCACTGTAAATCTACTCAAGGGAGTGTGACGGATAGTTAGCGTTGGTAAAATGGTTTCATCCTCGAAACATGGACGACGTGTCGCTGTTGTGAACGGCGAGATTGACGAGCCATGTCCTCGTCAAGAACCTCGTAGTTCACTTCGCTGAGACGACGGAGAACTCTATAGGGACCAAAATAGCGGCGTAACAACTTTTCCGATCGGCCCCGTTGTCGAATAGGAGTCCACAACCATACTCGTTCTCCGGGTTGGTAAGAGACATCGCGACGACGAGCGTTGTACCGCAGCGAGTCGATTCATTGTTGCTTATGGATTCGTTCGACTGCAAGCTTACGAGCCGCGTCTGCCAGTATGATAAATTCGTTCGTCTTAACACTAATCTGGTGTCTGTCTGGTAGAAGCATGGCATCCAGCATTGTAGTGACCTCCCTGCCGTGAAGCAACCGCAATGGTGTGAATCCAGTGGTTTCTTGCACAGCGGTGTTGTAAGCGAACGTGACGTCAGGGAGGATGTCATCCCAGTTTTTGTAATCTTGGTCAACGTACATGGATAGCATGTCGGCGATCGTCTTGTTCAGTCGCTCTGTAAGGCCGTTGCTTTGTAGGTGGTATGCAGTAGTTTTCCGATGTACTGTGCCGCTAAGCTGCATGACGTCTTGTATCATCCGGGCGGTAAAAGCTGTGCCACGATCAGTTGACAACTGGTGGTGCTTCATGTCGGAGGACGATGTTTTTCATAAAAAAAAGTGGGCAGTCTCAATGGCGGTGCCACGTTGTAATGCCTTCGTCTCGCAGTAGCGCGTCATGTAATCAGTAGCGACTACAATCCAGCGGTTGCCGTCACGAGACTTGGGAAAAGGTCCAAGTAGACCCATGCCAATTTGTTGGAACAGTTTTGTCGGAGGAGCGACAGGCTTCAAAAAGCCGGCTGGGCGCTGATGTGGTGCTTTACGGCGCTGGCACCCGTGACACGTCTTCACGTAATGCTTCACATCTCGACTGAGCTTAGGCCAGTAGTAGTGTTGGCGAATCCGGGCCAAGGTACGTGTGAATCCCAAGTGGCCTGAGGAAGGCTCATCGTGACAGGCGGACAAGACATCGGCTCGTAACGATGGCGGGACAACGAGCAGTACTCAGTCGCGTAAGGGTCGAAGTTTCTTTTATAGAGGATATTTCTGCGGACGCAGAACGATGATGACGAGCGGGAGAATGCTGGTGGTGATTGCGGCGTACGGCCTTCGAGATATTCGATGAATTGTCGAAGCTCGGAATCGTTCTTCTGCTGTTCAGCCAAGTCGGATACACTAACGGCGCAGAGAAAACGGCCGTCGAGATCGTGATCACCTGACGCTGTCTTAAGAGGAGCTCGGGAAAGGCAGTCCGCGTCAGTATGCTTCCGGCCAGACTTGTACACGGTTGTCAAATCGAACTCCTGAAGGCGTAAGCTCCACCTGGCCAGACGTCCGGAAGGGTCTTTAAGGTTCACCAACCAGCAGAGCGCATGATGATCGGTAACAACTCTGAACGGGCGACCATACAGGTACGGTCTGAATTTAGCTATTGCCCAGACAACAGCTAGGCACTCCTTTTCAGTTATTGTGTAATTCGCCTCCGCAGATGATAAAATCCGACTCGCATAAGCAATAGGGCGTTCGACGCCGCCTTGCCACTGGACGAGGACTGAACCAAGGCCGATGTTACTGGCGTCTGTGTGTAGTTCAGTGTCGGCATATTCGTCGTAGTGTCCGAGTAAGGGCTCAGACTGGAGACGCTGCTGGAGCTCGGAGAAAGCGCGTGTTTGCTCAAAGCCCCACACGAAGGGAACGTCGTCTTTTGTCAGACGAGTGAGGGGCTCGGCAATGTTTGCGAATTTTTGCACAAAGCGTCTGTAGTATGCGCAGAGGCCTAAAAATTGACGCACATCACGTTTGTTGGTAGGTGGTGGAAAATCTGCGACAGCCAATGTTTTGTCTGGGTCAGGCCGAATACCATCAGGGCTAACAAGGTGACCGAAGAACTTTAATTCGTTGTAACCAAATGACATTTTTCTGGTTTCAGTGATAGGCCTGCCGTGCGAATTGCAGCAAACACAGATCTAAGTCGCTGCAAATGCTGCTCAAACATTTGGGAGAAGACAACGACGTCGTCTAAGTAAACAAGGCATGCTTCCCACTTGAGACCGGAGAGCACTGTATCCATCATCCTCTGGAATGTCGCAGGGGCAGAACACAGACCGAAGGGCAGCACCTTGAATTCGTACAGACCATCGGGCGTTATGAATGCTGTTTTCTCTTGGTCGCGTTCATCAACTGCGATCTGCCAGTAGCCAGTGCGTAAATCCATAGAGGAGAAGTATCGGGCGCGTCGGAGGCGGTCTAGTGAGTCGTCGATGCGCGGAAGTGGATAAACGTCTTTCTTTGTGACTTTGTTGAGTTTGCGGTAATCGACGCAAAATCGGAGAGTGCCGTCCTTCTTTTTTACTAGTACGACGGGGGACGACCATGTACTGTTCGAGGGTTGGATTACGCCATCTTCGAGCATCTGCTTCACTTGAGAACGTATAGCCTCTTGTTCCTTTTGTGATACTCGGTAGGCATGCTGACGTATGGGTCGCTCAGCATGGTCAGTGACAATGCGGTGCTTTACGGTTGGCATTTGTTTTATCTTGGATGTAGACGCGAAACAGTCGCTAAACATGCGGAGGATACAGCGGATTTGCTCTTTCTGCGCACATGACAGGTTCGGATTGACATCGACTGCATCGGCTACCACGGTGTAACTTTCAACGGCTGCAGAAATCGGGGCTATCGTCGCACACGCTTCATCGTCAATGGATTCGGAATGAGTGATAGTTGTTCGCTTGGCCATATATTGGTATGCTCCACTAAAATTGGTTACCAACAACTCAGTCATCCCACGTTTAAATTGAATTATTCCGCAGGCCACGCAGATCTGCTGAGACAAGAGCACCGAAAGGTTGGCTTCAGCGATACCACTACTGTCATGGTCTATGTCGCCCTGTACTGTAACGAACATACTGGTGCGTGGCGGAAGTGTGACGGTGTCGTCGACAATGCGAAGCGCAGTCTTCTGCGGGTTGGTGTCTCTAGGCTTCGGGCCATAGTCGTCAGCAAACGTTACGAGGCAGTCTCGAAGATTTATAACAGTACAGGAAATCACGAAGGAATTTCATGCCAAGGATAACTTTCCGGGAGCATTCGGGAAGCACAACGAAAGAAGCAATGAACGTCGACTCACAGATTGCAGCCTTGCGGTGCCTCTCCCGATTGGTGTCAAGAGATGACCACCGGCTGTCCGAAGGTTTGGTCCATGCCCCCAAGAAGTCATGACTTTCCTGAGTTCAGCCACAAGTTCAGCGCTGATAACTGAGTTGTCGGCGCCGGTGTCGACCAGAGCAGTCACTGGATGGTTGTCGACACGAACGGCAATGTCAGCAGAAACGGGTTCATCAGCGATGTGAGGTGTCCGCTGAATGGAATCGTCGAAGGTCGGTGGATGGGTCGGAGGATGTTGTTTTGATGATAGCTTAGCAGCGGTCCCACCCCCGGAGGCCGCTGATTCTAGTTTCCCCGGCGTGGACTTGGGGACCTAGCGGGTCGTCCCGCAAACACATCGGCGGAAGTGGAGTATTGATTCGCGGACGTAGAGCGCCGAGGAGACGGAGAGCGTGATTGGCGTCGCTGAAGATTCGGAGACGGTAGACTTGCCAAGTATTCTGCGATGGCGCAGGGTCGTTTGCCGTTCCTGGGCCGACGAGCGTCTGGCCGAAATCCAGGTAGGCCCATCTGTCTGTACGAGCACTCCCGGTACAAGTGACCAGGCTCACCACAGTGGTAGCATAGTGGCCGACTGTCGGAAGCGCGCCACACGCTAGATTTCCGCAAATTAAGTCGTGGATTCTCATAGTGTGGTGGGACCCAGAAGTACTGCGGCATCTGCAGGCAAGTCGGTCGTTGGTTTTCATAGCGTGGCCCACCCGAGAAGTGCTGTGGTGTCTGCAGGCTAGTCGGTCGGGGAAATAGCTGGCTGCCGGTGCAGGAGTACGTACAGGTACCGCATACGTTAGCAGAGGAGCTTCGGTTCGAGGTGGCGCTAATTGTCGTACCAGCTGCCGCACGTCTTCACGGACAACGTCTGTCAGAGCAGCGACTTGAGGCTGTGAAGGCACTGCGTGAAGCTTTTGCAGCTCGTCGCGTGCAATGCTACGGACTAGCTCAGCAAGGTCTCTCACGCTCATGACATCGGGTGTTACCAAGGGTGCTGACAGACATGCAAGGTTGTCGTACCATTTATACTGCGAAGACCGCTGTCTTAGCATTCGCTCCATGGTCGTAGCTTCATGGAGGAATTCTGCCACGGTAGCTGGTGGGTTTCGCACAAGTCCTGCAAACAGCTGCTCCTTGACACCCCGCATCAGAATGCGTACCTTTTTGTCTTCCGTCATTGCAGAATCCGCTCGACGGAACAGACGAGACACTTCCTCAACGAACATGGCCACGCTTTCATTGGGTCTTTGATTGCGAGAATTGAGGAGTCGTTTGGCTTGTTCTTTCCGGTCGGTGCTACCATACGTGTTCCGCAGCTGAGTGCAAAACACCGGCCAGGTTGTCAGGGCGGCCTCGTGATTCTCGAACCAAATACGCGCCGAATCCTCCAGGTAGAAATAGACATACCGCAGTTTCCGGTGCTCGTCCCACTCGTTGGCGACGGCGACTCGATCGTATTGGTCTAACCAGTCTTCAACGTCTTCGTAGGGCTCCCCTTGGAAGGGCTTTGGCGTTCGAGAGGCTGGTAGCCATGGTGCTGGCGGAGTCGCGGTCGGTTCAGTCTGGCTTGCAGTTGTCGCATATGCCATGGTTCTGGAGCGTTCCGGAAGAGGGCTGAATTGGGGTGGTAGGCCTAGTTGCCGCCGACTGCGTCGAAGGTTGGCTGTTTCTACAAAGGCGTCGATGTTGGGACCGAGATCTTCCTCGTGGGAACAGTGCATAGACTATTACCCCGCACCTCCACCAGTGTCACGTTACAACGTAACTGTAAGCTGCAGATAATGGCACACAAGGACGTCAAACTAATTCGAACAACGGCAGTATGACTATTGTTTTTTTCTGCACGCCCATCTTTGTCCTCTTCTGAACAGCGGCACATACAAGCATGCCACCATCTGTGTAAATAATACTTGCAGAACTTGTACTAGTGGCAATATTGTTATATAATAGAATTATTACGGTGTCGTGATTATTGGGGGAACCTTAAGCTTCTCCTTTATGATTTTAATGAGGTAGCGATATCCTGTCCCTAGTGCGTATTTCAGACACTTACCCCCGTATTCTAGAACTTCCCTTCACTCAACGCTTCACCTTCACTTGAGTGGATTAGTGGATTGATGTGGCTGTACCCTTTAGGTCAGGCGGCGGCTAGCGCCATTTAGCCGTAATACTTAGTGAACCACCAACTAAAGATTCATCTTTTTTTTTTCTTTAAATATTGAAGTATAGGACTGGTACTTGAGAAAGCCGATGGAAGCGCTCTCTCTGGGCACGGCAAATCACTGCATGTCAGCGATGATGGGTTGCGATTCTTGAGCAGTGCAGCGTCTTTTTCAGCCGATCAGTGGCGCAGTGCTCAACTCTGTCAAGTGAAGTTACCACGCAATATCACTGCAATATTTAGAATTGCATTGGGAAGCTTATATACAGGACGAGTGTGTTTGTAAAGCGTACGAGAAAGTTACTTTCACTAGATTTTCAAGCAGAGGAAGTTATTTTCGCTTCATTCACAAGCAGACGTGAGGCCGTGGTAATAAAAAAAAATCACAGCATATCCACGGAGTGAATGATGATTGGTGGGGCGCAGCGGTCGTCGGTCTGTCTGTCCATTCGTTCTTGCGTCCGCCTATCTGTGTGATCATTGGTGCATCCATCCGTTTGTTCATTCGTCTGTCTCTCCGTCCATCTCTTTTTGCGGCCATTCCTCTGTCTGTCCATCCGTCCGTGTGCCCCTCTGTCTGTCCGTCCGTGCGTGTGTCAGTCTGTTCGTCCGTTCATATGTCTAGTGAAAACTCCAAGCACAGCCATCTCACATCTTTTCATCATGTATTCATCATATACAAGTGCCCCCATCCAGCACACATTCTAAGGACCGCTATTTCGGGTATGTGCCACTGGTGGTGACGTACTACGAGGGATGCACAAGCCACGCCATAAGGAGCTTCGTCCCTAAAAATAGACGCGTGGCTCTGTGGTACAACAGCCGCTTGCCACGCAAATGACCCGGTTTTGATCCCCTCTAAGACACAGGTTCTTTATTATTTATTTTGTTTGCATTTTTCGATATTTTTTGGTCACGCGCTTAATGATGTATTTTCGCTCACAACCAACGACGTCGACATCTACGCCGAAATTTCTGCAAAATGAGACTTTAACGCTATCGGGACAATCATTTCCTTACATTGTCGCTGTGTTGTTGCGATGTCGTTACGCAAAGGAAGAGCGGTTGGGTTATTCTGGCGCATTTCACTTTCACGCCCCTTAGTTAAATTAATCTGGTGCTGTAGATATTTGACTTGCGCTCACCTTGCTTCCAGTTTAGGATCGGCCTGCCGGCGCTGACGTGCCGCATCTGTTTGAGCTTTTACGAAAAAAAAATGGTTTTCTTATCACCTATGTTCTACAGCTGCTTGCTAGACCTACACAAACAAGAACGTATTGTCGGGCAACTCTTTTCCAAAAATAACTAGGACGCTAAACACACTCAAAATCACACACGCTGAAATACCCGAAGTACGGCCACCAGACCCGCAGCAAACGTGTACCGGCAGCATGCGTGTATGAGGGTTTGGGGGCATGTGTTATTGTGCGTGTATTTTGTGTTCTGACTTTCTCGGAAGAGGGCTTTCACATTGAGAGGCATTGGCTGCTGTAGTTTGGCTTGTCGCTCTCTCCGAGTGGCGGCTGCTCGCTGTGCTTCCACCTCGGAATATGCTCTGCATGGGTTCTTTCATGCGTCCACCGGCGCTCACTGGTGCATGACGCGCTATTATAGAGCCTACATGACCACCTGTCATGTAGGCTTCCCAATTTTAGGCGTGACACTCGGGCAGCGCTCAAGGACAGATATACAGACAAACGGACGAACGAACGTACGCACGTACGGACGCACGGACACACAGATGGACAGATGAACGAAGAGAAGTACGCATTGACGGACGGATCTATGGATGGACGGGCGCACGGACGAATGGACGGATGGTCGCACCGATACACGGTCGCACAGATGGACTGACGGAGGCTTCGCCCCACTTATCATCGTTCACTCACTGAATATGTTTTGATTTTTTTTAACTAAGCACGGATGCCCTCTTATCAAGAAGCGCCTAGCGTGAGGCAACTCCAGCTGGCGGCTCGTGTGCTATTCGGCATGCTGTATTGTGTCGGACCCCTAGCTTCCTGCACCGCCCCCAACATAATTGTCACTCACCCCCTGTCACATGCGTGGTCTGTAGTAGTCAAGAACTTCAAGAGAAGTCACTACACCTGCTTTCTCAAGATCAAGTAACCACGCGGAAACACAATGTCACTTACACTGTCACGTGGGGAGCCTAAACGTTGTAGTTCCTCAAAGAAGCATTTCCCTTATTTCTTAAACTTGGGACACTTCAGTAAATAGTGGTGTATATTGTCACGAGTATAGAAAGGTATCGCAGGCACAGGGGCAGAAATGACGCAGACGGAATAAAGACGACGATGTTGTTGTGAGGCCGTGTCTGGACTGTCCTGTTGTCCTGCATCCTTGCATACTGTGTGCAGTCTTAGCCCACCCGGCGTTCACTTATTAAATACTCCCCGTTACAATATCACTAAACTCCTTGCGACAATTGTGAAATGTCAATGCGTCACGGAGAGCCTAATCTTGTGGAGTCATGATGGTGTACGCGCTGACCCTGTTCGGATGCTATGAAGCAAACAGGCCTCTTTGCTCGTGTTTAGAAAAAGTTTTTAACCACTTGGAGTACTTGGTACTCTACTATGGGAGAACATAAAGCCTTCCCGTGGGCCTCACATTCGATGAGACCGCAACGAGAAAATTTTCACTGCGACCACCTTGGAGATGGTCGCAAGTGAGTAACGCCCTGAAGACAAGAGCGTTAGTTCTTGCTGTAAAGCTTTTGGACTGCCGATAGAACCATATATGCAAACATATTGCCCACTTTCAATGATGAAAGAACGCCGATTTCATAGCCCTTTTGTCAGGCATGACTGGTAAGGAGTCAGCTATCACGAACAAAAACACTTGTTGACAGCTTCTCGTAAAAGATGCTATTGTCTCTGGGAACCTTCTTCGTTGGTGTAAGTTCCATAGTACTCTGGGTAAGTCTGTCAGACGCCAAATTACCCGCTACAACCATTTGTGATGGTATACATTGAAACTTGATAGTTAGACTAACGTTGTGCTAGTCTTTAGGGATTTACAATGATGTTTGAGTGCTCCGATTCAAAACCAGTCTATGCTTTAGCCGATGCAGGGCAGGCTTACTGTCCGAAAGTAGCACGACTTTTTTCGTCCTACAAAACTTCAGTTTCTTCAGGGCTGCCTGAATTGCCACGGTTTCGCATGCTTTCGACGAAATGATGCTCTCGAGTCGTGCTGCCCAGGACACCTTTAGGGACGGGATCACGAATGCTGCAGCGCTTGCTCCTCGCTCTACATCAACCGACCATCGGTGAAAACTTTCAAATGATCGGCGCACTTTTCTTCAATGTATTCAAGTACCGAAGAACGGAGTTCTGTTGTCTGTGTAGAGCGCTTGCTGTGCATCCATGGAATCGTTACCTGATAGTCGACGTCTTCATATTGACCAAGGTGGGTCTTGTCGAAGTTGCCTGTGTTTGGGGAATTCCAGGCGAAGATGGTGAAGTGTGTTGAGGGCCACAAAAGCTCGCAATTCCGTACGTCGACGAAGGCGACGGAGTAGTGCTCATCCTGGACTCGATTCGCTAAGTCGACAAAACAGTATCACCAGTTGTTGAAAGGCGATAAGACGCAACGGTGGAAGACCAGCTTCATGAAGCACCTTTACGCCTCCTACAAACTTTAACACTCCCAAAGCAACTCTTACACTCTAAAAAAATATCGAGTAAAAAAGGTGTCTTTTTGTCCCACAACAATAATCGTCATTAGGCTTGCGTGCGCTTCCTTTCTTGAAAACACGGCGCTGGCCACTTTCCTATTGATAATGCAATGTAACTCTGATAATGGGCGTGTAGATCGTGACCGGAATGTACGGGGGCGCGGGGCGATAGCGCAAGGATGGAACGCAGTATAGATGACGATTATTGTTGTGGGACAAAAAAACACCCTTTTTACTCGCTTTTTTTTAGTGTGTAGGTCTTTATGATGAAGGTTTTCTTGTTTTTCGTACTGTGATTCATTTGGAGAAAACAGAGGCAATCAGAAGAGCACATGATTGAGAATTACTGAGGAGTGTAACCTTATCTTTGATGTTGGGTGGCTCTCCCAGCTTCTTCCTGCCATCCTTCAAAGAATGCTTTTACGGAGTGACAGATCTGACATCATTTTGTCTACTGCACCTCGCCAATCCATCCTCGATTTCAGTGGGACTCAAAGGAATTTCAACTGAGCTTGTTGGATTGATGCATTAGGAAGTAATATTTTCGTTCTTGTTTCTCATATTCGCATGCCAGAGGACAGCATAAATCAAGACTTTTCTGCTTGTATTCTTGGTTGAATAGATGAAAGACATGTGTGTGCGGAGAGTACAACCCTCATTTTCAATCACTCATGTTGATATCCAGACAGCTGGTACATGTAGTTAGCATAAATTGATATTTGAACTGTTTTGTTGACAGTCTTGAGGGCACCAGGTGTATCAGCCATGGCCACATTGAACAACACTGAAGACAGGACACCGCCCTCTGGCACTCCTGTGGTCATTTTTCTTGAGTTACTGAGCACTTTCCCTTACTTCACCTGCATCGAGCCGTTACTAAGAAACGCATGAACAAAGCGTAAAACATGCCCTGTTATCCGTATAGACACAAGATGACAAACTATCGCGTTCTAGAACACGTCATCATACGCTTTTGAAACGGCCTTAAATAATGTCAGTGTTGAAAAGCCGTATGCTCGTTGGTGTGCTATGTGGCTCACCAAGTCTAAGATGCCTTGTGCACTCAGTCCTTCTCGCAGTTCAGTCATACATGCTGGAAGAGCCTTTTGATTCCCGATCCACCATGTCAGCCGAACACTGGCCAGCTTCTCCATCAGCTACGCTACGCACGAAAATGGTGATACTGGTCGATATCACGATAGCTCTGTCCTGTCTTTACAAGCTTCAGCACCGGCATGACCCAGGCAGTTTTTCAGGTTTTATAAATATTCCCCTACTCCCACATACAGTTAAAATACACCAAAAAGCTTACTCCTCGCTTCTGCAGGCAGACTTGAAATCATTTGATTCGTAATTCTGTCAGGTCCAGCAGCACAACGTCACCTCACGTCAGTTCATGCACCGTGAAAGGTGCGTCGACGGCACATGCAGAATGAATCAGAAGTGTAGAAGGTGGTTCACTTTCACTTTCATTTACATAAACGTCAGCAAATTCCTCGGCTAGAGATGACATTGATATATCCTGGAATAGCGCTAGGGCACAAAATTGTTTAAAAGGCTGGGACGCGCTTCCGACACTATTTACTATTCACCAGATTCTTATCAGTTGAGTAAATACACTTAAGCTTTCACAAAACACTGCCCATTGTTCCCTCCTGAACTTTTGGTGTGCTGCCGTGTTGCTGCATTACGTCTGTTGAAGTGAGTCTTTAAAGCTGCTATGCCACTTTTTCGCGTAAGCCTTTTCTCTGCCCTTCTTCTAGCAGCACGCAAATTGCGGGGTTTTATGTCTGGGGCTGGAAAATGTGCAGTAGTTTAAGTAGGGCGATTACTGCCACTTTGCTAGTAACCGTATCCTAAAATATGTCCCCTGATAGGTGATCTAGATGCCCCCGGTAGCGATCCCAATCAATGACTTTGCTGCCATCGAATGACAGCCAGAAACAATTATAAATATAAGAAAATGATCACTCCTTACTCTGTCTTTTTTGTACAAGAAGTGAGGTGAACGTCACTTGGATACAAAGAACGTTACATTGCCATCATTCGCAATGCACAAGTCTAGCTTCTATAGCCCTTTCCAGAAAACGTTCACGTGGATCCTAACTCTTCACCTCCCATGACGTGTGATGCGCATTGAAATCACCACAAATGATTCGCTGAGCTGGGCAACGATGACACAGATCTTCTAAAATATTTTCAATGTAAATTTTCTTGTGCGGAGACGCCTACACAGGTGCAATGATGACTTTCCGGTTTTCTATCTCAGCCCTTATCGCACAAACGTCTATATAACATCTGTACACAAGTCAGCCACATTGAATGTTATGTGTGGTATCTTCGAATATGCAGAGCGGCGCTTCCATTTGGGAAAAACGTTGTGGTAGGGTTCTTTTGGGTGACGTATGCAGTAATTGATCTTTGTCTCGGTAACCCGGCCTCTGACAGAGTGAAGATCGGAATTTGATATCGTCTCAAAAACAGGTTTCATTCATGCATGCGAGAAGTGATACCATGCAATTCTACTGCACTGCCAAAGGCACGTTTTGATGATTAAACGTACAACGATGCTTTGCCTTCATCCTACTGCTAGTTGGGCTCTAAGCAACCAATCAGCACTGATTCTAGAGCCAGCACAGCCTGCAGCGTGGTCTTCGTGGTACTTGATAGCATTGTCACTAGATGAGAACGATCAGCCGCAAACAGAACACGAACAATCTGCGCGGTGTCGTAAACATATTCCTCGTTTCCCTTTGTATTCTGCTCATGTTCTTGTCTCAGTACTCTGGCATATGAATGTTGTGCAGAAACGTTCCGAGCAGCCTCAGGTGGCCCGGCGGCTCTTTTTGCTCGGCTCGCGTTGCCTAGTGTTTTCAGGGGGCATTGTTCCGATTGCACGTCACGTATATTTTTGACCAGTTGCTATTCTGTATTTCTTTAAAGGAAGAAAATCCTCAAGTGCTTGAGCAACTGAAAGGGAAGTACTTGGTTTAGGCCCCGTATAAGAAATGCTTTTCGTCTATGAAGCACACTCACTCAGATAGGGCACCCACTATAACAGGCGGGATGGTCACTACTGCAGTTTGCACATTTGATGTCCACCTTGCAAGTTTTGAAGTCATGGGCACATCCACAGCGATTGCATTGCAGCTTTCCTTTGCAGAATTTCGCCCCATGACCAAAATGTTGGCATTTAAAGCACTTCGTTGGAGGCTCCATGTATTCAGCTGTTTCATGTCGAGTGAAGCCAAGGTTAATGGTCAGCGGTCGCTCGATGTTTGGGGTAAACGCGAGCACTACTGCATCCGTGGGTAACTTTCCACTCATCCGTAGAAGAAACTTCTCTTCGAACAATCCTCCTGACGTGAACCACGCCTTGGGGTTTTGTGTACCTTGTCTGAAGCAGGTGTTTAATCAGTTAGGCAATAGGCAGACGAGCACTAACTGCTATGCCACACATCTTGCAACACCTAAAAAGCGCATTGACTTGATCTTCAGTGGCTAAAAACGTACATTTCCACGACCTTGTTTGGTGCGAGGTGGCCATGGCAAGACACAGTGTGAGGACGCTTGGCAAAGACCAGAAGGGAATGGGATTACTTCCAATCAACGTTAGCCCTTGCGGTCCCCACTGGCCTTAGCAAGTTCGTCATGTAAGTGAGCTATTTACGGAAGCTATTGTGTAATTTCTATTGATATACTTGTCCTTACTGCCGTGGGCACCGGGAAAAAAATTGAACAACACGAAGGACGCGAGGAAGTGGAAAAAAGGAAAACAAAACGGAAAATGTCAAGCATTGAACTCAACAATCAATGCAAAAACATCGTAACGGAACGCTAGAAGAAAAAGAAACTAAAATGTGCTCAAGGTTTATGCTCTGTTTCGGAACTTGTTAAGATAAATTACGCTCCCCCTTAACACGGATGCACTAAGGTATGGCAGATCGTGCCGACTAAACCCAAGGGCTACCCCTAACTTTAGGGTTTCCCAACAGACCATGCTCCTTGCTCCGAAGACTACGCCGCAGAATGAAAAAGCCTTCTGCGGATCAAAGAGATCATTCAGAATCCATATTTTGCACCCTTTTCGCTCGCCTTGTGCTTAAGCACCCCTTTATTTGCGTCCCAGACGATCACCAGGTCAATAACTAGCACCTGGTCGCCTGACTCAACAACCAGGTCAGGCTTGAGTCTGACGCCATCCCTAGTGGTCAATCACGGCTCTTCACGAATTGTGAGAGGTCGATTACTTCTCCTGATCAAGTAGCGGACCTTGCGCGATGAAGAAACTCCGAACTTGGTCTGCGTCAATGACTGATGTCACCACAGAATATAAAGCAATAGGGTTCACCTGTCTTAAGTCTTTTCGCTCTCTACTATTTACACGATCAACAGAATACCCACAATTCTGTCTATGCGGTGGCTCATCATCTTGAAGTTGTCATTGTTCATGTGCGGACAGATCGTCTATCTTCTCGTCGAGTCCCATCATTGTAGACGCATCGTCATCAGTAGTAGATTCCTTGGGGTCGCCACAGTTACGTTCACCCGCTCGTTGGTCTGGTCGTTTCGACGGCGTGTGGGATGGATCACATGTCTCTCCTGGTCTTTTGCATGGCACAGCCATGGCCGAAGTCCGGGAGTAGGATACTTCTTCCGGTCGCGTCTTCTCAAAAAGCCAGTAACCTCCTTGAAGCCGCGGACGTCCTCGTCAGTAGACGGAAGTTAACGCAAGGCATGCAAAAATAGAAGTTCGAAGCTAGAGTTAGCTGCACTTTCCGGAAATACTGATTAGGTTACAGATCTTAATAGTTTTTTGCAGGTGTGGAAAAGTTTTGTAGGCAGGAGCGCAGTACGCTACGTGGTCCTTGCTCCCGTCACGCTGTCGCCGCGCGCGGAAGCAGCTAACAGCCTCCTATCGAGTGGAACTGCCTAAAATATTCTAAGAGTACGTTTCTTCGCTTAGGTGCCTGGATATACCTGCTCAAAGTCCTCCATTCAGGTAACCATTGAATGGCTTCATTAGGGGATCATTTTCTCACAAACCTTTAGGCGGTGCAGTACAAGTAAAATATTAATTTACACGAAGTTGTTCACACTTACGGCAAAAGTACGAAATAGATCGACGAGCAGCTTAGCAGCAAGTTTATTGGAACTTCATCGGAAACAATGTGGACTTACCTATAAACGGACAGCCTCATACGAAAGAGGCTTACACGACCACTTGCATGCGTAAGGGCAACTCATGACATTGCACAGTCACGTGCTTCTGGTTGTCTTAGAGTGACACGCAACAGTTTCTCTACATCGTACAGCAAGGAAGCAGGTAAAATGTCAGCAAAGCTTTCTCACACACACCAACAATTTAATGCCAAGGCATTCATGTTACAGCACGAACGCACAGCTTTCACATCACAGTGGTAACTGTCAACTCATCCGGCGACTCGGAAATTCCCACCTTTTGTCTTTCTTATTATTTAGTGGCAGCGCCGCGAAAATATTGCGGGGAACTTGTGTATAGACGATGTTTTTTTTTTGATGATTGAGAGTGTTTAGAAAAAGTGGCTAACGATTTAGAGTACTTGGCACTGTACTATGGGAGAGCATAAAGCCATTCCGTCGGCCTCACACTTCACACTTCACATCAGGTCGTGTTGACAAACTACATCACATTACCAGTCCTACATAGATCGGACGCGAAGTGCCGAAATTAGAGTGTTTACAAAAGGAGGTTAATTACTTGGTACTCTACTGTGGGAGAGCTGAAAACCAACCCGTAGGCCTCGATGAACGAAACGTTTAGAAAAAGTGGTTGACGATTTTGAGAACACTTGGTACTCTACTATAGAAAAGCATAAAGCCGTCCCGAAGGGAACTGAAACACGATGAGAGTATCCAGAGAGGGGGGGATTCGAATGAGTGGGTAACGATTTAGAGTACACGGTACTCTACTATAGGAGAGCTTACAGCTGTCCCGCGGGCCTCATGTCCGAAGCCATACTACAAAATCAGCAGCGTGTTGTTCAGCTCGGTGGTTTGGAAAAAAAAAAAGCGTAATGATTTGGACTACGAGGTACTCTACTAAGGGAAAGCATGGGCCAGGCAGCTGACGCCTGTGTTTAGAAAGAGTGCATTCTATTATGGGACGCAACAGACCTAAGGAACGAGCGTCTGTACAACAAGCACAATAACAAACAAACGACAAGCACAACAGAGATTATACATTTAAACAAAAGTGTCGAAGTCAGTAGGGTGTCCATAGTCTATGGTGCTAACAACTACATACCCTACATATGTACACTAACCACAATATGGACAATGTACATGATGATATATGTACAGAATTTACAATACTTGGTGAAGATGTTTGGAAATATGTACAACAGGTATCAATATTCGAAAAAATTGCATAACTTACAGCGCTAGAATGAAGTGCATATATACAAGTATTCACAATCATACGGGGCATACACAAACATAAAAAAATAGTAAACACATACAGATTACATGCCCTTATCAGACATTGACAGGTGACCTGGCTATAGGAACCAGGCCAGGTGAAAGACTAATTAAACCAAAAAGCGCATGTTTTCCACATCCAGGCACTGGTAGGAAACCGTAGGACGGTACAGTTGTAGTACGTTTACACTGTCCATCTTGTTTTCTGCAGTTTCCACAAAGTACGAGGTGCCTACACAACTTACTTTCATTTGTTTACGCTCGCTTTGAACAAAACTAAACACGAATGCATAAGATACGAAGAAAAATGTCCAGTGTGCCGCACTGTTAACTGAAAAATTTAAATAATTGAAATGGCAATGCATATCCGGCAATTCTGTACATCAACAACTAGCGCCATCAGTTGGGTTCGCTGCTAAACGGCAGCGTAACTCAATGGGAGACCGTCTTTAAACATTTATTGCAGCCGAACGCTTGAGTATACGCTAAAATCACTCCGTATATGTATTCTAGGCGTAATTATCTCATAATCAGAGAAAGTTCGCTTTATTCCTATGAAATTTCTGGGTTTGAGAGCGACGTTTATGTGCTATAAGAGAGTCCAATAGAGAGAGTTTCAAATTTTTAGGGGCAAAGCTCCTTGTTTAGAAAAAGTTTATTTACAGCATGTACAGAACACAAAGGCTTCATACCATTCCAGTAACAGGGCACATACACTTCAGCACATCTATATTTCACGACTAACATCACTACGTTACAGTGAAGACATTTACTCTAATATACATGACAATGTTGGCATATATGTACACAAGAACTCAATGCGATATCATGATACAATGGTATAACGATACAATAGATGCAATGAAACACGATATGTAACAAATGAAATCATATAAAACAACTCAACGGGCGCTGCTTAGCACCAAGTCGGTCGAAAAATGAGTTGTATCCTTTCGTGTTCCTCCTTGACGAAAGGGCACGACCAATGCCGCAGAAACTCTTGCTCCCCGAGGAAGAAAAGCTCTTCGGAGAGGAACGCGAGGATCTCTCGTCTCATTCTCCCCAGTGTCGGCCCCAAGGCACGCCGGCGGCAATTGGCAGCTACGGCCTCACATCGGTTTCTCCAAAGGCTGAACAGCCCCACAACTATTAAGAGAGCGGAGAAGCGGCTACGCGGAAATCGGCCGTTGGACACGAAAGTTCGCACACCCTGTCCCCGAAAACCAGCATTAACCGCACGCCACAAAACGCGGGAAACCAGACATTCAAACATCGCATGTCGATTGGTCTCTACCATAACGCAGTTGGGGCAAGTGGAGTGGCTTGTGCATCTCTCGTAGCACGTAACCATCAGTGGCACATACCCGAAATAGGTATAACATTGGACCTCCAAGGTGGTGCTGGTGAGAGATTTCTTCTGTGCGCTGTTTAACAATAAAAAATAGTGCTCAATGTACATGCCAATGGCTGCTAATGGGGAATGAGAGGCAGGAGCATTCAACTTTTAGTCAACGCGCACGCTGCGATCCCCATTAGCAGCCATTGGCATGTACATTGAGCACTATCGGACAAGAAAGGGTTGCTACATTATAGTCGCTGGGTGTAACCTCCTTAGTTTTAGAAAGGCTTAGCGAGCGTTGAGCCGCAGGGCCATGAATACAATGAACCAGTATATACCATGAATGAATTCGAAGTGGTTAAAGGGGGGAAGCAGATACGAAGCGCACGCAAGCCGTAAGAAATTAAAAGCTGAATCCTTCTGTCTCTCATTTCACATTAGCAGCCACTGGCATGTACATTGAGCACTATTTGACAGAAAAGGTTGCTACTTTATACTCGCTGGGCGTAACCTCCTTGGTTTTAGAAAGGTTTAGCGAGCATTGGGCCGCAGTGTCATGAATACAGTGAACTAATATATACCATGAACTCAAGGTGGTTGAAGGTGGGAAGTAGACCTGAAGCGCAAGCCGTAAAAAGTGTGCGTGTGCCACCTCTTGTTTAGCCCTTGGGATGTCCACTGAATGGCGGTGCTTCTATATGGGGAATATATTATAAAGAGATTCGAGATGGTGGGACTTGGAGTGTTGAATAGATGGACGAACGGACACACAGACAGATGCATGGATGGGCGCACGAACGGACGCAGGGGAGGATGCATGAACGAACGCAGGGACGGGCGCATGAACAGACGCATGGACGGTCACACAGACGGACGCATGGACGGACGAATGCTTTGCCCCACTCTCCATCATTCACTCCGTGGATATGCTGCCATTTTTTGTATAAAAACAACTAGCCTTCGTCTCCTTAAATCACACAAGTTACAAAATCTCGACGATTCTGTCTTCGTACCTGTGAACTTTGGTGGATATCGGCAAAGTTCCTGAGATTCGACGGGCACATCTGCAAACACGCGTTTTGCAGAGAAACTTCTTTGCAGGGGCACACACACTTCGTAGCGCTTTCAGTTACTCGAAAACGTAAAAACTTTGCAGCTCAATTATGTAAGGTTGTTTTCCATGTTGTCACGTTTTTACATGACACGCATCTCATGTTTATCAGGTTTGTACCAGTATCATATCTTCGTCATCTATTCACGTCCCGTAATACCAAATTTGCTATAAGTGAAGGTAGCGAAACGGCCACCAGCGCATCATGAACGTGGCATGTAGTCAAGTTGTTACATAACACGCATGTCATGATTTTTATGTCAGGGTGTGTCGCTTGTGTTCACCATGCAATCATGTCATACCATACTAGTTTTGCAACATGCCATGTGAACGAAACCACCGCAATAGCTGCAGGACCAAAATGTAAATCATGACATTGATGACATGTCATGATTTTGATGTTATAACTAGTGAACTATGTTCTTCATATAGTCATGTTATGCCATACCAAGTTTGGTATCGATACCATTGTCAAAACTGCCAGGAGAGCTAAAAGTCACAGGCAGCTGGATAGATAGATAGATAGATAGATAGATAGATAGATAGATAGATAGATAGATAGATAGATAGATAGATAGATAGATAGATAGATAGATAGATAGATAGATAGATAGATAGATAGACGGACGGACGGACGGACGGACGGACGGACGGATAGATAGATAGATAGATAGATAGATAGATAGATAGATAGATAGATAGATAGATAGATAGATAGATAGATAGATAGATAGATAGATAGATAGATAGATAGATAGATAGATAGATAGATAGATAGATAGATAGATAGATAGATAGATAGATAGATGGATGGACGGACGGACGGACGGACGGACGGATAGATAGATAGATGGATAGATAGATGGATAGATAGATATAGATAGATATAGATAGATAGATAGATAGATAGATAGATAGATAGATAGATAGATAGATAGATAGATAGATAGATAGATATGCATAGATATAGATAGATATAGATAGATATAAATAGATATAGATATATATATAGATAGATAGATAGATAGATAGATAGATAGATAGATAGATAGATAGATATATAGATAGATAGATAGATAGATAGATAGATAGATAG
This sequence comes from Rhipicephalus microplus, assembly GCF_043290135.1. Taxonomy (NCBI): domain Eukaryota; kingdom Metazoa; phylum Arthropoda; class Arachnida; order Ixodida; family Ixodidae; genus Rhipicephalus; species Rhipicephalus microplus. The sequence goes on along the minus strand of NC_134709.1, from coordinate 39,295,307 downwards.
ATAGATAGATAGATAGATAGATAGATAGATAGATAGATAGATAGATAGATAGATAGATAGATAGATAGATAGATAGATAGATAGATAGATAGATAGATAGATAGATAGATAGATAGATAGATAGATAGATAGATAGATAGATAGATAGATAGATAGATAGATAGATAGATAGATAGATAGATAGATAGGCTCAAAGTCGCTGAAGTTTGCTAAGAAATGGTTCGCATTTAGAACTATCTCATGGCAGTGCAAAGCTGAGATAAAAACAATGACAGTGGATTGTGAAAACCATCAAAGTCATGAAAGTTAACATTATATACAATTTGCATTTTGTGAGCATTAGTGTTGAAAGAAGATGGCACGTACATTAAATTGTGAATTCTTTCTGGTTATTTTACGCGGAATCCGAAAAATTATCTAACCGAGAAGCAAAGGACAGAATATCATACCGTGAACTAGCTTGTAAAGAAATAAGAAGTCAGCGCGATTTCGTCGGCAATGAAGTGATGGCAGTGACAGTAATCTGGCAGTGTTGAAACGAGATCCAGAGGCATTTTCAGGAAATCGATGGTTGTAAATGCTTAAGAATTTTTTTCTGGACTCGATCAATTGCGTCACTGCCAGGCTTAGCGAATAATAATATTGAAATGAAGAGGAACGAACGCTATAGTGGGTCATCATCTCCTGTGACATGGCAGGTCTGTCTATACCACGCACTGCTCGAGGGCGCTGTTCGTTCGCTTGCAAGATCCGTTTATTAGAGTCGTTGGTCAAGCTGCCGGCCGATTCCTACGCCGTAATTCAATAAGCTTTTGAACAGCAACAACAATAACAATACAATAATCATATCAGAATAATACATTTGTTGTTATAAAATAATTACTTTCATTATTCTTAATCTATGTATTTTCTTTGAAAAAGTGAGTAGAGTGTTATTAGAAGCGTCACTAACGGGAAAGATGCATGCAGTACTATATATAGTTATTACACCCACTTCATGTTTTTGGAGCAGTGCGTGAATGTTTATTGGTGGCTAAATATACCAAAAAAGAGTGATCTGTTGCGAAAATGCGGTGTCGGCACTGGCGTCGGGAGTGTGTCGAGATAGATGCAAATAAAAGAATAATAATAATGTTCAGCTCGTGCAAGAATTGAACATGGTACTTCTGCACACACACAAAAAAAAACAGGTGTTCTTTCTACAACTCAGCCATGCTGGTGCTTGAAACTTCTTCCAAAAAAAAAAAACACTAATAATGTCATATACTGTGAGGAGGCCCCTTGACGTTTGTAATGTTGCGTCGCTGAAGCGTAGAATTGCACCAGCGTAAAGCATTTCTTTGCACAATTAGTGGCCGCTTTAAGAACTCACCAATAAGCCCGTCAATCAAGCAATAGCAAAAAAAAAAAAACAGGGGAATCCTTAACTCGGTTTTTAAAGGTTTAATATGTTCAATATCCTGTCCCTAGTGCGTGCATCAAATACTTACTGTATGAGGTCTTTTCCAACAGTCTATGCACTCACTACGTGGCCTTAGGAGAATAAGTACGGTAATATGTGCGCCTTTTGTACTTATTTAAACTAGGCTTTAAACCAGGTTTTAAACCAGGAAACCAGGATGATAATCACATGTTCCGAGCGAGTGAGTGAACTTTTATTGTGTCCAGCAAAACGCGTGAATAGATCGTGGGATTAGCCAGGTGCGCATTTTAATCACGTGTTCTGACGCCCGATAGCAATGAACCCTTGTACCACGAATTATCAATGCATCATTTCTTATTGTATTGCGAAGCACATGACGTGTGTGTTTTTAAGCAGCGGAAGTTATTTTCACTATGTTCAGAAGCGGATGCGAGACAGTGTTGTAGAACACCCACTTACTATGCAAATGATCTGGGTTCAATCTTCCCTCGGACTTGGAATGTTTTTTTATACTTTATTGCATCTTTCTCGATTTTTCGGTCACGCACAAGATGATTTTTCGCTCACAACCAATGACGCCAACCCGGGCATTCCTGCGAAACGAGCTAATAAACACTATCACGTCAATAGGTCTTACAAGGTACCTTTTAAGATACATTACCGGGTAAAAATCTCACCACGCTGTTCTTGAGCAAGGTGCGCCAAAAACCAATTACACTAATAGAAGCATGCAAGTAATAATAAAATGTATATTATAAAACAGCCGTGTCCGAGTGAGCATCGAACCCGGGCTGTATGCGTGGCGAGAAGGCGTTATACCGCAGGGCCACAAGATTAGTTTTCAACTGCTTTGAAAAAGAAAAAAAAAAATAGACGCTATAGAAATGTCACGCGGAAGGGGTATCTTTAACGCACCATATTTTGCGTGGCCGAGCGTATAATTGTGCTCGACGTTAAAAAAGTATCACAGAATATCCACGAAGTGAATGATGATGAGTGGGGCGAAGCATCTGCAGTCCGTCCATGCGTCCATCCGTGCGTCCCTTCGTTGTCTGTGCGTTCGTCCCTGCGTTCGCCCGTAGGTCCATCCTTCCATCCATACATTCATCCGTGCATCCGTTCGTGCATCCTTCTGTGCGTCCGTACGTGCATATGTCTCTCTGTCCATCCGTCCGTCCATCTACGCGTTCGTCCATCCATCCGTCTGCTTCTCTGTCTGTACATCTATGCATACACCCGTCCGTCCATCTAGTGAACACTCCAAGTACCGCCATCCGGCATCTTTTCATCATATATTCATCATATAGAAGTACCGCCATCCAGCGGACATTTCGAGGACTAAACGAGAGGAGGCTACCTACTACTACTACTACTATATCGTGGACGTACGACCCGCGGCTTGAGGAGCTTTGCCCCTAAATAATGTAAATCGAGCAACGATCGAGTGGGTCTCTTAAGGAGCCAACCATTACAAAGCGATGAAATATACTTGATTATAAGCAGCAACAGAACCACGAACAAAGTGAACAGCTGCGTAGGTTCACGTGTAGCCCAACAAACGCGTTGTGGTGGCCCTTTTGCTGATTCGCCGAAGGAATACTTATGGCGTAGTGGACACTTCAGAACTGTGTTTGCAATAGGCATTCAATGACACTTTGAAATGGCTTACGTTGTGCCCGCAGTTGTTCTTTTCTTAACGGCACGATTGAGGCATGCGCATAGAACCGAAACACAGGATCAGTTCAAAAGGGGATGTGCACGATGCGCGATTACGCTACCGCGATCTTCTATTGAAGGCGAGGCTAAAGTGTTCATGTCGTTGCCTTCTCCCATTTTTCTTCCTTCTTGTTTTCTTTCTCTCATTCTTTTTATCTCTTCTCTGTTTTCTATACCCGTAATTCCCATTGTAGCTGAATGATCTCAGGGCAAGAATTCTCTTCAGTAAGTATTGTAAGGAACTCTATGGTTTAAGGACCCTTGAAGGAGCCTCCGACGGACGGCTTACGGCTTCGAAGAAAAAGTGTGTGTGTGTGTGTGTGTGTGTGTGTGTGTGTGTGTGTGTGTGTGTGTGTGTGTGTGTGTGTGTGTGTGTGTGTGTGTGTGTGTGTGTGTGTGTGTGTGTGTGTGTGTGTGTGTGTGTACACATACATACATATATATATATATATACAGAGAGAGAGAATCAGGGAGAGAGAATTCGTTTACTTTCACGGTCAGTTCGTGGTCAGACACAGAAAACGTGTGGCGCATTACTTATCGCTTTACGTCAGTCATCATTTATCCCCACACGTTCTTTTCAAGTCATCCATCATCGTCTCCTATGTTTTCTTTATCTTATTTGTGTTCTTTATATTTCTTTCAATGCGATCAATCTTCGTGGCCGAACGGAGATTTTCGCTGGCCGCCTGCCGCACCGCATAGCCGGCCTAAAAATACGCACCCAAGTGAATGCTCAGAACACCGCATAATGATTTCAGTGGACGTGACGGGGAACCGATCGAAGGACGCAAAAAAAATACTGCATTCAAAAAGCTGGCTGTCAGTTACGCTAACAGCTTTAAAAAAGCCATTTGCGTCCAAAATTTTCTCCTTATTTTTTATTTTTTTCGTTTCATCTCATGGACGTATTTGAGGCACTGAAAATGTGGACACTGCACCAGTCGGACAAATAATATGACCAAATATGCGCTTTGTGTGAGCCATGTTTAGGTGTGAGAAGCACTCTGTATATCTATAGAAGTCAATGTCATTGATATAAATAGGGCTTCTGAAAGACTCTTTATTCGTAGTGATATGCGCAAAGAACGATATTATATGACTGCCTTTCATATGTTTGTTAGCACGTTATTTTGACACACTGCTCGGAAATCAATTATTATTTACATGTGCATACAATAAATCTTTGTTTATCATGATTCATGATTTCTTTTCCTTTAGTGTTCTTACGTGTGCAGCCTCCCAAGTACCTATTTTATAATTTGTGATATTGCTGTTTCAGTAGACTTTTGGTGTTGGCAGTTAACCGAAAAAACTTTAGAAGGCACTCGACCGGAATATATATATATATATATATATATATATATATATATATATATATATATATATATATATATATATATATATATATATATATATATATATATATATATATATATATATATATATATATATATATATTCTGCTCACGGCAAATTATCTTTTCACCCACATTTCTTACTTTCCATTTACATTACAATTTGCATAATAACTTCCCCTATACTTTCCTTGGCTATATTGTCTGTTAGACCTCATTAATATTGTGCCTAAACACGAAAAAAACGAGCCTTATGTATACACTTGTTTCTGTTATTCGTTAACGAAGGTCTCGTACTGGCAGACAAGGTGCCTTTAGGTTGTATACGAGGGACTATTGGTCAGCTGCCAGTTAGTAATAGGTTCACGTGCTACGTGACGCCAAACAGGCTCATAAAGAGTGTGCCACACTCGCCGCCATGGCTCTTAGTGGCGCTGACTGACATTCCCACGTTTAAATTCACATAGATACCCAATAAAAGGGATGGGAGGGGGGTATGACTGTCGTGGTAGCTCAGTGGTGGAGCATCGAACGCGTTATTCGAAGGTCGCAGGTTTGGTTCCTGCCCACGGCAAGTTATCTTTTCACCCACTTTTGTTTCTTCACATTTACCTTACAATTTGGTCTAATAACTTCCCCTATACTTTCCATATATATATATATATATATATATATATATATATATATATATATATATATATATATATATATATATATATATATATATATATATATATATATATATATACAGCACAAACGACCTTTCCATTATCTAGCTTTCATCGCTCCCATCCTTGTTTGCGCACGTGAGTGTATTGATAATAGGGTAACAGCTGTTGTTCAGAGTCTCGGAACCCCGATGTAATTGTCTCAGTAACCGTAGAGGAGGGCTCCGAATGTTGCGACCACTGGGAGGAGTAGTTGAACGTGTGCCTCAATGTTAGCGCACGGAACTTTTACTCTTCGCCCTCCATCAAAACGCAGCCTTCGCGGCCGGGATTTCATCTCACGGCCATCGCGTGCCCAGTCGACGACCGTAAGCACAACGAAACTGTGACGGCAGTGTGTGCGTGCCTCGCACGCGCGCGCCTGTGTTTGCTAACATTCAGTGGTGCCTTCCGTTGTCTTTTAGATTATCGAACACGTAATGGCTGAAATCTGTTGCCTTTTTTATATAAAGGATAGTCTGCGTAGCAAATCTCAAGTGACTTCGGAGTTTTTCCTGCTTTTTCCCCCGTCGGTCTTTCGTAGTTACGCTCTGTTTACTGCTTCGCACGTGTTTTTATGTTTCTTTTTCGTTGCAGTCTAGGGTTCCTCTCAGTATCTCGATGTCCAAAAAAAAACATTTAATGTTACCATGAGCCTGGAATCACATTAGTGTGGACGTTGACGTGACGATACTTTCCGTCACCCAGGGCAGGCCTGTCTTTAATGCCTTTTACGAACTGCTGGAATATCGCAGTTTATCAGCAGTTCCAACTACGCCTTGGCTCGCCAAGCCATTAACAGCGATCAACAGATACACGTCAGCGTTGCTGGAGCCTGGCCCAGCTTTCAAGCGCGATAATATTCGCTCCATAAATGAGGTTTAGTGGTAATTTTACGGAGCGAAAGGTACATGTAAGCCGGGCAAACTTTACGACATGCTTTTGCTTCGCGCGGCTGCACAGGTCATCCTCGTGTTTGACACTACGAGGCAGAGCCTAGCTCCGTGCTGCTTTTTTTTTTTTTTGCTCTTACCTGCCACTTGAGCGCATAGAGGCGGGCTTGGGCGGCTAAATTTTATAGAACTGGTGATAAACGATTGAGTTTCATAAACTTTAAGAAAACCTTTTTTTTTTTCTTAGAACATGGTAGCAGCTACGGATTATCGGCTCCGTATAAGCCATTTTTGTTGTTTTTTGCGAAGCTTCCTGCCTTTTCATACATGTGGCTTGTTCTTTTCTTTGTTTCTTTGGCCCTTTGCACCTTTTTGTGAGAACACGCGTGCTGACGATCGATAGATAATGTTGTTTTTAGTATAACTAGTGACTTCATTAGCGATGTTTTCTTGTTTTTCTTTTATCTGTGCTTATGTTCTTACTGTGATTACATTGGCACATTATGTTCTTTACTGTCATTATAGTACTGTAAGTAGTGATTATGTGATTACTACAATAATTTTTCTGTCCTTGGTTGTTCATTACGTGTAAAAGTTCATTTGTTGTTTTTAAACATATTGCTTCTGCTGCCCCAGTGTCTGTAAGGCCTAATTACTTTGCGGGCAAACCTTTACACGCAATATGCGCAAAATAGAAATGAAAATAAATATTCCTTCTGATCCTACAGCGTCTTTGTGAGCAAGAGCATACCGTCCATTTTTCAGGCTTCTTTAGAAACACTATATGAGTGTAGCTACATGTCGCCGCACACGCTTATTAGTTTACTTTCATGTGAATGTGCTTAGCTCACAAAGACGACCCCATGTGCTACAACCCGACGCAAGCTACGCCTTAATTTTAGAGGCCTGTCTTCGGATACCCTGTCACCGACTCAAATAAATGTCTCGCGCAAGCTGAAAAGCCCCGTACAGCCGTAGAAAATTCTTTCGACTACGGGACATCGTGTGAAGCTTAAGTTTGGCACATTGTCTTGTGGTCTGTTATCTAACTCAATGCAGTTGGTCTATGCTGCTACTTTTAAATGTGACGCATTTACTTGCGTACTGCAATCACCAATGTCAGCTATCTACGTATCTATCTTTTTATCTATCTATTTATCTATATCTATCTATCTATCTCTCTATCTATCTATCTATCTATCTATCTATTTATCTATCTATCTATCTAGCCGCCTCCGTCTGGGTGCTTTCATGATCACCACCTTTATTTAGGGTAAACAAAAATTAGTATGAGGGTGTAAGATTGTTTGACGAATACGGCTCGCTTGTCATTACATGGATAATGCCCCAACTCCGCCGCGTACATCGTCAAACACTTTCCGCCTGACAGTAGCACATACCCGCATGTGGGTATGTTTCACAGGTGATAAACACTTAATATTAATCCAGGAACGGTGAGAACTCATGAGTAATTTTAACTTATGAGTGTTAAAAAAATCCTACATCGGCTGCGTTGAGTCGATGAATGTAAAGAAAACATGTCAAGGTCCCAGCAGGCATCCAAGCTTAGCATTGTGCGTGGCGACCAAGTATTCTACTACAGAGCCACGCACGGTCTCACGAGTGATTCTTTAAACACCGTGATGTTCGTGAAGCGTCAAAGCACTGATTGCTATCCAATATTATAAACAGTAAATACGTACATCTATCATACAGCCGTCACGTCGGGCTAACGACGATCGTAGCGAAACACCATTCACCGAAGCTCCTTCATCTAGCAGTGTCCGGGGCCGCCATCCTGACTTGCACAAGCGCTACCGATCAGTTTACCGCGTGTGGTGTTGCTAATATTTACGTTGCTTTTGGCATCATTACGTACACGTAAACGTGCGACTGTTTAACATTAGTCTGTGCGTACAATTTGTACATATTTTCAGCGCCATTCCGTAACGTTTCGCACAATAAAAAATTTACAACGCAGTCGCCTTCCCCCCGCATGCTTCGCATATAATATCGATTCCCAGGGTAGGTGGGATCAGCCTTTTTTTTTAATAAAAAAGTTGCGCGTCTATTCTCTAAACGCTTCTAGTAACTATGCATTGCGTAGAGGCCAATGCTCAGACCTTTTTTTTTTTAATTTTCTCACTTTTGGATTCACAATAGTTATTGTTGGTAAAGCTAACAATAACTACCTCAATAACACTGAAGGTTTGTACTCTATGTAACCACGACTCCCTGAGTCTTAGCTGCACCAGAGAGAACCTACGCTATAGAAATCGTGCACATTTTTTGTCACATACCGTAATCCTGCAAGAATTTTCGTTTATAATGAACAAGTACCTCGTCCAAAGTCGAGGCATCCATGTTACAGCGCGAACGCACAGAGTTCACATCACGGGAAAACTCTCAACTCACCCAGCGACTCAGATATTTCCATCTTTTGTTTTTCTTATTATTCAGCGGCAGTGCCTCGAAAACATTACGGTGAACTTGGTATGGAGACTGTTATTTTAGCGATTGAAAGTGTTTATATTTAACGAATTAGAGTACTTTGTACTGTACTATGGGAGAGCATAAAACCATCCAGTGGGCCTGAGATTTGATGAGGCCGTCTTGACAAACATTACATTATCGGTCGAGGAGCGATCAGACGTGGAGCGCCGAAATTAGAGTGTGTTTACAAAAAGGGGTTAATCATTTGGTATTCTACTATAGGAGAACTTAAAGCCGTCCCCTGGGCCTCGATGAGTGATACGTTTACTATAAGTGGTCAACAATTTTGAGTATTTGGTACTCTGCTTTGGGAGAGCCTAAAGCCGTCCCTAAGAGAACGGAAACACGAAGAAAGTATCGATGAAGTGTTGTTTAGAAAAAGGTGGTTACGGTTTGGTGCTTATAAAAAGTTAATAACGAGTTCGTGTATTTTGTAATCTACTATGGGAGAGCGTATAGCCATCCCGTGACCATGTTTAGAGAAATTTATTCTCACGAACAGCAATTATCGAGTACAATCCAACAGAACATCACCATGGACATGTTTAGAAGAAATGTTTAACGATTTCGAGTACTTCGTACTCAACTATGGGAGAGCACTGAACCGTCCCGCTAAAAACTAGCCCTGACCCTCGCAAAACGCAGCGTACCGTGTACCTGAAAAACAACATGTAAGAGTGGTAAACAGTTCTTGAAGTACGTTTACACCGTCCATCTTGTTTCCCGCAGCCTCTACGAAGGCACGAGGTTCCTACACCAGTTACTTTGTTTTATTTAGGCCTGCTTTAAGGAAAACTAAACATAGCTGCATAAAATCTGAAAAAAAATGCCCAGTGTACCACATTGTTATTTTAAAAAATTATTTGAAACGCCGATGGGTGACAGCCTCTATCTTAAGATACCTAAAACACCTAAGTATATTATTAGGGTGGCCTCTTTTATTTACATCAAAGGCAAAATAAAAGACCACAGGCGCTGGAAAGAAGGCACCGCCATTGGTACACTCGCTGACAACTTTCCTCCACCTCATTGTGGAAGTTGCAGAACCAAAAGTGCATGCTTGCTACAACGCCAGAAAATATCACTTAAGCGTTCTTGTATTTTTCTTGTTTACCTTGCTGAAATAAACGTTGCTTTATTTATGGTGAGACGCAAACAGTTGCGGAAGTGGCAGGTAAAATACGGTTACTGTTCACTTTGCTCGAACTCTTTGCTTTTCTTTTCATTGCATAGACAGAACCACCACATCAGCACCATGTTCTCTACAGTAAACGTGGCGTCCTTGACGTTGCAGGTCCAAATGCGGCCGCAAACGCGTTGTGTGGTTCTTTAGAAAAGAAATATACTCGTAATATGAGAACATGAACCAGAATATACTCTAAATATGGCAGTCGCCTTCCCTCCGCAATCAACACATAATATCGATTTCGAAGGTACGTGGAATCTGCCGAATTTTTTTAACTAAAAAAGTTCCTCGTCTATTCTCTAAACACCTCTAGTATATAACTATGCATTGCGTAGAAGCCAAAGCTCAGACCATTTGGGTGTGTTTTCTCACACCTGGATTCACACTAGTTATTGTTTGGAAAGCTAGCAACTACCTCAATAACATTGAAAGTGTATACTCGATGTAACCACGGCTTCCTGAGTCTTAGCTGTACCAGAGAGAACCTACGCTATAGGAATAGTGCGCATTTATCGTCACATACCATAATCCTCGAATAGTTTTTGTATTAGCCAATGCCCATCACGGTAAGCGTGCTGTATATGTCTACTTTAGTAACTCTACAAACATAGTTCAAAGTATATTTCCATTTGCGCGTTGAAATGGGAACCAAAATGAACGCATGAATCAATAACCCTATCCTTCCTCTTTCAATCCTCCTCCGAATCAATAACAACAATGCCACGTAATTTTCTGATGTGACTAGAGCTTGCTCACAACAGTTTACTGTTTGCGTAGCCAACCCCCCCTCCCCCCTACGCCACCCCTCCAAAAAATACAGGTTATTCATTACTTCAACAGGCAGGAAAACAAGAATGACGCAGTGCTGCTGAAGGAAGTCTCAAGAAAGCCAAATTGCTGTATGTAAAGCATAACGAACAAACAGGGGTTAAGAAAAAAAATGAACAGTGCAGTATTGTGGGCGCACTTCTACTCATTTTTGAGAAAATTAACCTAACCACGCTTACATGCAGTTCCAGAATTAGGCTACAGGCAAAGACGACACAATTGCCATCAAAGCCTGAAGCGAAATACCCGAGCTATGGAAGAACGTCTCAACTGCATGTACGTTCGTTGCACATATTTTGCTGCATCACATCCGAAAACACAGTGCGACTCGCCTAATTTTATGAGCATATAGCTGCACCATAAATGCCACAATATGACGTCCATCTACTTTGAATCATATCAACAAAGAATAACGAGTTAGGATATGGTTGTCAACGTTCACTGCTACACTAGAAGCAAATGTGCCAGTTCAGAAATAAAGGCACTGAAGCACTGCGCAAAGAACATACTTGAACGTATCATGAAGAAATATATCTCAGCATGTTTGTTTCTAGACATTACCCCTGATTTTTGCTTTCAAAAGAAGATTCTGCTGGTGGTTTGAGTCCACGAGTGGCAGGGCAATCTTCTGCAGCAAGGCGAGGATTGGTGAGATGGGGGGGGGGGGCATAAAGATTATTTTATGTGTCAAAAGGCAGAAAACGAGAGCCCACTTTATATTTTCAATGTGAATCTGGATGACCTGTTGACCTGTTCAGCATTTCCAACATAAAACGCAAGTAAGCTCAGGACATATGAACACATTAGGGGCATTTTAGTGTCCTGAACAGAAGAAGAGGGGCGTCAGCGAGAAGGACAGATGAAGAAAATTAAATGTTGAAATTAAACAATCAGCAACACTTTATCCGTCATAGATTACTATTTTACATGCGTTATTAAAACAATTTTGAACAATAACTTCATCAACGAGGATATCACTGCTAACCATCATACAAGGAAACATTGTATATTGGTTCATGGAATGGGCTCAGCGCTCTGAGAATTGAATGATATTAATGGCATCTGTGACATAAGCAGTTCATTTTAAATCGCAGTTTCAAACTTGCTCGAGGATTATACGTTAGAAACGGAGGGCTTCAACAAAATCACTGGCAATTATGATGTAACTCGCGTGGCAAATCTTGTGCCACGTAATTGTTCTGGCCCATTAATTAGACAAATTGGCAATTATTTCTTCTTCTACTTCCAAATGTAGTCACTTAAAAAGTACTTTGCTTTGTAACTATTTTCCTGTTTTTCCCTCCCCTCGTGCGGCCCGTTCTCTGGGAGTTTGAAGACTAAGGGGCTATGTTGCAAGGCTTTTCAATAAGAAGTTAATTAGCTGCTATCTGTAAACACAGCAATCAGTCAGTTTATCCAAGTGAAAACAGTGCCGCGCTGGTATCAACGCAAAAGGGATTTTGTTCGGCAATGTGTTCACCTTTTCGTTTTTTATTTCATCCCGTGCCTAAAATTAAAAAAGAAGCCTCATTTTTGAGTGGTAGCACTTTATCACAGCGTAATTTTCTTCATTCTTGTAATCAACGGTATGACAGTAGGCGTACGAAGGGCTACCCAGGTGGAGAGAGGGGGTACCGTAGTGCCCCACCCCCCTCTTCCACCCTCCACCCGCTGACCGAACCTAACAAAAAGCATGCAAGCTTCGCAATGGGTCCCACCTACCACCCGCTGACCGAACCTAACAAAAAGCATGCAAGCTTCGCAATGGGTCCATTAATCAAAGGGGCCCACAAAGACTGGCTCGAATGTGTCGTTATATGCCCGAAGGAATAAAGTGACCGAGAATCACTTCAGAAATTCAAGTATGTTTCTCGGGATCTCAGTAAAAGGTATACAAGTGTTCCTAAATGAGCTAGTTGGTTCATGAGTAGAGCTGCAGAGCAGTGAAAGAAACGGGACTTTGAACGCACAGGACACCGCGCTGACTATCATTTTAGGGGCGCGTCAAAGAACCCCGGCTGGTCGAATTTTTCTGAACCCTCCGCTATGACGTATCTCATGACCATGTGGTGGTCTTGTTGAAACATTAAGCCCCAACATTTCATTTATACCATCAATTGCGAATTCATAGCAAGTACTGTGTCCTGCACACACACACACACACACACACACACACACACACACACACACGCACACGCACACGCACACACACACTCAAACGTTACCTTCGCACCCTTGCTAGCGCACCCGCAAAAAGGGAGTGCGGCTTCGCTGCATAGCAGAGATTGCTAGTCCGAGTTACGCGCATCTGTTCTACCTAAAGGCAGCAGTCAACTTTTGCCAAACTGATTTGCAGTCGCATAAAAATAGACAACCTCATTCCATTTCGAGAATCATTCCTTACTTTGTTGTAATATTTTTTTATCACGTATGCGTGCAGAATTCTCGCACATCACTGTATTGAAATGATGCCCAGTTCGTCAATTTTATTTAATACTTCTTTTTTCTTTAGCAGATGTTCTAATGGCGTGCTACTAAGCACGGTGAGTTGCCCATTATGTTAGCAATCTTCTGCATTAAAATCGTTGTAACAGCCCTTTCACAACGAAAGCCCGACGCTGGCCATATTGAATAAGATCAGCCCTTTCAGCGCCAATGATGAATCGCGGGAATCGGAAAAACTGAATGAAATTGTTATGAACAACAGTGACTTCAACAACTTTGCGGACATGCTGCCTTTCGGCAGCATGTCCGCCTTCTACGAGGTGGAAGTAAATATTTTGTACTGAGAAATTTCTGAAGTAGGTCCCAGAATAGCGACTAATTGCTCACTTCCACTGAATTCGTTCATTGCTTATTAATAAAAAGCACCACCTTTGTGTACTAGTGTATATTTATACACGTATATGAATATATTTGTAATGTACCACTATTATGTGTGTATCATGTATTTAATCACTATGTAATATGCAATATGATCATCTCATTTATGAAGTTTTTAATTTTTTTCTTTGTCGTTTCTTAGTGATAGTTTAGTCTTTTACATTTTTTGCTCGTTAATGTTATTTTAGAGCCCCCTTTACACAATGCCCTGGAGGTCTGTAAGAAATTTCAAATAAATAAATATTTATTGGTACCATCGTGAAGTAATGTCATGACATCACGTTATGACATCATAGCACATCATCGTCATTTGTGAGCGGATCCCTGAGGCATTTCAAACACACGTGCATTTCAGAAATGAGCCAATCGCTATCAATTGGAGTACATGGCGCGATCATTTGAGTATATGGCATCATTTCGAGAGAGAAGAGCGAGTGACTTTCAGCTGGTTATATTTGTAAGTGGTTTGGTCAAACTGTACCATACGTTCGATCGCACAAGTTTTTGGGCGTCATAATTGACAGGAATCTCTCATGGAGTGATCACGTTTCGTACATAAAGAAACGGTTAATGGACATCTGTAATATACTGAAGTTCTTTGCAGGGAAGACTTGGGGAATGTCTCCCAGTGCAATGCTACAGTTGTACAGAGTACTTTTTCTCGGTTTTCTGCGGTACAGTTTACCGGCATTGACCAATGCAAGCAAAACAAGCCTTCGAACGCTACAGAGTGTACAGTCCCAGGCACTCCGGATTTACCTCGGCTTGCCTCGTAGTGCGTCGACAATGGCTACTATAGCTATCGCCGGTGACCACCTCATCACGACACATATCGACGTTGAGGCACTCAGGACACATATAAGGCATATTGCTCGGACACCCTGCCACCACCTAGCCTCTTTACCAGCAGACAGACCTCTTTTGTCATTTTGCCAAACGGTCACCACATATCGCGATTCTTTGCCAACATGCTTCACACCCGCCGCTGGGCCTTCGACTCCTCCCTGGTGCCTGACTCAGGCTAACATCAGGCTAACTATACCTGGCATCCAGAAAAAGCAGATATGTCGTCACCTGCTCTTAGATAGCTTGCTCTGCTCTTGTTATACGAGACGTATCAAGGCTGTATACACGTATACACCGACGGCTCTGTTTTACAGAAGAGTTCAACGGCATCATTTGTTATACCGATAAAAGAGACGACAAGAAAATTCAAGACCTCCCACCTTACGACATCAACGGGAGCAGAGCTCACAGCTCTTCGTGCCGCATTGCAAGGCATCAACGACCAACAGCCACAAAAATGGACAATTTTCAGTGACTCAAAGGCGGCACTGCAATCCCTTCTATCACCTTAACGCCACGGCCCGTACGAACAGCTGGTATTTGAGATTGCAGAAAACACTCACCAACTCATTGAGGAAGGACATCAAATAGCCTTTCAATGGCTCCCAAGTCATTGTGGAATAATTGGCAATGAACGGGCCGATCGAGCTGCCCGTTCTGCCCATACTGAAAGCGATGAAATATTAATTCCGCTTTCCAGAACTGACGCTGCACGGAAACTCCGCATGCTTGCTCGCAAGCGAAACAACTTGGCACATTCTGTGTGAATGCCCACAATACTGCTCGCAGAGACAGTCACTCTGCAAGGCACTAGATGAACTGGACAACCAGCCTCTTTCGGAAGAAGGAATCCTGCGCTGCCGACAGGACTTTATGTCGCAGAAGAAGACTGTGAAGGCGCTCCTGCGCTTCTTGCGTTCAACCGGCCTGTCCAAACGACTGTGACCAGAACTCCCTGAATGTGTGCGCCTGTGGTTTTTTTTTTCTAATTTATTTTTTATCTCTTATTCTATCTTCTTTCCGACCCTTTTCCCCACCCTCGTACAGGGTAGCAAACCAGTTCGTCTAGGTTAGCCTCCCTGTCTCTTCCTTTTATTTATTTCTCTCTCTCTCTTAGTGCAACTTGGTTGAGGGGGGTGGGGGAGCGGTTTTGTAAGAAATTAAACGAGAAAAGTCCTCCCCACAACTATTTGCAACCACGTACGACACCTCAGCAGTAGCTCACGAGGGCATGCGATAAGCAGGAATTAAAGGGGGTAGAGTGAGAAGTCAAGATTGAGAAAAGAAAAATTAGCCCCGTATCTGCATGTTACACTGCAAATGACGTCTAAAGACGATAGTCTTGCGTCTAGAGAGAGGGAACAAAACGTTTGTTCTGCGCAAAAAAAAAATCGGTAAATGATATTCTGGAGGCGCTGTGTTAGAGTGCCTCGAGCGTGCAGCGGAGGCCAACAAACGCATAAAGTCACGTCACACGTGAAACATGAGCGCTATCTAGCAGTTATTCCGGAAAACAAAGCGCACGGTGTGCGCACCTGTCTCTGAGGTGATAAGGAGTAGAACACAAGGCGACGGTTAGGTGCCACCACCGTTTCATCTCAGCAAAGAGTTGGAAATACTTGCCTTTTGCGCAAGCGTTGCAAGGTCAGCGCAGCGTGATAAACGCTATGGTCCTCAGAATTAATTATGTATGCCTTTTAGAGTAAAAAGACTCACATACAGAATATTGACGTGTTGTTATGGTGCTTGAGATATGCGCAGTATTGCTTCTAAATGCGAAGCATTTCTTATCAAACTTCGGCGACATTGAACGTGTCTATCTATCTATCTATCTATCTATCTATCTATCTATCTATCTATCTATCTATCTATATATCTATCTATCTATCTATATATCTATCTATATATCTATCTATCTATCTATCTATCTATCTATCTATCTATCTATCTATCTATCTATCTATCTATCTATCTATCTATCTATCTATCTATCTAGCCGCCTACGACTTGTAGCTCTCCTGGCCGTTTGGACAATGGTATCAATACCAAACTTTGTGTGACATAACATGACTGTATGACGAGCATATTTGACTAGTCATACCATGAAAATCACATGTATATCATGAATGTCATGAATGTCATGATTTACATTTCACGGTCTTGCTGCTTTAGGGGTGGTCTCGTTCACATGACATGTTGCAAAACTGGTATGATATGACATGACTGCATGGCGAACATAAGTGACAGACCCTAACGCGGAAATTATGACAAGCATGTCATGTAGGTCATGAGTCATGACTACACGCCTCACTCATGGTGCGCTCGCAGCCGTCTCGGCAGCTTCACATATACCAAATCCGGCGTTACGTGATGCGAATGAATGACGAAGGTATGTGACTGGTGCCAACATGATGATCATGAGACGCATGTCATGTGACATTATGACTACAAGCCACACTCATGATGCCCTCGCAGCCGTTTCGCTAATTTCGCATGCACCAAATACAGTAATAAGGGACGTGAATGGACGACAACGGGATCTGACTGGTGCAAGCATGATAATCATGTGATGCCTGTCATGTAACAACATGACTACATGCTACGTTCATGATGCGCCCGCGGCCGTCTCGCTAGCTTCACATGCACCAAATTCAGTAATACGTGACGTGAACGAACGACACATGTAAATGACGCGTCCAAACATGATCATCATTACATGCGTGTGATGTAACAACACTACATACCGCACTCATGATGCGCTCGGGGCCGTTACGCTAGATTCACATATGCCAAAGTTGTTATTACGTCACCTGAATGTATGACGAAGGTTAATGGATGACTGGTGCCAACATAATAATTATGAGATGCGTTTTATGCAAGAGCATGACTACATGCCACACGCAAGGCACCATTATACACTTAGACGTGACCCGGTGCGCGTGTGCTCCAGCATTCGTTTCATTGCGTCATGCCGGCGATGCCACGCCAGGCGCCGATCTGCCTGGCATATACTCGCAGGCACGCGCCGCACTGCGTTGCTTTGGCGCATGCGCGTTTGAGCACGCCCGGCGTTCCTTTGTCACAAAGCTAGGCAGACGCGGTGCATTCTCGGTAATGTGGTTGGTGCGAAACGCAGCATGTCGCATCTCGCACCGGTTGCCGCCTAGCTGCGCCGACAGACGCTGGTCGCGTCTGGAGTCAGACTATAGAGTGTTCGCGTTTTGCTAGCGTAGCGTCGCTGCGCCCTGCGTGCGCTCGTCAACGTGGCGTCGCAATATATTGGGCCCTTCATAACGTTCTCCCCACCGTTTCGCTAGCTTCACATATACAAAGTTTGGTATTACGGGACGTGAATGGACGACGAAGGTGTGTGAGTGGTGCAACATGATAATCACGAGATGCGTGTCATGTAACAACACGGCCACATGCCACGCTTATGATGCGCTCGCGGTCGTTTTCCAAACATCACATACAAAATTGCTATTGCATGGCGTCAATAGACGGCGAAGTTAAATGACGCGTCCGAACATGATAATTATGATATTCGTGCCATGTAAAACATGACTACGTGCTACGCTCATGGCACGCTCGCGGCTGTTTCGCTAGCTCTACATATACCAAATTCGGTATCAAGTTGCGTGAATAGATGATGAAGGTAAATGACACGTCCAAACATAATAATTATGACACGGAAGTTATGTACGGTATAATTTACCTCCGCCTCGTAACGTTGTTCTGATTTTAAACTGACATATAAACGTTCCTTATTCGTGCTTCGCATATCATCGATTCCCACTGTACGTGGGTTCTGACAATTTTTTTTTCATTGACAATCGCACAAGTATGAACGCTGAATCTTGAGCAATATTGGTAAGCGCTGCGAATGGCGTCGGCCATTTGGGGTTTCGTCTGTTGCCATATAGGGTACCATTAAAAGCGGACAAACGGACAAATGATCATTGTCTATCTTTCTGTGTGCCCATAAGCTATGTAAGATATATTTAAAAATAAATTCTCTTAAACCATGTGCAGACAGACAGACCAAAACTTTTGCGTCGAAGGTCCACAAGAATAGATTGGTCACGGTCGAAGGAGTCCGAGAGCGGGGCACTAGTCGGCGAGAACAGCACGGCGTCAAGAGATTGTGGCTGGCCGGCCAATAGTGGACAACACGACTGTTCAGCATGGAATCCGCCAAGCGAGTCCCAATTTACTAAAACCTCGAAACACTCCCACATTTACGCACGCTTCCACTCAAGAAACACCCACCAGATACACTTACAAAAAACACAGCGCACTTATGTTGGCGCTGAGTGTAAGTTTGTTTCTTGCGTGGAAGTGCGTGCGAATGTGTGTTTCGAGGGTTTAGCAAGTTGCCCTAAATTACTTACAATATGACTAGCTACCCACCAGCTCAACTACTAATTATAATAAGCTATAGCCTGTTGGCTGACTTCACCTTGTATTATAAACGTTTCCTGACCACCTTCAATGCAGCACAAACACGTTTCGAACGCGCTCCGCTGAAGGCGGTGGAGAGTCGAATTCAAGCCAAGGAGCGTTTGTGAATAGGGCGATTAATGGTAAGTTCCAGGACACGTGTCATAGGTCCCGTGTTCTTAGGAACATCGATTACCGATCGACAGCGTTTTACGACCATGCTGAAACATTGTTGCCGGGCCCCTATAAAGAATAAAATTGAAATATAATTTCTTTTACGTATTGCTTCTTGTTGTGTAGATTACAAGCAGAGTCATGTGTATAGGCAGCCGCACTCTGCAATATAACCAGGTCCTGCACAGAGGTATTTCAAGATTACGTAGTCCGCGATTGCTATTGTTGTCGTGGTTCCATCAAAGTATATCCGTGAGGTTGTTCTTCGGCAATATCTTCAAACCTCCTTGTTTTTAGCGGGATGGCTCAGTGCTCTTCTATAGTTCAGTACTAAGTACTCGAAATCGTTAAACATTTTTTTTTTCTAAATACAAGTGTATAAGCTTGCCCACGGGACGGCTCTATGCTCTCCCATAGTAAAGCACCTCGTACTCAAAATTGTTAACAACTGTTTTTAAACATACTTTGGGGCATTTTTATTATTTGTTCTAAACACCTCCGCCGCATATCTCTATAGTGGAGTTCAGAACGTGGACGTTGTTAGAGTTCTCGGACTGATCTTTGAAGAAGGGGAGGAGGAGGAGTGGGGGGAAGGGAAGAAATGAAAGGTAGGGAGGTCAACCAGACGCACGTCCGGTTTGCCACCCTGCACTGGGGTAAGGGGCGAGGGGATTAAAGGAAAAGAGAGAGAGAAGTGAAGGGCAACGTGTGTGTAGATGTGACCTTGTCCATTGCACGCTTATAAGCGGTCGCGTAGTACGGTCGTCTTTAGAAAACTTAGCAATGCCCGCGTCGCTTTGCTGGCCAGCGACGCATAGAGCCATGAGCCAAGGATCTTCTCTTCGGAAAAAGGTCTACTGTCAAGTGTCTCTAACGTTCCGCGTAGCAAGTTGCGTTCGCTCGCAAAACGTTCACATGAACACAGTAGATGTTCTATTGTCTCGTCAGTGTCGCACCATTCACATCGGGAGCTATCCGCCATTCCTATGCGAAAGGAGTACGCCTTTGTAAAAGCTACTCCTAACCACAGGCGGCACAGTAAAGTTGCATCCTGGCGGTAGAGATCCAATAGAACTTGAAGAAGAGAGCAATACAAAGAAAACATGGGATGACGCAATAACCAAAACGAGGGAGGTGATAAATCGGCCTTTCAAACACAAGCTGTCACTTGCTGCGAGGCAAGATGTGATAAAGACGCAGTCATGCGGGCATGTTTACTGCATCGCACACATGGCGCTGCTGCCGAGCAGATCATTGGAACATTTATATGGGAACATGAACCTGACAAGGTAAAAACTAGACGCATCAATCTGCCCGCAGGACGTGGTGGTCTGGTACTGTCGGATATTTAGATGTTCACTAAAACACTGGCTGATCCTGCATTCCCAGGAAAGAGCCTTCTCATGCACTGGACAAGTATACTCTAAAAATATATTTACGGCAGGGAGATACAGTGTACCACAAGCTGAGACGGCTTCACCCTTACAAGACTGTGTGTTACTTCAGGCACATGCATAGTGGGTCAGAAAACAAACGGAGAAGGGTTTGAAGAACCAGCGCCCATAGAATCAACCTACTTGGTGATTGAAGAGACATTAGATGATGAAGATGAAAGAAAAATGAACCCAAAGCATATGAAATGCCTGGGGAAACACCAAACTTGCCGAAGTGGTTGACGAATTCGACTGGCCGAGAGGATGCGGCGTGCTCAAGGCACTAAATATATGTAGAAATTCACGCTCACACATATACGTTTGACAGTCGAGTGTATGTTATACTAGCAGTTGCTTACAGTTGCGTAACGACGCCAACACTAACGTGGATATCTGCAACACCAGAAGCGGTAAGCTTATATGAAGCACGGGTGTTCGCGCTGGTGCACGCGAGGATCGTAGCCCTCACCACTGCTACAAAAGTCAACTTTAGCAAATGGCGCTTAACTACAACTTGAGTTAACCCGACATGACGCCTGTATCATAGGAGAGTACAAGCGCCTTTCCCGACTCACCGTGTATTTCCTTGTGCGCTAAAGAAAAACTACATATGCATTGTTTATAAAATCCGATAGTTATTACTGCAACCACTATAGACGTTACACGAACATTACAGTCTATTAGAAAAGTATGTCGGAGACCTGGCGTGGCTCTGTGGTAGAATGCTTGATTGTCCTGCAGAATTCTGGTGTTACATTTCTGCGGGGACAGGCAGACAAACAGACAGTCACAGAACTTTATTGAGGTCCTCAGAAAGACTACCTCAAGGAGGTAGAGCAGCGGGCTGCTCCCACGTCGGAACGGGTACGCCGCGCCTCACCGCCACGTCGCGGGCCCTCTGGACAGCCCAGAGTTGATGTGCAAGTTCTGAGCTCCTGAGCGCAGAGCTCCATTCCTCTTCGGTCATGGGCCGAGAATCGCGTGATGAGGGGCACTGCCAGAGCATGTGTTGTAACGTGGATACGGTGCCACGATTTGGGCATATTGGATGAATGCTTTCAATAAACTGGCTGCGGGAACAAAGACTGGGGTACGACCTGGTTTGAAGCATGCGGACGGTAGATACCTGGGCCCTACGAAGTTGCAAATGAGGAAGGGGGAAAATCCTTCTGTCCAGCTGGTAATGTTTTGTCACCTCGTTGAAAGTGAGGAGAACATACCTACGCTGACATTTATTGTTTGCATTCGTCCGGTCAACGCTGCCTATGGCCGCTTTATCTCAACGCTCGAGCGTTAATGTTACCCATGCGTGTTCTGGTTGTTTCTGGGTAGATATAAATGTATATCTAAACAGAATATAGCAATATTTAATTGGGTATATATAGAAGTATATAGTAACATATAAATAGGTCTATAAAAGGTGGCACACACCCGGCTAGCAGGGCTTTTTGGAAAGTGTTTTACGACGTGCGCGGCGAGATATTGACGTCATTTATGTTATGACCAAGGCGTAATATTCGTCAACCCATCTTACTCCCCTAATAATAATTATGGTATACTCCAAATTAATGGGGTGATCATGAGAGTACCCAGACGTAGGTGTCTAGGGACAGACAGATGGACGGACGATTCACAGTTTAACGATAAAACCATCCGAACCTTCGCTCAACTATTCATCATTTACTCTGTGGATATGCTGCGATTTTTATTCTTTCTTTGTTTGAATTTTCGCAACATCATTTTTTCTGTCTTTCTTCCGCTTTCTTACCTTTCTTTCACTGTCTTTCTCTCTACTTCTCTCTATATATATTTTTATCTCCCTTTAAATGATTTTTCTTTCTTTGTTGGTCTATTTTTTGCTATCTCAATGTTATGTCACTGCTTTCTTGCTATCGCTTTTCTTTCTCTGCACTCTCTCTCTCTCTGTCTCTCTTTCTTTCTGAACTCTTTCTCGCGCCCACCATAGTTGTTGTATCCAACGCCGGATAAAACGGCGCACGTGTTCTGGAAGTGAAGAAGAGGTTGATGAAGAGGACGGAGTGGAGGGAGAGAGTTCGTGCCGGTTCGTAAGGCTGCTTGTTTGTTGGCGCTGCACAGCATAAATAAAAACTTTATGGGACGCTGCAAATCTTTTTGAGCATGGTCCGAAAACACTGCCGATCGGTAATAGAGGCTTCCGAGAACACATGAGCCGAATAATATAACGCAGCACTTATCTATTTTAACAAAAAATGATCAAAGTCAGCTAGAAATTGCTTTCTTTTTTCTCGACAAATGACGGAAGATGCTTGAAAGTTACTCGTAGAAGGCCTTCTATCAACCATTCGCTGCTTTGAACATGGCGTGCTCGGTCGTTTTAGGGATCACCGTGGGAGGCCGCGACTGGCCCACGCGTGCGCGCGCAATCCCACTGAAAAAAAAAAACTGCCTATTCGAAGAACAAAAAAAAGAGCTCAAGGTCACGAGATGCGCTTGATGTATTTTCTTTGCCCCTGCCATCCCTCCCTGTTTAGCCTCCAGCAGTTGCGTCGGGACGATTGAAGAGGGAACGTGATTGCGGTGCGCGACAAATTTTTGTAACTGCCCTTGTACAAGATGGATTCTTGAAAATTTGTGGTGTTGAATTCGTGAGGAATTAAGCTCTTTTAGTGAATTCATTCCATGGTTACATGAAAAAAAAGTGTTTGAGGGACCCTTTCACAGTTACGTTGCGAAAATATTTGTCAGCAAGCGGTCATATGTGGTTAAAAGTATATGCTATTAGATGAGTACAATAGTAAAGCAACCTTTTACAAGTTCATCGGCGGGAATATCACTGAAAACAATGACTAAGGGGAATGTTGCACATTAGTTATGGCTTAGGCTCAGCGCTTTGTGAGCTTAACGACTCTCCATTGACATAAGTGCTATTTGTGAGGAAAGCAATGTGTGTTCATTCGCAGCTCCAATCTTGGTCAAGGATTATTCGTTAGTAACAGAGAGTTTTAATAAAATCTATGTCAGTTATACAATTACTAGCCGCGCTAGGTTTTCGACTGGCTAATTGGATAAACTGGCGATAATTTTCCCTTTTCCATTCCCAATAGTCGTCGCCTCAAAAGCGCCTTGCCTTGTAATTTCTTTTTTTTCTCTCTCATCTAGCGCAGTCCGTCCTCCGGAAATTTCATGATAAAGGATATATATATTGTATAGCTTTATAATACAAAGTTAATCAGTCACTCTATCCAAACATACCAATTAGTTGATTTATCCGAGCGAAAACAGCGTCGCTCTAGTTTCTACTCATGAGGGCCTTTGTTCGACGCTGTGTTTAACTTTTTTCGTTCCTTTTTTTTTACAATGCGTAAAAAAACTATTTTCGAATGGTAACCTTTCGTCATATCGTCATTTCCTTTTATCCTTTGATCAACGGTAAGGCCTTGTAGCCATGCGCAGGGTTGTGCATCCGCAGAAAAGGAGGGTACCACAGCCCCCCTCCCTTCCACCCTTTGATCTGTTCCGAAAGAAAGTGAAATTCTGAATGGATGTAATATTTAGAAGGACCCAAGCACTCTGACTCGAATTTGTGATTAGATCTTTGCGGGAATCAAGACACTGTGAATTATGCCAGAAATTTAAGCATCGTTCTCGTGACCTCAATAGGAGATATTCGAGTGCTTATAAGTGGGCTGTTTAGTTCACGAGTAGAGTTTCAAAATAGTGTAAGAAACGGCTTAGTGAATGCACTTGACACAGCGCCAACTAACATGTGCGAATGGAATGTAAGCTCTGTGTCTTGTATACACACACGCACACATACGCCCGCGAGCGCGCCCGCACGCAGGCAAATACACACACAGAAACACACAAAAACGGTATAGTCATGCACGTCTGCTGAAGGGCGTTCACGTTGCTTCATGGAGTGATTCACTTTACTGTAAGTGGTCTGACGTTCTCGCGAGTACTAGAATGAAAACTCAAAGCTACAATATACATTTTATTAGGTATCCTCGTGGTATTCCTTGCTGCTATAGAGATAATTTATTTGTACTTAAGCAACAGCGTAAAAGACGGTAGTATGTAAAGACTAGACACCCACAATTCTGTAGTTGCAATCGAATCCACTGGAAGAAAGTTGTTTACTTTCTTGGTCAGATTTTCTCACTTTCCTAAGTGCCACCTTATCACTGTTGTTTACCTACAATGCATTTTACCCAACTCGCCCAGTCTGCCATCCTACTTGACATAAGTAGATAGTTCATTTCAGCGAATATACACCTGGTTTAAAGTGGAAGACAGCAGCTGAAAAGGAGAAAAGAAGGGAGGGAGCGGGGATGCTGATACTCAGAAGCAGAGACCGTGACGCAAAGATGGTTCTGAGTCACTGTCTCAGCTTCTTTTTTTTTCCTTTTTCGACGCTGAAGTGGCTTTCTTCGTGTTCAAGTATGTACATACGAACGTGCTCAACAAGCAACTCTCTTGAAGCCGTCTGGCTTCATTGCTACAACAACGATACGCGCAGACTATTCGATGTAACATTTCTCGCTCTTCCACTTGAGGAGAACACCCTATGTGATGCAGCGTCTCAGTTAATGAGCCTGTCAGTTTACGCAATCGAACACGGGCTGCCGTGTTTATAAGATTATAATCACGTCCACTGGTATTTCATTTCACTTCATCTTTTATTCCCTGAACGTGTTCTATTAACGTTAGAAAAGCGTGAACTTCATTAAGCCGACGAGTGGAGGAACCTTTTTTTTTTTTCAAAAGCAATCTCATTAGCAATGCAAGCAATGCTAGGTCAGCCGAGCGCAGGTTCACGATAGTTAGTACATTGTGTCCTTTGCGTGATCCCATTATGAATAGGTTCCGGGCGACTTAACATAGAACGTTCATCGAAACTTACCATTTTGTCTTCGTTGAGAAAAAAAAGCGTTTTTTATATTGTATTGTGGTGTAGCTTGATTTGGTCAGCGTAATCATTTTGAACCCGAATCATGAATGAAGATAATCAAAACTCCCCTCATTAGTGAACTTCGTTTGATCTTGATCATTATAGGCTTAACCCTCAAATCAAAGCTGTCTAGTCTTAGTTTACCAAGAATAAGTACACGAAGCAGTCAACTGTATCTAATTGGGCTTTCCTTTACTCACTTTAACAAGCTCTTCAAAAGGGCACTCCAAGTCACTGCCCGCGCTACTAAAGAAATGGCGTATCAATTGGACTGTGACTAACCTCACTAAATCAAAAGCGTTCTTCTTCTGGGCATTTGTCTTGTATTAGTTACACCTAGTTGCGTGTCGGAATATTATTGCAAAATAAACAATGTAATAGAAGGCACGCAGCCCTAAACACTGAAAGTAAGACTAAACTGTTCTGCGACACTTGCACTTAGCGCAAACAGCCTGTTATGCACTTGCCTGAGATTGCGCACATGTGTTAGCCATAGCCTGCTTTTCCTCAGTTCATTATGTTGACGTTGTGGGTCCCCAGATGCTCTCTGCACCCAACGTGGGTTTGCATGCCTCCGAGATCAGGGGGGTTGGACGCTTTCTGCACTTCACAAGCTTTCTCCGTGCCTCCTGAGCCGGTCCACCTTTGAACAACTGTTGACGTAATCGCAGGACGTCATCGTGTTACATCGTCAAGCTATTTTGCTTGATAGTGACGTCACGACGACTTCACAAACTTCATAGACATGTGGCGCCTTCATGTTGCGGTGATTGTTTTTCTCTATTTGTGGTGACGCCAACGCCGCCGACGGTCACTTTTCACGTTTGATTAGGCATTTAAAGATTTTGTTTTAATTAGTAAAATTTAACACCTAATGGCTAAAACTTGCTGCTTTTTGCAATTCGGGCCCGCATGTGAACTTTCACGATAAGTAGCTGGCTTGTGCAGTAAAGCTTATGCTGTCGCAATTTACATTGAGCGCTGTTCAAAAACGACTTAAGGGCCACAAAATATGTGGGGAAACAAATGCAGATGTTAGTGTCGTTGACCTTGTTTCTTTATTGCCAGGCAGTCATGCACCACATATTTTTCTGCGAAGGTGAAACTGTCGATACACGTTTCCACACAGACTTACTTCTGACGCTCGCGCCGTTAAAACATCAAACCGCTTCATCGTCACAACAGCGTTCATCTCACCAGGAAGGCTTGCGGACTGACGTCATGAACTTCTTGCTGCACAACTTCTGTGCGGTGTGTCTACAGGATGTGCTCGTGATAGTCACCGGAAACTTCAACGTTGCTGTACTTCGAAATGAAATCCAGTGGCTTATCACGTTTGTTGAAGCTCAAGTTGGACTTTGCCTCCTGGAGGTCGTCCCGCACTCAACTATTCCCAGCAACACCTGTTTAGACACTGTGGTTGCAGCTATCCCGTCAATTCAAGTACAATCGACCATGATCACTACTTATCGTATGGTTCTTAAATCTCCTAGCCGTACTTCGTATAGCAATCAGCACGTTGTGTTGCTATCGCATTCATTGTTTTTGCCTTATTCCAAAACTGTGACGCCTTTTATGGGAGAATTTTTGTAAGGGTTACTCAGTTACACATTGATGAGAATATTTTATCACCCGCGTATAAAACATAACCAGAATGTTCAAATTTCTGCATGAAATTCTTTGCTTGAGCTTTTCGACAACCGGGTTTGCCAATTTCATCTCCTTTTGATCTCCATTCTCGGACGGGGCAAATATTACAACTCTCGGGCTGTCTCTGACTTATCTTTATCTTGCAAACATCATTCATGGCAAGGTGTGTGTTTAGAAAAAGTGGTTAACGATTTATAGTACTTGGTACTCTACTACGGGAAAGCATAAAGCCGTCCCGTTGACCTGACTGAAAACTGCCTTCTCTATTCACCTTCTGTAAAAAAAAATAATAAATCCTCGAACCAGGAGTGTAACTGAACCCAACGTCTGTGCAAGCGGTCTTCCCTCCTCCCGAGGAAGCCCCCGCTGTAGTGCTCAAGTTTTTAAGTGTGATTGCACTTCATAAGCGACCCTGAATCAGCCGTCCGCGGTGCGCCTCATCTTCTCCCCTAGCAACGGCACGAGGAGCGGAAAAGAGCGTCTGTAGCAACGGCGCAGCGACGTCACACACCACGTGATTGCGCGCGCTCCGCCTTCCGCTCCGTGGCTGCGCGCGCAGCCACGACTTGCTCGCGATCGGCAAGTCGTCATAGGTATGGATCCATCGCAGGCATCAACCTCGGCTGCGATACCTCCAATAACGAGTACAACGCCATCAAATGCGAGCATTGCACGCGCCGTTGAAGATGTCGCGCCGGTTGAAGACAAGACAGCGCGGCGAATGGCCCGTGATGCCGAGCGCAAGCGGGCGAAGCGGGCCGCGGACATAAACATCATTGTAGCGCGCATTTACTCTCACATATACGCGTAAACTCGCCAAGATTTCCCGAGAGGGTCTAATGGTTCTTGGGAATCGCAATGTGATAACACGGGGGAGTTTACGTTAACTCACTGGCGAATGCCAACGGATTTTTAACTTTACTCCCTCCCCTTCATAGCATCACCCGTGCATTCGCACTTAACGATGTTCACCCTCGGGGAAATGCTTGGGAGTTTTTACGCCACCCGACCGCTGACCTGAGTATCAAGGGATCGAACCCCGCGTCCACTTTTTCGACAGAGGCGAGAATGCTTGAGGCACGTGCATACTTAGATTTAGGTGTCTGCTTCGGTGGACTCGGTGGATGGCGGGCTCGGCTGCTCACCTGAAGGTTGCGCGTTCGATCCCGGCCATGGGGGTCGAATTTCGATGGAGGTGAAATTTAGAGGCCTGTGCACAGAGCGCTGTCAATGCACGTTAAAGAACACCAGGTGGTCGAAATTTCCGGGGCTCTCCGATATATATACGGCACCTTTCGCGATAATATCGGGGTTTCGGAACGTAAAACCTTACTTATATTATTATTATTATTATTATTATTATTATTATTATTATTATTATTATTATTATTATTATTATTATTATTATTATTATTATTTAGATGCATACGAAGAGCCCCCTGTGGTCGAATTTTCCGAAGCCTCCTACAATGCCTCTCTCATAATCTCGTCGCTTACGCGCATATCTCCGCCGTGGACATGAACTGCAAGTGTCACGCCCACGTGCTCACACCCTCACATTTCCCCCTTCATTTTTCCCCCGAGCAGCAACAGATTTGAATGGCCTTTCCCACACCATTGCAGCCATTGCTAATCCATCAAACTTCTTGGACAATGTAACAAACTTTCTCACCGAGTGAAGTCACCTGGCTACACTGTATACCAACCACTTATGTAATACCTTCTTTAAAGGGTCTTTAAAGAAATAAAGTGATGTGATGTGGTTTGATGTGATGTATTGTGATTTTGAAAACCGAAACCCCTGAAATTGTATTTTTCAAAGCAGCAACTTCGAACGGTTGCTTTCTTGATGACAAGACGACACTTCAGAACGTTGACACTAACGATATCTCTGGCTCAGGTTGCATTATTTTTTGTGTGTTCGGGCCCCCTGCTTCCCCTGAACTTCTGCTGCAGTTATGGAGGCGTACAACCATCGTTGTATTTTATTGTGCAGATTGGGGCTTCGGCACGCTGCATTGTTTTCACGGTACATGAAAAACGTGGTGCTCGCTTTCGCCCAGCACTGTTCCCGTTTACGAGCCTGCAGGCCGTAAATTTATTATTGCCTGTCCCTTGCGGCATGGCGAAACCAGGACAGGACGCAGAAAACCAAGCCCTGCGTGCGAAGAAACAGCTATTCTTCTGGTATCTTCGTTTCCGCCATCACAACAGGTTTCCCTAAAAGGGGGAAGAAAGATACAAGTGAGGCATAATCCTTATAGCGTCGTCGTAAAATGATCACTTTTCGGCTATTTATGTGATGCAATATTTACTGCTTCCGCACGCAAAAATAAAGCGGATAAGAACACTTCTGCGTTTGTACGCGGCGATATTTCTGGCAATTTTTTTAAACGACACTGAACTGGCAGGAACATAATAGGTTTTTGCGAGTCAGAACAGTGACAAGCCGTACTCGCCGGATGAATGAATCGATACAATATTATTTGAAATAATAAAAGTGAATGTAATTCGGCCCCTAGACGTCCGGGAGCCTCTAGGCCGGCATCTCTAGGCAGGATCTGTTTACTACCTCGACTGGTCGTCCGAACCATACAGGGTCCCGAAGAGTGGCCTCCCTCGAGGAAAGCATGGATTAGGGATAATATCTACCGCCAGTGCCTTTGAGCAGCTCCACAAGCAGTAGAAAAGATCCGCTCCGTTCCGCAGTTGGTGCAGTGTGGCTGATATGGAGTGGGGTAAAATATATGTGACAGTTAGGGGGATACCAATGCTTTTGCCTGTAGATTGTGCCAAACCGAGCCCTGATTATCTAGGGTTAAGGAACTATTGAGGGGCTAGCATATTTTGTATGCCGTCCCTGCAATTGGTCGTAATCTCATGATAAATGCATATTGCATTTACTGGTTTTATTGCGGATTGATTTCGATTACCAGAGGTTTTTTACCGGGCATTCCCGTTATCAGTACTTAGATGTGGGTACAGCTACGTCTAGGTACAAGGACATCCTTCGCATTCTCATAGCATCTCATCATCCCGACTGATTGTTCAACGTTAACATCACCTAACAAGACATGGCGCTCTTTGTGCACAAATGCATCTTGTGCTTAAACACCACATTTCTTCATCATTTTCTGCATTTAACCCCCCTCCAGGCTGGGAATCGAACCCATGACTTCGAGCATAGCAGTACATCTTACGCGGTAAGGTACCACGGCGGATAAGAAGCATAAGGTTCGTCAGACATATGACATAGTTTATCCACCTCAAGCTTCCATTATAAAATACCGAAGTCACTGGTTGGGTATCGTTGGGAATTCAGCTCTGTGTTTAGTTAAATATAGCACTGTTTAAGAATATTTTGAACAAGTTTCACAAAGGTTGCGGATGATTACACCGCATGGACGTAATAGGGGGACACTAACCTAGACACCGAAAAAAAACAGTCCCCTGCCAACACCGTTGCAGTGCTGCAGCGAAAGTTTCCTACCACGTAATTAAGAGCTACAGATAGTACAGAGTGCTATCTAGTGCTATTTAGTACAGATTGATAGTACTCCGCTTGCAAAGAATCTCTGCTTGCTGGAAAGATTCCCGCTCTGAGTCTTACGCACCAGTGTCACTGCCCAATTACCTGCACAAGCTAAACTTATTAAAAGAACACCTGATCACTCCTCGCCTAGCATTCTCGACTATCAGGCGTTTCATTCATGGCAGCGGCAAGTATACGGCATCAAGGGGCACGAGGTCAACGTTCCGGTTCACGTGCCTGAAGCCGTGCAGTGCCTGCCGCGAAACGTCCCTGACGACGACGCTTTCAGCGTACACATCAAGCGCCGGCTGGCTAACAAGCCTTCCTACAAGAAGGTTCTCGTTAAGAAGCGCTGCGTACACGACTGGCTAAAAAAACCCAGAACGTTCTCCACTCTACAAATATCTCAATATCAAAATCCACTGGAGCCAGCCTCGTTAGAGGAGTTGTGCGGATGAATAATTGTTCGCCCGAATATCTCCGAACAAGCTTCTCTAACATCATTTACTTTGTGTATATGTCGTTTTTTGCTCTAAAGACGCATGTATAGGCATTTAATAGAGCCATGGCAAGGTGGATTTAACTTTCACCACACTGTCCCCAATTGTGCTCAGGTATTTAGTGCCACACAAACCCTTCTTTATATGGAGCGACCGTCAGAGTACTCCGGTATATGGTCTGATACAGGTGCGGTTTCAAGGTTGCAAACGTTGTACCCCGACCCCCCCCCCCCCCCAAAAAAAAAAAAAAACGTCTGGTCACCTCATTTACGAGTTCCTAACGTGGGAACTAAAAGCACATTTTCAAGTAGCTTTGTATGATAAGGAAGGTCTCTCTTTCATTTTTCACATGAAAGGAACGTGCGTAAAGTACAAGGGAATATTGTATAATTTTTATGTACCTCAATAGTACAGTTATTTCAATATATTTTCCCAAGTAAGGAAAGGAAACTGTTAAAAATAAGCGGAATATTTTCTAAAACACTTGTTGTCCACCGTGTCATCAAGGCACATCGGTGCACAAAACCAGATGTATTCATGTACAATGAAAGGGTACGCTGAAACAAAACAACAGCTCTTGCCCGCTCGAGCTCGCTCGGAGCCGTCGGGCTCACGTGACCTTGCTCGCGAGTGACGTGCAGATGCGTCTGCGTGATGTAATCCTCTGGCTCCGCTACCGAAGAGCTCAGGGCAGAAATTGGGGGCAGAACGGGGAAAGTAGTAAGGTCTTGAAGCTCACCACCTCGCATCATGGATGCCCGCCGCTTGAAGAAATGTGTTTTCGAGCTGTTTACGAAGCAATTTAAAAACATTATGGCACTACACTTTTCGTTGAGCACGCAACAGCTTCTGTATCTGACTGCAATCGCTCACGTGACAAGGTGAGGGGCCCTTTGAAAAGCGTCTCCTCCTACTTCAGAAACACACGTGCCCGCACATTTACTGTTTCCCTTTGCTCTTCACTTACCCTTCCTCTCTCTTCTTTTTCTACTCGTGTTCCCATTGTCGCAACGTGTAGTGGCCAACCAGGCATGTGCCAGGTTAGCGTAGCTGCCCTCTCTCCTGTTTTTTTCTTGCTTCTAGTACAAGAAGCTGTCAGTGATTGGGGTTTTGAAACAATGCAAACGATTTGCGATGTTGCTTAGAAAAAAAATTATTCTATGGTGGCACGGAAATGAGAACAAGAAACAGTGTCAAATTAATAAAGACAGTAATGAACACACAACAATCTGTTCGGAAAAAAATTATTAACTCTATTTTGAAAGCATGAATCTAGCGTAACGAACCGGTGTTCAGGCATACAATCACATTTTCACTATTGTACATGACAAAAACTAATATTCTCGCATAAAGCGAACGACAGCTCTTATCAACATAACAACAAATGCGTGTAACTCACAAGTGACACAATAGGAAAAATGGTAAATGGGTAAACGGGTGCGTGCGCATGCTCTTTCTTCTTGTACATCAACTTGGTGGTAGATTCACTAGGACATGAGACACCAAGGTGGCGAACACAGATCGAAAGGGCAAGAAGGGAAGCACACCCACTTTGATCACAAGGTGCGGCTTAGAACAACGTAGACCACAAAAACTAATAACTATAGTGTGATTGTGTGTGTGCGTGTGTGTGTGTGTGTGTGTGTGTGTGTGTGTGTGTGTGTGTGTGTGTGTGTGTGTGTGTGTGTGTGTGTGTGTGTGTGTGTGTGTGTGTGTGTGTGTGTGTGTGTGTGTGTGTGTGTGTGTGTGTGTGTGTGTGTGTGTGTGTGTGTGTGTGTGTGTGTGTGTGTGTGTGTGTGTGTGTGTGTGTGTGTGTGTGTGTGTGTGTGTGTGTGTGTGTGTGTTTAGAATGAGTGGTGAACGATTTTGAGTACTCCGCACTCAACCGTGGAAAAGCACCGAGCTGTCCCGATTAGCGTCAGCAAAAAACTCAACGCGAACGACGCAGGGAGAAACTCAAGTTGGACGTGTTTAGAAAAAAAACGTTACACGATTTAGATAAAGTGAGATTTATTGTAGTATAGCATAGCATTAAGCTCTCCCATGCTGCGATTAGAAAAAGTGGTGTACGGTTAAAAGTGTTTTCCCATATGCTGCTATGCTACTAAAGCCGTCCCTTGGGCCTCACACTTGACACGAAGAGTGTTTAGAAAAAGTGGTTAACGATTTAGAGCACTTGGTACTCTACTATGGGAGAGCTGAAAGCCATCCCGAGACATTGTCTATGTGTTTAGAAAAAAGGTGAACAATTCGGAGTACTTGGTACTCGACTATAGGAGAGCTGAAAGCCATCCCGTGGACCTCACACTCCATGAGACCAGTCTGTGAATTACGTTCTCCGAATGTGGGCGTGAACAGAGGCACTCCCTTTACAAAAACTGCATACTTGCTGTGTCGATGAACCCCCTGTGTTATTCTGGACGATGTGCGACACAATCCTCTCTAACAAATATGCGATAATATGTACACTGCTTATCTCGAAGTGCCATGAACGACAAGTATTCCCGGCTTGTGTCTTTTTTCTGACTTGTTATCTAAGCTCTCCTCTGATGAATATGTCATAATACGTACACTTGATATATTGGAGCGCCATGCACGACAAGCATTCATGACTGGTTTCTTTAATCCGACTTGTTACTTATGCAACAAACTCCATTTGCCTAGTGCGTTCCTTCGCAATGGCCACAAAGCTGCAACTCTGATAACGTGCTTCGAAGTGCAAACATTTCCTCATATCCAAGAAGTGAATGACGATGAA
The DNA here is from genome assembly GCF_043290135.1 of Rhipicephalus microplus. NCBI lineage: Eukaryota > Metazoa > Arthropoda > Arachnida > Ixodida > Ixodidae > Rhipicephalus > Rhipicephalus microplus. The sequence goes on along the minus strand of NC_134709.1, from coordinate 39,261,555 downwards.
GCAGCAATGTTGAATGAGGCAAACCGCGAATACTCTGTACATCGCATCATCATATGAAGGAGTGACGTGAAAGTTGAGGCCGCATGACGACGTTTACTCTCTCAAGGTAGCGCGTTTGGAACGCGTTTGTACTGCCTTGGCAGCGCCAAACACAGTGCATTTAAAACGCGTTTGTGGAAAGCCCGATTATACTGAGTTATAGGAGGTGGTGGAACGTTCAAGAAAGCGGTGTCTATACAAGTGCCCTGATGGTGGTTGTACGCTTGTATGAAATGCATCAGAGGGTGTACCTCCACATCATGTGTATCTTCGGTTTCGCGGGCTCTCACTGCATTGTCGGCTTGTCGATTAGCCCGCTTCGCTTCTGCCTCGCGAGCTCTCACCGCAGCTTCTTGGCGGTGAGCCCACGCTGTTACTGCATTACATGCCCTCCGTGCTCTCCGCGCTGCTGCATTGGCTTTCTGGTTCTTCGTGATGAGTAGCGTACAAGCGAGCGTCGCCTGAAAAGTCCCTAAAAAAACTAAAGTAGCGCAAACCACGCCCCTTCGCTTCTGTCTCCTCTCTCAGCAGCTGCAGCAGTGCCTCTATAGCATCTATCAGTAAACTGGACGTAGGCATACCCTTTGCCTGCGCACAGGGGAGGAATGCCGGTGTCGTCGTCGAAGCAAAATAAAACGAGTGACCATTGACAGACAAGATGGCGCTTGCACGACCAATGCTACTAAGCACGGGGAAGAGGAGGAGCCTGCACACTAACACGAATAGAGCCACTTTAGTTATTGCTAGTGACTACGCCACCTAAACAGTGGCGTGCCATCTAGTGAGCACTTTTTAAACCACTGGAGAGAGCGTAGCTTCGCCTCTAGCGGGAGCAATGAGAACTAGCTGTTATGGCGATTGACAAGCCCCAAGCATCGCAAGCAAGCCCCTAAATTACAACGAGAAGAGTTGGGTCGGGGAACGTGGCCTCACACTGCACAGAGGGTGGATACAGGGCCTTTTTTGAACACACTGAAGTCTTATTTCGCACAAAAAAGCAGCGAAAGAGGGACACAGTTCGGGCCTACAGCATGACATTGGGTGAATGTGGCGCATGTGTAAGCACCCCAACTTTCTCAATAAGCAAGATAGAAATTCGATTCTCAAGAGGAAAGTCCCGGACCTTTTGAAAATGAGCGAGTTGAAGAGCGCTGCGCACGATCGCTAAAGATAATGGACCATGTTGTATAGGAGTTTTTCTATTCTAGTTTGATTTGTCACATATTTAATTTCACTCCTTTCCTCGCTCTTTTTCCTTGCTTTGTGCGGTGGCCCCAGGTGGAGCTTGCGAAAGCTTCACAGTCAATAGTTATTGGAAGATTTACAATTATCTGCATTCGCAGTCTACGCAGTGCGAAGCCAAGTTAGCTGTAGAATATACTTTTACAGCGCAAACATAAAACGATCCACAAAGAAAGCGACGACACACACCAGCGCTGGTGTGTGTCGTCGCTTTCTTTGTGGATCGTTTTATGTTTGCGCTGTAAAAGTATATTCTATGGCTATGAACCAACTAGGCCCAAAAGAAGTTTTACTCAAGTTAGCTGGCCCACCGGCTCTGTTTTCTAGATGCGAAGCAGCTTAGGGTCTACCTCAATCCGGTGTGCGGCGTGACCACCCTTACCGCTCATGCGCGTCAGCTTCCCCGCCTCGCTTCCCAACGCCGACGCAGGGAGCGTCAGCTACCCTACGCTGGCTACCTTCTGATTGATATGTGAGGTTTAACGTCCCAAAACCACTACTTGATTATGAGAGACGCCGTAGTGGAGGGCTCCGGAAATTTAGACCACCTGGGGTTCTTTAACGTGCACCCAAATCTGAGCACACGGGCCTACAACATTTCCGCCTCCATCGGAAATGCAGCCGCCGCAGCCGGGATTCGAACCCGCGCCCTGCGGGTCAGCAGCCGAGTACCTTAGCCACTAGACCACCACGGCGGGGCGCCGGCTACCTTCTCTCTTTCCTCTAGGCATTCCTCCCACGCCCCGGCGGCGTCATCACCCCTATTGCGCATGCGCAGCTGCTTTCCTTCTCTTGCCTCTCCTGCACTTCTCTTGCTTCTCTTGCCTCTCCCTCACTCTCTTACGACGCAACGACGATGGAGGCAGCGCCTCCAAGCGTGTTTTTTTATTCAAACGAACCGACTGCGCGAATTTCACAACCGTTCACTGCCCCCCCCCCTCCTCCTCCCACCTCGCATACTTATATGGCACTGGCTCTTGACCCCAAGGCAGTGCCGGTGGTCGATTTCACCTGTGCATTGTTTAACAATAAAAATTCGCAGAATGGCCGTTAAATATTATCGGATTGTAGTTATCTGTGGCCAATCATAGTTTTCTGTCTCTCATTGCCCATTAGCAGTGATTTACATGTTCCGGTGTGAAACACTGGTCCAACGCTGCGTGATTTGCGCGTAATCAGGATTCTCTCCTGCGCAACGCCGGGATGAGCGCCAGCGTCCACGCCACCGCCAGTGTAAGTGTTCGCATTTACACGTGGTTCTATTCAGCGGGAGATGGTGTGATTTTTAGGGGCGAAGTTCCTTAAGCCGTGGATCGTGCTTCCAATATGTATGTAGTAGTCGTCGGCGTAGTAGTAATACGTAGCCAACTCCATGGCTGGACTAGAGGAGTAGTGAATTGAGGAAAAAACCCGTGCACGTTAATTTAAAAATATACAGGTTGTATCTGATGAGATAACCTACAGAGACAAGTATCCGTGATTTAATCTCCAATAAAATTAGCCTTGAATTTGATTCTTACTGAGAAACTAGTATCACAAGGCCGCACTTTGAGCACTATTCGACCAGAAAAGGTTGCCCCGTTAAACTCGCTGGGTGTAACCTCCTTGTTTTTAGCAAGGTTAAGCGAGGGTTGGGCCGTAGTGCTATGAACTAGCGGCGGTGGAAGGTGGGAACTAGACACGAAGCGCAGGCCGTAAGAAAGTCCACGCGTGCCGCTCCTCTAGTTCGACTGTGCCACCTCTCGTTTAGTCCTTGGAATGACCACTAGATGACGGTACTTTTATAAGATGATTATATGATGAAAAGATTGGAGATCACGGTACTTGGAGTGTTGACTAGATGAACGAACGGATGGACAGACGCATGGACAGACGAATGGATGGACGGATGGGTGGACCGACGGACAGACAGACAGACAGACAGACAGACAGACAAACAGACAAACAGACAGACAGACAGACAGACAGACAGACAGACAGACAGACAGACAGACAGATGCACGGATGGACGCATGGACGGGCGGACAGATGGACGCGTGGACGAACGCAGAGATGGACGCACAGACGGACGCACAGATTGACGGACGCATGAACGAACGCGCGGACGGATGGACGGATGGACGCATGAATGGACGCATGGACGGTCGCACGGGTGGACGGCAGGACGACTGACGGATGCTTCGCCCCAACTATCGTCATGCACTCCACGGATATGTTGTGATTTTTTTTCTCTCCCCGCTAGCTTTCGCACTATTACGCCCATGCAGCGCGATATTCCGCAACTTATAGTGAATTTGGGTTTAGTCTTTTTTTTTTCAGTTCGCTGATAAACAGATAGAGACAAACAAATATTTTTTCGCGCCATGTAAACCTGTGTGTGTGTATATCTTTAGTCTACATTGTGCTGTTCGTGCTATGCTGTTTGTATATTCTTGTACCGTTGGCATTGACTCTTTCTGTATTGTGAACTGTCCCTGCCTGTAAGAGCCCGATAGGGCTAACAGTATTGAAAACAAATAAATTAAATAAATAAATAGAGTAAAGCTCGGTAATGCGCTCTCAAAAGGGACTATAGAGTTGCCTAAATCGAGTGGAATCGGAACTATCGGGTGTATTCAAGAATTAATGAACTTTCCTCCACACTGCACAGACAGAACCCAAAAATTTACCTCTGGATTTGCCATCGCGAACCAGGCACTGCTTAACGTTTGTTGCAACTCATTTCGTAAATAGAGTTATTGGGGCTCTAACCTCGAACAAAAGTAATAGCTTGCCCTGTTATACGTCAGAAACGAGCACCCACGTGTATGCATTGCAGAAGTGGGCCTTAAGGTTGGAATATACAATTTATGCTTCTAAATGCCTTTGTTTAACCGGTAGAGTTTACACAATTGAAATTAAAAGTAACAAATTTTGTGCGTTTGTTTGTATTTTTTCTCTTGCGCCTTTATGAGCTTCGCTTGAATCTTGCCCAAGAGCTCCAGTGCAGTGTCTGAATTCTCATCTGCTCATAAACGCTGCTGTTTCATTGTTTTGCATCTATAAATTCTTTAGTTTTGCCGAACATTGAGTTTATTTTGCACCAAATTCGGCGACGGGTGAGCAAAACCAGAGGCTCCTAGTTTTAATTAACCATTCTGGATACCAACGGGTTCGAAGTATTGCGAGTTTTCCTCCATACAATTACACGAGGCAGCGCTGTACCAGAATGCGAGTTGGAATTAACTGTAAGTTCAGGTTAACTGAGTTTAAATCAGCGAAATTTTACTGTATATGCCCTTCATGTAATTCGCTGATACGGCGACACCCCTTACCGCCTCATACAAGCATTGCACATCACGGTCGTTTCATCTTACACATCGGTAGCGCCATTCTTACTCTTATTTAATTTAGTCTTCTCCTAATATCTTTCTCTAGTGGGCGGATAACAAACCGGTGGAGAGCATGGGTGGCCTTCGTTTGTTTCATTTCTTTCCTCCTAACCCTCGTTACAAAATTCAACAATACGCACCTATAGAAATATAGGGCCCGTTTCATTGGTCACTTTACCTTTTCGTTTTGTTTCTGGCATGTGTTTTTAATGATACGCATCTTCTCTTTGTCAAGCTAACTTTGTTTCTCGATAGAAGTTTATTTCACAATACTTTTTCTCTTCGCGCGGTCATAACAGACAGCCAGATGAACTTTATTTTGAACTGTCTTAATAAATAATGCTATACTTCAGAGTATTGACAAATCTTTAGTGCGGCTTGTCATGTTGTCATCTGTTTGTTTTTTCAGCCTTCATGGTTAAAATAAAGTCATTTTTTTCTGTTCCAAAGCCCACAGTGTTTTCTCACGTCCTTTAGCTCTGTGATATTGAAATCAATAAAAATTAAATGAAATGGAAAAAGAAACAAAGATGATTCTTTGGAGAGATTGGAAATCCACCTGAGGGCACACACAAGTTTGATCAAAGTGTAGTGTTTTCTTCAGGAAAACGTCAATTTCAAACTCTGGATAGGATCGTTCATTTACCTTTTCAAGTTGCAGCTGGGTTATCATTTTTTCTAGATAAATGAAGGCTTTATAGAGCGACAAGTTGACAACTGCACAGAAACACCAAAGCTGAAATGGTGAAGGCTCACGGAGTTGGCTAATTGAGCTTTCGTGAAAGCTTATTCAATAAAAATGGAAGGTGTCGCACATTGTGGAAAAAAAACATGAAATTCCTTTTCACTCCACAAGGTAGGCTTACTCTTTGAATGCACAGCTATGTGGTAAAGATGAACAAAAATTTAACCGTGAAGGAAACGGGTTTTTGTGGCGGTTGGCAAATATGGCGGGACAGGAAATATTTGAAGACGTGGACCTAACAAAGCGCGAGGTGCGAGTGACAGGTACAGCTTCGCATTGGCTTGAGATACGTCTTTTTTTTACATACCGCAGAGTCATGCTGTCACTTGTAACTGCTTCGAAAAAAAAGTACCTGAATGTCTTGTAGGGGAAGGCGTCGCTTCAATGCACGCACTATTGCGCGGCATAAACGTGGACTTGAGCAAGGTGTCAAAACATGTAAATTGCACGAATGAGTGTTTTAAAAGCTTACCTATTACAAAGCATTGAGGCATGTGTAATCGTCAGTAGCAGGAAAACTGTAAAGAAAGTGAGCAGCCCCTAGGGTTCACGTGTAGCTTTAGGAACGCGACCTGAGCCCTTCGCTGATTCGCAAAAGCAAGACGTATCGCGTAGTGGGTACGGTGCATCTTTACTTGCAGGAGGCATTTTCGGGTAGGTTGAAAGGACCTATTTTACGCGCACGGCCATTCGTTTGCTCACAGCACCATTGAAGTATGCACCGAGAACCGAAGCCAGGCTGTCATTTCAGAAGACGGGGCCCGATTACGCTATCACTTTCTACCGTTCGAAGTGAACCTCAAGCGCCCTCTAAGTTTTTTGGTATGTGAACGAAGTTTACAAATACCGTCAATCTAATTCAATATACAGCTAAGGACAAAGACGGTAAATAATTATCAGTGTTTTGCTAGAGAAAAACACCACAGAAAGTACATTTTCTTGAAGTGTTAGAGAAAAGCCGTCAAGAAGACAAGACTGTGGTTTCTGTGCTTTTGGTGTAACTCACTTCCAATCAGTACTCAAAGTCGCAACGTGCCGCTCTACCGATGTCATGATAGGGGATGCTTTTGCTCATAAAACGACACTCCAAGATGTGGAGGTGCAAACTTCAAGGGGCCCTGCAACACTTTTTGAGCATGGTCAGAAAACGCTGCCGATCGGTAGTGGAGGCTCCCGAGAACACGCAAGCTAAATGTTATACCACAGCATGCGACCTGGAATTCAAAATAAATGATCAAAGTCAGCTAAAATTGCTTTCTCTTTCCTTGACAAATGACAGAAACTTCCCAAAAAGTACACGTAGATTGCCCATCTATCAGCAGTTGGCTGATTTGAACATGGCGCGCTCGGTCGTTGCAGGGATCGCCTCGGGAAGCGGTCACCTATCCACGCGTGCGTGTGTGATCGCACTGAAAAAGTCACGTATTCGAAGAAAAAAATAAAAAAAGCGCTCAAGGTCCCGAGGCACGCGTGACGTTTCTTGTTTGCCCCTCCCATCCCTCCATGCTTAGCTTCCAGCGCTTTCGTCGGGACGAGAGAAGAGAGAATGCGATTGCAGCGTATGACAAATCTTTGTAACTCCGCTCGTACTGGACGGATTCTTAAATTTGTTGCGGCGTTGAATTTCTGAGGCAGTGAGCTCTTCCGGTTATTCAATTCCATGGTTACTCAAAAAAGTGTTTCAGGGCCCTTTTAATCCCGCAAGCATGATGTTCTTAACCCTGTCTGCGCCTCTGTAGTCTTTTTTTTTTTCCTTGGTAACATCAAAGGGCAGATTACGTCACTCTGTAGTGCAGTTGGGCGAAGGCCTCGCGCTTTCTAGTATAGCACTACGTGTGATATCAAACTTGATGCGCCTTAAGCACGTACCACATATCCGCCGTTGTTAACTCTTGTGCTTCTAATGCCGCTGAGCACAGAAAATTGAAAGCCTATCCCACTGGCGCTTTGCGCAATCATCGCGCTTTCTTCGAGGTCAATGGCACGGACTAAGCTGCCGTCGCATTTATCAAGCTCTGTGAATAAATACATGCCGTTTCCAATTCCAGATACCGTTACGGCAATCTTCAGAGTTTTCAGCTACGGTTAAGCAAAATACGTGACTACCACAACGCGATCAAGCCGTTTTTAATGCTTTTTAAAACAAGTGAAAGAGATCCCGTGCCGGAGAACTGCGAAAATATAATCAGCACCCCCACACGCGAAGTGTGAGGCAACTACTCCGGAATGGCTGTTTATTTTGTGAAGCACAAGGGAAACTGCAAAGTTGGATCGATTTTTAAGAGTGACTGCCCAGAACGTTCGCATTGGGCAACGCCCTCGTAACTTGCTTTCTTTTTTATTGTAAAATGCTAGCGTGGCCTTGCGTCGGAATTGTCTTAGCTGAATAAATATGGTGCGTGCCCCGAATATGAAGCAATACCGGGGGACAAGACAGTCTTAAAATAAACTAATTGCACTCCCGAAAAACTTTTTTTGGAGACTGCCTAACTGAGGTATGAAGTCGAAGCCAAGTCTTATGCGGAAGATTCCCTTGCGTCATTTTTAAGTGGGCAGCACTACAGGAGATGAAGCTGTCGCATGCTGCATGCTGTGATCGTATACTGTCATGCGATGCCATCGCCTTGCGTCACGCAGGCGAAACTATGTATATCATAGCCATGTGCAGTATACCTTAGCCTCGTACAGCCTATCCATTCAGTATCGCATGACCAAGAAAAGTGGTGGTGAGGAAAAGAGATGTGAAGGCGACAGGAAGGGGTGGGTAGAGCTTAGCATAGTCACATGTAGCATAGTATTCTATACTATAATCGGTATAGCATAGCGTAGAATAGTATAGGTAGTATAGAGATTGTACCATAGTACAGCTTAGTATAATACAGTTAGTGTAGTATAATGGGGTAAAGCTTAGTAGACAGTACTACAGTATAGTATAGTAGGGGTGGAAAAAAGATTTGAGAGGGGCAGGAGGGAAATAAGTGGTGTAGAAGGCAGCCCAGCTGCATCGCCAGTGAACGCTTTCCTTCCCGCCACAGTCGCCGAGCAGCTGGCCCGTTCGGAATGCCAAGGCTTTCTTGCCCGTGAACGCGAGCGTAGCTCAAGGACAGGTGAACCACTACTGCGCAATCATTACAGCTTTGTTCTTGAGTGCATCTGCATCGGAGTATGAGGGGCAAAGCTCTTAGTCTGTGTTTAGAAAAAGTTGATTCTCTCATGGAACGCAACAAACCTAAAGGACAAAAGTCTAACCTTTTTAGGGGCAAAGCTCCTTAAAGCGGCACCTGTTCGTCCCTCGTAGCCGTAGTTGTAGTGTGTAACAAGTGTTACATTTTGACCTGCAAGGTGGTGCCAGTGGCAGATTTCTCTTATGTTTTGTTGAACAATAAAACGTTCGCGGCGTGCACGTTAACTAAAAGCCAAATGCTCCTGTCTCTCATTCCCCATTAGCAGCCATTGGCATGTTCCAGTAGGAAACGTTAGCAGAAGTAGAAGTGCTAAAGGCTGACTTCTGCTGTCTCTCATTCCCAGTAGCAGCCATTGTTTACCTCCAAGGTAGTGCCTGGTGAGATTTCTCCTGTGCGTGAAAAAACAATAAAAAAGTTTTCATCAAAACGCCATTTATTGATGAAATAAACCAACTAAGGACGCCATATGTTTTCTAAAAGCAAAACGAAAAGACGCCAGATGTTTCTAAAGCAAAAAAAAAAAGAAGACGCCAGCTGCTTAATGAAAGACGCGAGGTGTTTTCTAAAGCAATGGTTTTATAATCAAAACCATATCGATACAGGTTTGTAGTTGCCAATGCTCGTTGCCGTTGGTGTGCTCGTGTGGTACATTGAGCACTATCTGACAGCGAAAGGTTGCTACGTTATACTCACTTGACGTGACCTCCTTGGTTTTAGAAAGGCTTAGCGAGCGTTGGGTCGCAGTGCCATGAATACAGCGAACTAGTATATACCATGAACTCGAGGTGGTTAAAACCCGAAGGTGGGAAGCAGACCCGTCCATTCATGCGTCCATTCATGCGTCCATTCATGCGTCCATCCATGCATCTGTCTGTGTGTCCGTTCGTTCATCTATTCAACACTCCAAGTACCACCATCTCGCATCTTTTCATCCTATATTCCCCATATAGAAGCACCGTCATCAAGCGGACATTCCAAGGACTAAACGAGAGGTGGCACACGAACACTTTCTTACGGCTTGCGCTTCGGGTCTACTTCCCACCTTTAACCTCCTCGAGTTCATGGTATATACTAGTTCACTGTATTCATGGCACTGCGACCCAACGCTCGCTAAACCTTTCTAAAACCAAGGAGGTTACGCCCAGCGAGTATAACGTAGCAACCTTTCCCTGTCAGATAGTGCTCAATGTACATGCCAATGGCTGCTAATGAGAAATGAGAGACAGCAGAATTCGGCTTTTACTTTCTTACGGCTTGCGCTTCGTATCTACTTCCCACCTTTAATTACCTCGAGTTTATTCATGGTATATACTAGTTCATTGTATTCATGGCACTGCGGCTCAACACTCGCTCAACGTTTCTAAAACTAAGGAGGTTACACCCAGCGAGTATAACGTAGCAACCCTTTCTTGTCAGATAGTGCTCAATGTACATTCCAATGGCTGCTAATGGGGATCGCAGCGTGCGCGTTAACTAAAAGCCGAATGCTCCTGTCTCTCATTTCCCATTAGCAGCGATTGGCATGTACATTGAGCACTATTTTTTTATTGTTCAACAACGCTCAGAAGAAATCTCTCACCGGCACCACCTTGGATGTCAAAATGCAATACTTGTCACATACTACAACGGCTGCGAGGGACGAACGGGTGCCGCTATAAGGAGCTTCGCCCCTAAAAATGCTTCCGTGACTGAACAACTTCATAATGATTCCATAAACGATAATGTTGGGTTAGATCTCTGGCGTGACGCTAATAGTGCGACTTTAGTTACAGGAGCGCCCGTAGAGTTCCCACAAGCCGTTGTAGTGGGTGCGTGACGTTGAGTTGCCCCAACGTGACAGAACTATATACCCGCTTTCGCAACTTACCATCGCCATCAATAATTCTCTAGTTTCACCATCTCTCTTCTCTGGTCAAGAGCAGAAGCTAGAGCACGCTATCGCTCAACCCGACCTCTCTGCCTACGTGTAAATAAATCTGTCCCATTCATCGTAACAAAAACCAACGCTTTCTGCTACTCCTGTAGAGCGTGCTCTACCTTTAAATGTGTAATATTGCGGCAAAGTCAATGCAAAATTTGTAGGGGCACGAAAGGTCGTACGAGGTTTATGAGTGTGAGGGAGAGGTGTTGGGGACTTGGCGACTATTAAAAAAGAACTAAGGTCCTTGCTTGCGCGCTTTCCGTGCCACCACCTGGTGAACGTATGCTGAGTTCTTTCTTCACCTTTTTTTTTCGTCAACTTCTTCGCCTTTCTTGTTTTGTTCATCTTTCTCCCTTTATCAATTTATACGTCTTCTTTCTTCTGTTTTGTCTCATCCTTCTTCCTATTTCTATCTTTATATATTGTTCTCTCTCTCTTCTCCTTTTTCAACTTTTTACTCTCGTTTAAATCCTATTCGTCCACACTTCTACTTGTCACCCCTGGCTATATTACACTGTACATGATTGCGCCTTGTTTTACGATATCGCCCTCCATCTCTTCCCCTTTCCCTCCTTTGGCTACTTCTCTCCTCGGATAGCTTCTCCATACCATCACTTCTAATTTCATTTTCTTGCTATGTTAAATGGTATATGGTTACTCTTTCTTCGAAACTCTCACTTCATATCTTTCCTCTCAATTTTCTCTTCCTGGTACTCATCCCCTCATTGCCTTTTCCCACTCCCCTTGCTATACTGAAGCACGCATGGTCATGCTGCGTCAGTAGATGCCTTCTGTGGCACATAGCCACCAAATTTTCTCCGTGCGACACCAGTCTGACTCCGAGTTTCCACATCTTTGCTGTTAAAGAAACAAAAAGGTTCTTGAAAACTGAGATTGCCGAATACAGGCTTATGTAATTTGTCGATAAGGTTTTAATCACTGTTTTTCCCTGTATTGGTTACACAAGAACATAAAAAGGGTGACTTATCAAGTGATCATCCTTCTCTGTTAGATCCAACTTAATGAAAACACAAAGATCACGAAGCCAAATTGGGTTCAAAGGACATTACACCAAGTCTTTGAACTGTGTCATAGCAATCGTCATGTTAGTGTGATGAAAATTAGGGGGACTACAAGGCAACCTCTCAGTGGTAGATATCGAACCTACGGCCTTCAGATAACGCGTACGATGCTGCAGCAAGTGAACCACAGCAACGGCATCCCCACGTCTGTATTGTTAAGTACTGCTGTGCATGTCAGCGTGGAGACGTTGGCCAGCACCGCGCGTGGCCGTGAGGCCGTTTCCTTGATACTGCCAGCAAGCTGTCTTTTCGTACACCTTCACTTCTTCCCAGTTTAAATCATCACTACTGCAACACAACTGATTCGGGCGTTAGATTGAGATTCGTGAAGGTGAATAAAATGTTGATGAACATGCAATTATAATGATCTTTTTGAAAACTACCCACCTTTTTCGGCAGTGCAAAATTGATACACGCATTCTCATGACTAGTCAAGTGAAGCATACGTACATTAATTCAGTGCACCTCTTTGAATGTTTCAATTGACAATGCCAACATTCTCTATAAGCGGTGAACACGTGGCATGACTGTTTGAATATTGTGCATTATACATGCTTTATATATACTTTATCGTTGCTCAATTTGATGTATGCTAATGATTGATGGAAAGTTTTTTTCGAATTCATCCAATGGTACGAATTTGAGAAATTTTTTCATCACTTTGCATCGCTCATGCCTGAACCACCTTCGAAGGCCTAGAGAAAAACAAATAGTTTACATCCAACAAAGTGAAGGCAGTCTGTTAGAGTGCAGAAAAATAATTTTAAAAACATTCATCTAACGGAACTACTAACTAATCAACTTCAGCAGAAAGTAAACAAACGTTGCTACAGACTGTGGAACGACCGTGAAAGGGAAGTTGACGATCATTTAAGGCTTTCGGGCTCTTTCACACCCTATCGCTTATTGTGTTCGCGCCAACGTATAGTTGAAGAACTTGCGTCTCGCGTTTGTCAGTGTCAATGCGAGGATAAGGCGCTTTCTTGCACCTGAGCTTGAGAACAGCAAGGCAGAATTTAAGAAGACATAGAGAAACAAGCGCACACAACACTGGTGCGACGCAAGAGTTACAATCAGGTTAGCTTCACAGCCGAAACTGAGGTTTCAGCGCTAAGGGCGTGTGATTAACTGGACAACGCAGTCGCGAACACATAGAAAAACACTTGTAATATGCAAAGTGCAGTCTCTCATGAAAGCAAACTAGACGAAGCTGCTATGGTTATGCTTTCTGACGGTGTACAGCCGCGGCCACATCTGCGTAGAGCATGCGAGCAGCCGGTTTTTGCACTGCAGCACGAAACCTTGATGCAGTTTCGGGCTCTGAAGTGGTGTATTTGGAGAATGTGTAGCCGAGTTGTCGGGCTGACTTGGTCAGAAACCGCTGCTGTCTCATGGTATCGCCCTACAGAAGGAAAACCAGTGGCTCGCGTGCTCTACACAGGCGTGGCCACGGCTCTATATTCGGAAGAAAAAGAAAGGTCGACATTGGTGTTGAAAGCGCCCGTGTCGTGTTTTTCCTTGTCCCCGTCTGTTTTTAGCACTCTTGTTCCCCTATAAGGATCAACCACCAACTGGCTGACCTTTCTCTGCTAGTTCCCGTGGCGACAAGACACTTTACAAATTAGCAGTAACATGAATGGAACGTAGGCTTTTTTTAGAAACAGGCACAGAACATATTCATTGCATTTATCTCAGAGAGATTGCAAACCAGCTGTCAGCCTTAGAAACTGAAGCTTATCACTCAGAGGAAGAAATATTTCTAGTACTGCGTACATGGCTTTCTGCCACGACAAATACTGTTATGTGCATCACTGTTTTACCAATGTCCATCATGGGAATCGCAGTTGACTGCGAAGCATATATACGACGCAATACTAAATTTTCGGCGAGCATGACCACGGAAGGATGCCGTCCCGCAGGGCGCACAGCGTGAAACGGCCTCCTATTTAGGCTTTTCAGTGCAGGAAGGACAGGACCCGCTCAACACAACAAGCGTGCATGTATCATTCTTTCTCTGCGTCAACGTACTAAGTTTCACTTCATTGAGTGCCTTCCTAAAAAGAGTCGTCCGAGTTTCTAGTTCGTCCTTTTGAAACAGTCTGGTTATGAAACAGCTCAATCAAGATATAAAACCGCTTTGCTTTATAATGTAACTAGGCATCAGGACTTGCTGCATGCAACTAGAGCACCAGACAACTAAAACGGAGACTAGCGACGCTTACTCTTAAGGTGCCAAACTGGAAACATCGTGAGGCCGCCAGAAAAGCAGCACCGGAAGCTAAGCGGAAGCGATGCTGACTTCCTCAACGTTTGTTCCTCTTCCCTTCAAGCGAAATCAATGGGTTCGCAACAAAGTACCAAGCGACTAATAAACGCCCACCACGGCCAAGCTGACGCCATAAGACCGACTTCTCACAGCTGGAGTTCATTACGTAGCCGCATGCGCCACCCCCAAAATGATGTGACCTTAGGAAAACGACGTGAAACCTCGAGTAATAGGACAGCGAGCAACCACTGAATTCTACAGGGGTCTATAGTACAAATAAGCGCCTGCCAGGGCTCAATCGTTACGCGTTACTTGGCTGAAACTACCATGTGTTCCACTCGCACAAATTGGGAAAGCGACAAAAAAAACAAAAGCGATGACTCGATGATTTCTAAATTGCCTGAAGCGTACTCACGTTGCAATTAACTTTACTGCTTTGTGGTGATGTTTCCTGTTCAGAGCGGGGGAATCAAATCACCCTTATTGTCCAAAAGTAATTGCTTTCGGAGTCTTATCACGAAGACGATACACGGAGAAGAAAAACTGCTGGCTGGAATGGGGCGACCATGGAGGATTAGATACAAAAACTTTACTAATTACTCCGACTTCCTTTGATCTTCTTTTTGAACAAGTGGTAAGCAAATCATTTGTTGAGTGAACTGTGGGGGACATGTTAGTGCAAGCCGTGTGCGCAGAATGGCAAGAAGCGCCGAAGAAACTGCCACTTAATCACGTGTTCTATCTCAAAGAATGCACACATGATAAAGTTGTCAACGTTGTGTGATTATATACTCCGTTATATTGTTACGTGGAAATAACCAGGTAACAATAATGTCACAAAACCATAAATACACTTCAGCCTTGTTCTTTTCAGCATTGCATTTGGTGTACTGGCAGTTGGTATATATATATATATATATATATATATATATATATATATATATATATATATATATATATATATATATATATATATATATATATATATATATATATATATATATATATATATATATATATATATACATGTTTCTTCTTTCTGCCCACATTGCTTCCTTGTTATCATTCTCATCACCATCGTCACTATCATTCTCAGCCTGTGTTATTCCATTGCACAATGAAAGCCTCTCCCAAAGATCTTCAGTTTATTTTATTCTGTGTTTTCACATTCCAATTTAGTCCCTGCGAACTTCTTGATTTTCGCCCTGGGGCGCGGGGGGAAAGAAGTGATTCTTAAGTGAAAAGAAGAGAAAAGTGAGCCCCGTAACTGTCTCTCAAAAGGGGGACACCTCAACAGTAGCTCTCGAGGGGTGGGGGAAGGAAGAATTAAAAGGACAGGTTTAAAATGTATAGAGATAGAGAGAGGGGGAAGGAGAGGGTGGAGCGTAGGGACAGCGACACATGGAAGTATGGAAAAAATAGGAAAGATGGACAAGGTTGCAGGAGTCCGAGGACGGAGCACCACTCGGCGAGAGCTCTTGTCGGCGTCAGGAGATGGCGTAGGGCGAGCCCAATCGGCCAGAGCTGCACTGTCGTCGAAAGTCGCGGGGGCACAACCGGTCGGCACGAAATCCAGAGAGCGAGTCCCTTGATTTTCTCCCTTTATCCAGCCTTCATCGGTAGTGTTTCTTATTCCTTGGTAACATTCTGTTGCTGTGACTGTTCACCATTTGTCTATCCTAAATATTACGTCGATTCGCATTCATAATTGGTCGCTCCACTACGTGTGTGAATGGTAGGGTCGTCAGAGTTGTGTTTAAAGTTAATAGTTCGAAAAATTGGGGTCCCGAGGAGCTTGGGGACGCAAGAATTTTGTGACCCACCAGGGCACATGCGCAGAACCCAAGCAACTCTTGGGCTTTTGCGTTCATGTTGATTTTGCGTTCATGTTGACCCAAGGCCCGAAAATCGACAGCTAGCGTGGGCCCCTAAGGCCACCGAGTTTCCACTATACACTACAGGGAACTTCGGCGCTAGTGCCTATGGGAGCTGCAACGCACGGCGCTTCAGCGAGCATAGTAACGATGAGTAGTACACAGATTTGTCTATACTTCGTACTTTTGGCCTGATTTTGGCTCCGTGGGTGTTCGTGTGGCGTGGAGCTGTTTTCTCACAAAAGAAAAATCAATAAATGTTCAGTGGTTGCGCTTCGCTTTATTTTCGAGGCTTACCACGTTAAATCGGGTCACAAAATTGAAAAAGATTCGTTCTTTCTTTTAAAATTTAACCGAAACCAGCAATAAATGAAGCCGCAAGTACGATTCGTCATTTGCAAGTGCGAAGACTAGGCAAATCTGTGTACTACGCATCATGCCCATGGTCGCTGAACGATCGCAGCGCTAGAGTCCCCTCTAGTTAATCTTGGGAAACTCTATGCCCAAGGCGTCTTGGTTCGCCAGGGAGATGAAGAAGACGCAGCGTGAGCCACGGTGCCGTATAGCCGGCGTCTCACATATTTTCATTTGACTACGTGTGGCACCCCGTGCGTTTGATCCAAGGAGGGCTAAAAAACCTCCTGGTTTGACCCAACAGAGCCTGCACTTGACACAATTCTCAAACTCTTTGAACGCAAGAGCAACGCAGCTTGGGGACCCAGTAGGCACTTTTATCGGACGGATTTTGTGCTCCATTCCTCGTTTCACTCAAACGTTTAACGTTGCCGGAGTGCAAGGTGCATTTTCAGCTTTAGCCAAGCGTCGTTCGGTCAACGCAATAGCGACGCCACCAGTGCATGAAAGTTGTTGTAAAGAAAAATAAAACTTGTTCTTATCTTGCAGCATGACAAAAAACACTGTTTACGAAAAGTGAGAATTCATTTACTCTCACACGTGAGCATTTTTTTTAAGTTTTAATATCACCTTCAGTTAGAGCTGGACTACAATCAAAGCCTTCAAGGCAGCCCAAACGCGTTCCAAATGCCGTGCACTGAGGAAATGCCTTCACCGCATTGCCTTACGACAAAGTAAACTAAAGAGCTTTTCTGTATATGTGGAAGAGTGGCTGCTGTTAAAATCTAAATTGTTGCTATTGTCACATCAAAATCACTTACTATCGAATATTCGTGAAGTCTCTTCGACGGAAGTACCGAAGAAGCATCTCGAGACGCTCCCCTATGGTCCCAAGTGTCAGCTTCAGATCGTTTCGTGGAACTTCACACCACATGCGTGGATTCTCAATGGAATTGGCTGCCACTATTTCCCGGATGAGCCACAAATCCTTGTGTATCCTGAAGTGTCGTCGGTGCTTGCGTGTTTTCCGCACAACCACTGCGTTTCCCGAGCAGTGTGGACACTCGCGGCACATGAGGCTGCCGCTTCGGTCGTTTATCCTCGCGTCACGTGATCTTTCGCTCGCTACGGCGTTTCGCTCACACGCTCAGCGCCTGACCGTATAGCGCATGCGCAGTGGTGCAACCCCCGACTCGCTGAGCGGAGCGGGTTGCACCACTCTAAGTACCACTTTCTCTAAGTACCACGCTCTAAGTACACTCTAAGTACCATACACTCTAAGCACCAACACTCTAAGTACCACCTTCTCGCGAGATGCGAGAAGGTGGTACTTAGAGTGTTGGTGCTTAGAGTGTTCACTTGATGGACGCGCGGACGGATGCATCGACGGACGAACAGACAGACTAGCAGACGGACGGATGGATGGATGGACGCGCGGACGTACGGATGGATGTACGCACGAACCGATGGAAAGACGGATGGACGGACTCGTGGACGGACGCATGGACAGGCGGACGGACGCACGGATGGATGCACGGATGGTCGCGCGGACGGGCGGAAGCAAGCACGAACGGACGGGCGGAAGCACGGATGGCCTGACGTACGCTTCGCCCTACTCTTCATCATTCTCTCCGTGGATATGCTCTGTTTTTTTTTTCATTGCATCGTTCTCATTACCGGGTGGTTTCGAGAACGAGTGGGAAGGAAGGGCTGCTCGAAAAAATCATAGCATATCAAAGGAGCGAATGATGATGAGGGTGGCGAAGCATCCGTCCCTCCGTTCATTCTTCTCCCGTTGGGAACACGGGGTACCCCACAGGGAGCAGTGTTATCACCGCTCCTTTTCAACGTTGCTATGATGCGCCTTCCAAGCGAATTGGCCAGGGTGGAAGGCACACAACACGCAGTATATGCCGACGATATTACAATCTGGACCACTGAAGGGAGCCTTGGTGAAATGCAGGAACGCCTTCAGCAGGCCGCATCCATAGTCGAGGCGTATGCCAACGATTGTGGACTCCAATGTGTTCCAAACAAATCAGAGCTTCTGCACGTTAGAGCGAAGCCAAGAGATAAGTCAGCCATACACATCTCCCTGTCTGGGGTTCCCATCAGAGAGGTGGAGGAGCTCCGGATTCTGGGCCTGTTCATTCACCACAGACTCAGACCGGACTCCACTATAGCGAAACTCAAGAGAATAGGTGAACAGGTAGGGCGCATGATCCACCGCGTTTCCAACAAGCGGGGTGGTCTGCGGGGCAGGTACGCGCTTCGGCTCGCCCATGCCTTCGTGACTAGCCGGATCCTCTACGCCGTCCCATACCTTCGCACTAACAAGCAAGAAGACGAAAGAATATATGCCATCATTCGTAAGGCTACTAAACGAGCTCTGGATCTCCCGGTGGCCACTTCCAACGCCAAACTGAGGGCGTTAGGTGTGCTCAACTCCTACCAGGAGTTGCGGGAGGCCCACCTTATGAATCAATATACGCGGCTCGTGCAGACGGCTCCCGGGCACCGCCTGCTAAACCGCTTACATATACAGCACACTTGCACTGCAGAGGAGGCGGAGCGTATTCCGGAACTGTGGCGGCATATGCTCTCGGTCGCTCCACTCCCCAGTTACATGGATAAGCACACGCACGAAAGCAGAAGACAGGCGCGGGCTCGGACGCTTGAGAGGCAACACGGCTCCCGACCTGGTGTATTCTACGTAGATATAGCAGGGCCTTCGCCAACGGGATTTTACACGGCCTCTGTAGTTCACCGGGAAAAGCATGTCAATGGGCTCTCGTTCCGAGCACAAAATCCAGAGCGCGCTGAGGAAGTCGCGATAGCGCTTGCTGCTGCGGACCCCAACTCGAAAGTTATCATCACGGACTCCCGGAAAGCATGTGCTCATTACTTGGTAGGAGAGATATCCCCCCTAGCCAGCCAAATTCTAAAACGGGCTCTCGCTGATCCAGCCCCGAAACGCATCGTATGGGCTCCTGGCCATCAGGGCTTACGAGGTAATGAGGCCGCTGACGTGGCCGCCCAAGCGCTTACCCACCGGGCTCCTCACCTTGGCTCTTATGACTCGGAGGCCAATACACCGCTGCTGCGGTTCAAAGAAATTCTGACTATGTTACAAGCTGCCACTCTAGCGTCGCCAGCGCGAAGTCGGCGACGGGAATGACAGCAGGTTGGTTCGTTCCGCACGCAAGCAGAGACAGTGAAGAGATCAGAGACATGAGAAAACAAAACAACTTTACTCTAGTGATATTGCAGCACACGGGATATAATACAACACTTCAATACAACTAACAAAGCACATCAACACTTGATGCAACTAAAAAATATATACAAAACAATAAATCAGCTTACGCGAGAGAACTATCACAAACTACACAAACTAACAACAATAGAAATGTGGAGTAGAAAGTTCGAAGATATAAACAGGTGAAAGCATACGTGTGATGACCGGCAGCGTTGTGTCCCCGACGATCGGATGCGAGAAGTCGAAGAGAGTTCTGGCACGACTGCGATGTCGGCGGTGTTGCAACGCTGGTGGCTCCGGGAGGCTAGTGCTTGCAGGTGACTTCGAGCAGGTTGAGCTAACTCGAAGCGAAGTCCCGATGTATACGTTGCAGACGTTAATATCGCGTCACAGCTAGACGAACGGCTAAGTTTAGGTGGCCAGCCGATACAGAGCCGCACTGAAAACTTCTAGAAGAGATGCTTGTTGATCTGTTTCTACACCATCTTGGTCAGCGACTAGTCTGGCTAGCAGGGCAAAATCCTGCGCTTAAATCCCCCTCGTGTCTCCTCGCTCTCTTCCTTGGGGACAAGAGACCTCTACATGGGTCCAATCATGCGCGTTTAATTGAGGGGAAACTCCGCCCCAAAATATTTTGGACCCCACCCCCTTTTTAATTGGGAGAGGGCCGTCAACTAGCGAGAGTGACAACCTGTCGGGTTGTTGTCATACGGCTTGGCCACTAGAGCGTTTCCCACGCTTTTCTCCGTGGGAACGGTCAAACGTTTGGCTCTCAGCACGTGCGTCTTGTAGTCTAATCCTTGTTCGGGGTATACCGCGGCCTTCTACGACCTTGCAGACGTCGCCACAGTTACAAAAGGATTAACTGTCGGCGGCGACGTTCTAAGGAGAGCACCCCATTTTGCACTTATCGGTTCCCTTTCATGTGCCGCCGTTTCTCACGGTCAGTCGGGGAGTACGGCGCCCGTTAATTGCCATGACGCGGTGTCGCCGAAAATAGCCGTCCGTGACAGACCTATTATCGCGACACTCACCGCCTTTACCCGGCTCCTGCAAAGGGGCTGAGTAAGGCGGATGAGCGAACTCTAAGGCGCCTGCAGACAGGTACTCTACTCTGTCCAGCAATCCTAAAACATTTCGATGCGAACACAGATGGGCGGTGCCCACACTGTGGGGAGACGTGTGATATCTTCCACATGGTATGGGCATGTCCGAAAAATCCCCACCTACCCCCTTCTCCTACCCCTTCCCGAGAGGCATGGGAGACTGCCCTCCTCAACTGCTCATCACTAGAGTCTCAACGGGCTCTGGTGAGACGGGTGCGAGTAGGGGCCTCGTCATGCGGTGTCCCGGACTAAGGACGCCGACCATGTAGCGGGGTCATGCTTTGGCCCCGTACCTCTCTCTTTTAAAATAAATGTTTTTCATCATCATCATCTTCTCCCGTTCATCTGTTCGACCGTTCATGCGTCCCTCCATCCATGCATCTGTCCGTCCATTCA
Organism: Rhipicephalus microplus; assembly: GCF_043290135.1. Taxonomy (NCBI): domain Eukaryota; kingdom Metazoa; phylum Arthropoda; class Arachnida; order Ixodida; family Ixodidae; genus Rhipicephalus; species Rhipicephalus microplus. The sequence goes on along the minus strand of NC_134709.1, from coordinate 39,240,715 downwards.
TCCATGCGTCCTTCAGTGCATCTGTCTGTCCATCCGTTTATCGATCCATCCGTATAGTTAACGCCCCAAGTATCATCACCTCGCATCTTTTCACCATATATTCAGCATATAGAACTACCGCCATCCAGCGGACATTACAAGGACCAAACAAGAGGTGGCACTAGCGCACTTTCTTACGGCCTGGGCTTCGTATCTACTGTCAAACTTTCACCGCCTCTAGTTCCCGGCTATATACTAGTTCACTATATTCATGGCACTGCGGCCCAACCCTCGCTAAAGCTTGCTAAAACCAAGGAGGTTGCGCTCAGCGAGTTTAACGTGGCAACCCTTTCTGGTAAGATAGTGCTCAAAGTGCGTCCTTCTGATACTAGTTTTTTTTTCTTTTAGTAGGCGTTAAATTCAAAGCAACTTTTATTGTAGAGTAAGTCGCTAATACTAGTATATGTCATGTATTTCATCAGAAACAACTATTCTATTATTTATGATTAAATGGGGCGAGTTTCCTCCTGAATTGAAAAAGTGACGCGAGTCCGGCCGTAGAGGTGGCTAGCTGCTGCTGCTGCTGCTGCTGCTGCTGCTACTACTACTACTACTACTACTACTACTACTACTACTACTACTACTACTACTACTACTACTACTACTACTACTACTACTACTACTACAACAACAATAAAAAACAACAACAACAACAACAACAACAACAACAACATACGTTGCGGATGCACGAACCACAGGCATAGGGAGCTTCGTCCACCAAAAAAGAAATCAGAAATGCATCCCCACTACTAAATATATTCTAGGCACTGTGCCACTACCCTGGAAACTCGGGAAACGTGTAGCACGGGAATTATGTGATTCCCGCTGCGGTGTTGGTTTGTTGATATTCTAATTGGTGCTAGCATCGTTTCTATATCGACGTAAGTATTATGGTTTTGTCAGGTCTTACCGTTTTTTGACTGGTCATTGTAATCACTTCTCAATAGTGAAATTGATGGTTTCACAAAGCGGGCGTCTGGTCGGGAAGAAGTATGAAATAGAAACGAAATGAAATTGCGCCAACCAAAATGGAAATGTCTAAAACATTAAAAATGACATTTCGGCTACCGTGCTGTACCAGAACAAGGCTACCGTAGGGTTGCAGAAAGGCCATTATAAATGTTTCTTTAACAAGCTTTTTGTTTCGGTCGGTGCTGTTTCATTTCGTTTGCATTACGCTATTTGATACTGCGAAAGTGTTCCCTCGTTTTTGTTTTCGTTAATCAAGCTCCTTCTCCTGTCAGGGTAGAAAACCACGCACACGTCTCATTTACTTCTCGGCATTTCCTTCTTTCTTTTCTTCATTTTTTTTGTATTCCCTCTCCCCCTCGCCCAGAAATAAAGGAGCGTGCATGGCACTTTTATTTGACTTCTGACTAGCCACGTATTTCGAGTTAACGTGTCTCTTTAAAGAGACGCGTTTATAGTTTCTTGAATCACGTGGCTATGCGACCATGATGATCTCCAAAGAAAGTTTACATGTCTCTCTGAAGAGACTCACATGCGTTGCCGGTCAGGTTTTTCAACAAAAAAAAAAGTCGAAGCTTATGGCATTTTCTTTAGTGTATGTATCAAGAGCGGTATGAAGTCTGATCTGACTTGAACGGTCTGCTTCTACGAGCACAGGCTCCTTTTCATTGACCGACCAGGGTATACGCTTCCAACGTTCCTCCGTATGATTCTCGCGTTGCTTTTTTGCGTATTCACTAGTACCGACAGAACAAAATAACCTGTAATGGGATCCGTGCGTGATATGGCAACACGTGCCAGCTCATCGACCGTGACAGCACTCCGCGCAGCTTCTGAGACGAACGAGGTGAAAGGATGAAAGCGTGTAAATGGCACTTTGTTCGCCATTTGAATTAGGTATTGGCATCGCTTGTAACCTGCCGAGCTTGTTGTTGTAACATTCAAAAGAGCAGCGAACCACACGCCCCGCCACGGTGGTCTAGCGACAAAGGTGCTCGGCTGCGGACCCGCAGGCAGCGGGATCGGATCTCGGCTGCGGCAGCGGCATTTCCGATAGAGACGGAAGGGTTGTAGGCCCGTGTGCTCAGATTTGGGGGCACGTTAAAAAACCCCAGGTGGTCGACATTTCCGGAGCCCTTCATGACGGCGTCTCTCATAATCATATGGTGTTTTTGGGACGTCAAACCTCACATATCAACCAGCAGTGAATCACGAGTTACAAGTGGCTGTTTGCAAACTAATACTATGGGGGGAGGCAACACTCCTATATAGACAAAGTCGTGGGACCGTGTTATGTTACCGTTTCAAGTTTTCTTCTCTGAATCAATAATGATTTAAATTTGCTTGGGCGAGCTGGATGCGCTACACACTGCGAGGCTCTGGTGACGTTGATGTGCGATTTAACTGAACGCAATGAGCAGCCGTAGTGGATATTTTCAACAAACGCCAGGACTGATACTCCCGAATGAAGGCTCGAGAAGACGTCTGTGTGTGTTCCTGTGCTTCAAAACATAGCCATATACTCCGCTTCATACATAAGATGCAACGCTGTGGAAGCTATATGCAAGAAGTTCGGCCATCCAAACGTATAACTCCGCGCGTCTCGTTGTCGCTAGCGTGTCATCTGATTAGTGCTAGTTTACGCTCGAGTTTCGTTGAGCTCCGCTTTGGCGCGAGGGGCGAACAAAACAAAGCGGGCAGAGCGCAAAAGAACGCGGAGACCGAATGTATTGATGTCGTCCCCTGCGCTGTCACTGTCTCGTGAGATAGAATGCCAAGATGGCTACTGCCATGACGTAGCCAGAGCAGAGAGCTTCTGTGTGCCGTCACGTGGAAACTAAGGTGTACATATGCATAATAATGGACGCTCAACGCCTATTTTGTGTGTAATGCACAAAAAAAATCTGCAATTACTTCTCGCCATAAGAACGAAAGAAGATTCAGTTATTGGTGGTAAAAACATCGCACTATTTTTGTAAGATAAGGAAGATAGTTATGAGAGGGGGATTGAGGGAAGTACAAACACAAAAACACACAGGAGTTTCAAAATTATTGAACGAGCAGGATCGTTCACAGGAACTTCAACTGTGCCTTCGTCGCTTTCAGGCGTGAAGACCGCTCTTTCCGGCAATTCAAGATCCGTTTCGCCGCAAACCTAGATTTAGGTGCAAGTTACGGGAACCACCGGTGACCAAGAGTAATCCCAGATTGCCACACTAAAAGGCTGGAACGCGTGGTGATGCTTCAAAATTTCTTCATTGATTGGTAATGCCGAAGACAACCTGGAATTCACCTCACCGACGCCTCTGAATTCTGAAACCCTATTTGCCTCATCGTCGTAATTGTCATCACTATTCCTCTTTAACATTTATAGACCCGCATAATTGGCCGGTCAGCTTCTCTTAAAGCTTTTCTTTTCGCATAAAGCAGTGATAATTGAATTTCGTTTGGTATTTCTAAATATATTGATGCTGTCAGCCCTTATGATATGTAAGAAGATTGTGAGGGATGGATTCGGGAAACGAATAAGAAGTCTCTTAGATATATATATATATCTATATATATATATATATATATATATATATATATATATATATATATATATATATATATATATATATATATATATATATATATATATATATATATATATATATATATATATATATATATATATATATATATATATATATATATATATATATATATATATATATATATGGTGGGGTGAAATTCAATGGATTCGGTGGAAAATGCGGTAGAAAAAGAGGTCGACAAACGCTCCCTCTTAGTCCGGCAGCTGGTAGCTTCTATTTGTTGCCAAAAATCCATGAACACAACAATCCTGGTCGCCCAATTGTTTCCGGCATAGGTACCGTGACAGAAAACTTGTCGCGTTGCGTAGATAGCCTGATAAACCAGATACCACCTACGTTCCAGTCATTTCTGCGAGATACTAACGACTTGCTTTCTGATATTACCAACCTTATTATACGTAAGAACGCTCTCCTTGTCACTCTCGATGTTGCGTCTCTCTACACAAGCATACCGCACTTGGATGGTATAAGGTCCGTGGTTGAGGCTTACGATCACTCCGCTCTCGACAAGCCCATTGATAGCTCGACTATAGCTATACTGCTTGAAATGATTCTTCAGTACAACAACTTTGAATTCAATGGAGTGCATTATGTTCAAGTAAGTGGTACGTCTATGGGTACTAAGATCGGGCCGAGCTATGCAAATATATTTATGGGATCCCTTGAGAACAAATTTTTTTGGGGTCGTTCGCTAAAACCATTTTATTGTAAAAGATTTATTGACGACATTTTCACAATTTGGCCACATGGAGAGGAGGAACTTTTGTCTTTCATTTCGGACTTTAATAATTCTCACCCTTCTATATCCTTTTCGCACACTATTCACCAGAGACCATTAACTTTCTTGATGCCACAGTATGCCTCGATAATGCAAAATTGAGCACTAAACTGTACCGCAAGCCGACTGAAAGACAGAGGTATTTACACTTTCAAAGCAGCCACAAAAGACACTGCAAATCCAGCATACCTTACAGCCAGGCCTTACGCTTTAAGCGAATTTGCTCTGAGCAATCTGACTTTGATAATAACTGTAACCAGCTACGCACTGCACTTCTTAAACAGAAATATCCGCCCAAGTTAGTCGATGACGCAGTAAGGCGTGCCGACGCACAAGACCGTACAGCACTCTGCATCCCCAAGAAAAATCCTAAAAGTAATTCACAGGTTAACCTGGTTTTAACCCATAACGCATCGGCACCTAACGTCGCATCAATTTTCCGTAAACACCACAACATACTTATGCAGAGCGAACGCCTTGCAAAAGCGTTTCCAGAACCACTACGTGTTGTGCACAGACGAGGCAAAAATTTGCGAGATTTATTAACTTCTTCTAAAACCAGACAGAGCAATAACGGCCAGGCGCTTGGTTGCCGTCCTTGTAAAAAGCCCCGCTGTAAAGTGTGTGCACACATGACCACAACAACACTGGCAGCCAGTACTGCGACGAACTTCAAGTTCAAAATTAAGGGCAGTTTCACTTGTGATACTGCAAATGTCGTATATTTGCTAGAATGCTCAATCTTTCATGTACAATACATAGGTCATACTGAAACTGCTTTTCGATACCGTTTCAATAATCATAAAGCTCATGTGCATGCCCTTCCTAACTTACCGATTTCAAGACATGTCACCGAGGCAGGTCATTCATTCAGTAACATGATAGCTATAATACTGGAATCTGGTTTTAAATCACACCATGAACGCGAAGTAAAAGAGTCATTTTTAATTCATAAATTCAAAACACTATCTGCCGGCATGAACGAGAGCCCGGGTACGCTTACTTGCATATTGCCTTAAAAAATCGCTTTTTGTTTTACTGACAAGTGTATTTTCTTCGCACGATGTTGGCCTATTGTCAAATATTACCTACATAATGTAGGTGGCCTTTGTCACTTCACCATTTTACTCGCATTCATTTTGCTCTGCCTGCTTCGTGATTTTGTTTATCTCTCTAAACTTCTTTTTCTTTTTTAAAGGCTTACTGAATGTTTTTAGGCTGTGATTATCCCGCAGAACGTATGACCAAGTGAGCTACTGCGTGCGCAGTCTGTTATTTTGCTGACCTGCTTCATTCCACACAAGTTAGGGTATCTAATACGTGTCAATTCACTATTGTATAATGATAGGCGTTTTCAGCTGTATATGCACTATAGCCACGTACCTTTGGGGATAAATAATCTTGTTTCTTAAACTACTGATAATGACTTAGCCGTGTGATACGCAAAGAAGCGGCTTATATATGTGCCCTGTGTGCCATGTGTAACCATTCACTCAGACGAAGGCAGGCCCACCTGTCGAAACGTTAGTAAAACTAGTGTTTTTTCGCACGTTTGTCGACCTCTTTTTCTACCGTATATATATATATATATATATATATATATATATATATATATATATATATATATATATATATATATATATATATATATATATATATATATATATATATATATATATATATATATATATTGTGAACAAGAAAACGCATCGTTGGTAAGCAACATCGCCACCGCTTGGGTACTGGGTGCTGGGCTTCTCTCGCTCAGCTCGTGCTGATCATCGCCGGCATCTGCTTGACCGTTGCTCTTGCCCGATCGTGTTTCATCGTAGAACCACCATCGCAACAGTCGCCAATAAACCCTTTTTCAATTGGTGGACGGTGCTGACATTCCCCGTCGCCTGAACCTGGGTGCTGCCATTCGCCGTCGCCTAAACCTGGAGCTGCGCAACCGAACGCTACCTCCCATCATGGCTACCAACAACGCGCAACCTGGCTCTTCCACTCCATCCCCCAGCAACCCCGGCGTTCTTCGTTCTTTAGCGGAGCTGATGAGACCGACGTGGAAGACTGGTTCGCTAACTACGAACTGGTGAGCGCAAACAACAAGTGGGATGACGCGGACAAACGACCAACGTCATCTTTTACCTCACTGACGTGGCCTAAATGTGGTATAACAACCACAAAAACGACATTACGACGTGGTCCATCTTCAAAACGTCGTTTGCTGACGTTTTCGGCCGACCCGCTGTCCGCAAGTCCAGAGCCGAACAACGCTTGCGGACTCGCGCACAGAAGCCATCTGAATCGTTCACCAGTTACATCGAAGACATTATTGGTCTTTGCAACCGTGTGAACAACGCCATGCCCGAGTCGGAGAAGATTCAACACATCCTCAAAGGGATAAATGACGGCGCATTTCAGATGCTCCTGGCGCGCAATCCTGCCACCGTTGCGGAACTTGTGACCTTATGTCAAAGTTTCGACGAGTTGAGGAAGCAGCGCGCCCTGACTCGGCCATTTTCCTCACACGCTGACTCATTATCTAGTCTTACTTCTGTTCCTGGTTACTCAACAACCCTACAAGAGATCAAAGACTTTGTGCATGAAGAAGTAGCTCGGCAGCTGTCGTTGATTCCCTTCACACAGCAGCCGCCGTCCTCTCGTCTGTCCTCACCACTCCGCAACGTTATTGCCGAAGAGGTAGCTCAGGCTGTTCCCGTCGCTGCCCACCAGCAGCCTGTGGCCATGCCTGTTGCCCATGCGCCGGCTATGCAGCCCGTGGCCGCGCCTCTTACTTATGCCCAGGTGGTACGCAGCAGACCCCGCCAGCAGCTTTTGCCACCCATGCCTGCAGTTGCTCCCCACTCTACCCCTCTTTCGACACCTTGGGCCGCACCGCGAGTCAGCAATTCCTGGCGCACTGCTGAGAATCGACCGATCTGCTACGCCTGCGGTACTCCAGGACACGTGGCACGATATTGTCGTTGTCGCTTCCAATCGCAACGCAACGCTACTTGGCAGCTACCGTGTGACCCGCAGCCCACGCACCTACCTGCTCCATATCCTTCACCGCAGTATGGCTACACTAATCTTCCCGAGTCTCAGTCACCCCAGCCCCCAGCTCCGACTCACTCTCCCCGCTCGCCGTCTCCTCGCAGGCGATCTCTCTCCCCAATGCGTCCCCGACCCGCTTCCTCCAACCGGGAAAACTGAACGCCGCAGTTCCAGAGGCAAGAACTGCGCCGTCGCCGAAATCCCCAAGTCCTCGCACTTCACCTGCTAACGTCGTTGCCATATCTGTCGATGGTGTTTCTACCTTTGCCCTCATCGACACAGGTGCTGCCATTTCTGTTATAGCCGCCCAGCTCTGCCGCTCCCTACGCAAAGTGACCACGCCGCTCTCTGGACTATCGCTTCGTACGGCTAGCGCACAACCAGTTCGACCTCTCGGCACCTGTACAGCCCGCATTTTCATCCAAGGCTCTATGTACGTTGTCGAGTTCGTCCTTTCGGTGTGCTCGCATGACGTTATCCTCGGGTGGGACTTCCTGTCACATCATCATGCCGTCATCGACTGCGCACGCGCTGAAGTTCAATTTTCGCACCTGTCTGATGAACCTTTGCACGAAACTCTTGAGCGGTCCCCAAAACTCGTCGTACGTGAAGACACTTAAATTCTGCCAGCCTCTCTTGCCGTTGTCCCTGTTTGCTGCGATGACCATAACGACGTTACAGTAATGTTTACACCTTCCGACATTTTCATGAGCCGCAGAGCCGTTTCCTTGCCTTTCGCTACACTCGACGTCACTGCGGGCCGAAGCAATATTTTCGTCCACAACCCCCTTTCTGCACCGCTTACGCTACTTGCCGGCGAATGTCTCGGTCGAGTGGAGTACCTCGATCCCTCTTTATTCCTTAACATGCCAGATGAATCGTGCAGTAGCGCCTCGACCGAGCTTCATGCCCTTTCCCCACTGGAATGCTCATCGAGTGACACCTTCTCGAGTTCCATCGCCGACACCTTAAGTGCCCATGAACGCGCCGAGCTTCTTAATCTCCTCCAGCACTTCGCGAATTCATTCGACGTTTCTCAGCCGCAGTTGGGTCGGACTTCCGCAGAGCACCACTACATTGACACCGGTTCGCACCAGCCATTGCGTCAAAGACCATACCGTGTCTCTGCTGCAGAACGTTACGTCATCAACGACCAGGTCGAAGAGATGCTACGCCGTCGCGTTATTCAACCATCGCACAGTCCTTGGGCATCTACTGTCGTTCTAGTTCGAAAGAAGGATGGATCAATTCGATTTTGCGTCGACTACCGGCGATTAAACAAGGTGACGCGGAAAGACGTCTATCCATTAACGCGGATCGACGACGCCCTTGACAGCCTCCAAGGAGCCGAATTCTTCTCCTTCTTAGACTTACGATCTGGATACTGGCAGGTTCTTATGGCAGAAGCTGATCGCCAGAAAACTGCGTTCATTACACCATATGGCCTGTACGAATTCAACGTAATGCCATTTGGGCTTTGTAATGCTCCTGCCACGTTTGAACGACTCATGGACAACACACTGCGTGGACTGAAGTGGTCTGTGTGTCTATGCTACCTCGACGACATTGTCGTTTTCTCTCCCGATTTTCCTACACATCTGCTTCGGCTCCAACTGGTTCTGATGTGTTTAACCAACGCTGGGCTCCAACTGAACCTTAAAAAGTGCCGCTTCGCCGCGCGAGAGCTGTCCATCTTAGGGCAAATCGTGTCCAAGCATGGTGTTCGACCCGACCCTGCAAAACTGCGAGCAGTCGCTGAGTTCCCGAAACCTACTACACTGAAAGAATTACGCAGTTTTGTCGGACTATGCTCTCACTTCCGGCGCTTCGTGCGAAATTTTGCGTCGATGATGTCACCACTGACCAACCTCCTACGCGGTGATGCAGACCTTTCATCCTGGTCTTCTGACTGCGACGTTGCGTTTGCCACGCTCCGTAGTCTGCTAACATCTCCTCCAATTCTTCGGCATTTCGACCCAACAGTTGCAACGGAAGTTCACACAGACGCTAGTGGGGTTGGTCTAGGCGCCGTCCTCGCCCAACGCAAGCCGGGCTACTCCGAATACGTCGTCGCTTATGCGAGTCGCACACTTACTAAAGCTGAGGCCAATTACAGCGTCACTGAAAAAGAGTGCTTGGCGCTAGTGTGGGCGCTTCGCAAGTTCCGCCCTTATTTGTACGGTCGCCCATTCGACCTGGTAACGGACCACCATGCACTTTGTTGGCTCGCCACATTGAAAGATCCTTCTGGCCGCCTAGCTTGGTGGGCACTGCAAATCCAGGAGTACGACATTCGTGTCATCTATCGCAGTGGACGCAAGCATTCTGACGCCGACGCCCTGTCGCGTTCGCCTTTACCTCCCGACTCGGCCTGCGGAACCACTGGTACCAACTCCATCGCATCTCTCGACCTCGACTCCTTTATTAGTGAACAACACCAGGACCCGTGGATCGCTTCCCTTTTTAACTGTCTCTCTGGATCGTCAATCACTGCGGTACCACGATCTCTCCGACATCAAGCTGCTCATTTCGCCATTCGTGATCGGCTGCTACACCGACGCAACTACGCCCCCGAAAATCGTAAGTGGCTCTTGGTTGTCCCGCGCAGCCTGCAATCACAAATCTGCGCCTCCTTTCACGACGATCCCCAATGTGGTCATGCCGTAGTTTTCAAAACTTACGAACGCATTTGCCATCGCTTCTACTGGAGCGGAATGTAAAATTTCGTTCGAAAATTCGTTATGGGCTGCCCTGACTGTCAACGCCGCAAATCACCGCCTTTCCACTCGTCCGGTGCACTTCAACCGCTTCCGTGCCCTGCCAAACCTTTCGGTCGGATCGGAATTGATCTCTATGGCCCTCTGCCGACAACATCAGATGAAAATCGGTGGATCAAAGTCGCTGTGGACCATTTAACACGCTACGCTGAGACCGCCGCCCTTCCAAGTGCCACTGCGCAGGACGTAGCATCCTTCATCCTTCATCGCTTCGTACTACGACATGGTGCACCTCGAGAACTACTAAGCGACCGAGGTCGAGCCTTCCTATCAGAAGTCGTCACGTCTCTGCTTACTGAATGCCATGTTGTTCATCGCAAGACCACGGCATACCATCCGCAAACTAACGGGCTCACGGAAAGATTTAACCACACCCTTGGCGATATGCTCGCCATGTATATGACATCCGATCATACTAACTGGGATCGCATTCTTCCATTCATCACGTTCGCATATAACACCGCGGCACAGTCTACCACTGGATTTTCACCTTTCTTTCTTCTTTATGGACGCGAACCTTCCCACACCATCGACACTCTCCTTCCATACCGTCCTGACGCATCCGAATGCCTATCTGTGTCCGAAGCTGCCCGAAATGCGGAAGAGTGCCGTGAACTCGCACGCACCTTTACGTCACAAGAACAACAGCGCCAGAAAGAAAACAACGCCGACTCTTCACAAAGCCCCAGCTATTCCCCAGGATCACTTGTATGGCTGGCTGTTCCTTACCAAACCCCCGGCATTTCCTCAAAACTCGTTCCAAAGTACAAGGGCCCATACCGCGTTTTGGAGCAAACCTCGCCGGTGAATTTTCTCATTGAGCCACTTTCCCCATCTGACGACATGCGCCGGCGTGGACGTGACATCGTCCACGTTGCCCGCCTTAAGCCATATCATAGCCCTCTGCCTCCAGACTCTTAGGTCGCCAGGATGGCTCTTTTTCGGCGGGGGCAAATTGTGAAGAAGAAAACGCATCGTTGGTAAGCAACATCGCCACCGCTTGGGTACTGGGTGCTGGGCTTCTCTCGCTCGGCTCGTGCTGATCATCGCCGCCATCAGCCTGAGAGTTGCTCTTGCCCGATCGTGTTTCATTGTAGAACCACCGTCGCAACAGTCGCCAATAAACCCTTTTTCAATATATATATATATATATATATATATATATATATATATATATATATATATATATATATATATATATATATATGGACGCATTCATCCGTCTTTGTGTTTATTGTACCGCCGCTCTTCACGCGCCTTACATTGAATACACTATGCCTGCTGCCTCTCTACACTGTTCCCATGTACAAGCTGCGGATCTAAATAAATATTATTGTCGGACCCCTGCGGCATCAGGAACCGCGAGGCAACGCAAACCGCAAGGCCAGCGTGCGAGAAAAACGCCGTTCTCTTGTTGTTGCTTTTTTGTGCCTCCATTGTCGCAACAGCGTCATTTTACGCCAGACGTCCTAGCCATTTTGGTGACCATCTCAAGTGTACTAAAAATCGTGCTGATTGCATTGAAAACAGTGAACTGCTGGAATATTTTGTAGAGAAAAAATTTTTTCGTCATGTGGCTGCATTCTGAACTTCTTCAAATGTCGTTTGGTTGTTCTTTGCAGAAAACTTAGTTCTAAAGGTACCAGTATTTATTTCCTCAGCTTTCAGTTCATCCCATAAAAGTGAGTTTGATGAAATTTTCGACGTCGACTGTCAATCACAAAAATTACACGAATGCTCTTTCTTGTTGCCGCAAAGCGTGCTCTATCTCTGACATCACAGGTATGCGAAAAAGGCAAACGATAAAAAAGAAGTGAATTTGTGGCAACGTCACAAATGTGGCACGAAAATGAGACAGGAAAGAAAAAAAATCAACACGGGATGATGAAAACGGCCTAAATTAGGGTGAGACACGAGAAAAACGTACAGTTTGACATTGACGGGAAATAAATTTCGAACAAGTCTCGCGCTAGCTGTGTATATAAAGGAAATCAGTTTTTCTAGTGTTTACCCCAGCTTTTAGCATTCGAACGGCCTATTTTCTAAAATATTTCTAAATGGAGAGATATTTATTAAATTTGAAAAAAATACCACCAAGCTCAAAACAGATGGTTTCGCAAACAGGAGCCCCGCCGTGGTGGTCTAGTGGCTAAGGTACTCGGCTGCTGACCCGCAGGGCGCGGGTTCAAATCCCGGCTGCGGCGGCTGCATTTCCGATGGAGGCGGAAATGTTGTGGGCCCGTGTGCTCAGATTTGGGTGCACGTTAAAGAACCCCAGGGGGTCGAAATTTCCGGAGCCCTCCACTACGGCGTCTCTCATAATCATACGGTGGTTTTGGGACGTTAAAACCCACATATCAATCAATCGCAAACAGGAGAGTTTTTGGTATTCGTGTAACCTGACGCTCATTCGATACACTCTGACCGGTATCGTCAAATCTCGCCGTTATGCGGCGCCCACTTGCCATGCGCTAGACGGGAGTCTATTTGCACCTCAAAAGTACCCAGTCACTTCCCTTTTGACGTCACATTACCCCGGTACAATTTGAATTAAAGACAAGGTTTTGCCTGGTGCGTGAGTCAAGTACTTGGAGACTACCGTGTCTTTTTTTCTGGTAATGAACATGCTATCAAGTAAAAAAATTGGGTAAGTGAATGAGTGAGTTGGTTATTTAGTGAGTGAGTTAGTTAGTGAGTAACTCGGTGAGTGAGTGAGTGAGTAAGTGAGTTTGCGAGTGAGTGAGTTAGTGAGTGAGTGAGTTAGTTAGTGCGTGAGTGAGTGAGTGAGTTTGTGACTGAGTTAGTTAGTTAGTTAGTTAGTTAGTTAGTAAGTTAGTTAGTTAGTTAGTTAGTTAGTTAGTTAGTTAGTTAGTTAGTTAGTTAGTTAGTTAGTTAGTTAGTTAGTTAGTTACTTAGTTAGTTAGTTAGTTATTGGACTGCATTGAACTAGACTGGTAAGGAGGGGGCTATTAACCTACGCCACTCCGCTTCGTGGTTCGTACTGTATTGAGAGCATCACTGTGGTCAGGGCCAGGCTGAACAGTGGCGTCCCGCTCTACAGATGACATCGCATGTGACGTTTTCGTTCAGATCACATGACCCGGCACTGTCAAGATGCAAACGCTCTCTCGGGCTTCACGCTCAGCTGCGTTGGTAACCTCCATCTGGGACTACGCAGTCTTCTCTTTTTTTTTTTTAGATGCGGAGCATCTTATACCTTATACCGGCGCACTACAAGGCGCCGGTATAAGATGCGGAGCATCTTATACCGGCGCCTTGTAGTGCGCCGTCCGCGCCGTCCGCGCCGTCCACACCGCTTCTCGAACATTCGACAGCTGACGCGCGCGCATGCGCCGTCGCGCCGTCGCCCACTCTTCCACCATCTGTGCATCCCTTCCTCCTCTACACACCGCGCGCGCTTCACTCCTCCACCATCTGTGCACCCTTCCTCCTCTACACACCGCGTTCGACATCTACAAGTCTCCTGATTCTCCAGTGGACGCGCATGTGGCGTCGCGCTTCGAGAACATTCAACAGCTGACAGTGCATGCGCCGTCGCGCTGTATATATACTCAAGGTTGGCGCTCGCTCGCTCAGTTGCCGCTCGTCGGTTGGTTTGTACGGCGCGTCGACGTCCAAGGTCGCGGTGAAATGAATTCCAACGAATCCACAAACACAATGATCGACGTCCCTTCGACCAGCGCCACCCTTTCGCATACGTGTGTACGTGTTCACTCATTTAACACCCCCTCCTACAACCACGTTAACCAATTTAGCCATCGACCCAAGTAAGTCGCAATTTAACACCCCATTTCACAACCACGTTAACCAATTTAGCCATCGACCCAAGTAAGTCGCACTTTAACACCCCGTTAACCAATTATATGGTCCGCATCCTCCTCAGTGTTCCCCCGAGGGAAGCTGCGGGCAATTTTTTTTTCTCGTTTTACCATTCTGCATATTACGTCCCTGCAAAGCGTAGTTGGCCAACGACCTCACACTTTCTATCGCTATGCGTGAAATTTGAGTGGGTGCGCCTTAAGCACGCGCCATCTAGCTTCCATTGACGTCCCTTGTGTGACGAGGTCTTTCGAGCATAGAAAATTGAAAGGCCGTGCAATGGGCCTCTATGAAATCATCCCCGCTACTTTCGAGGGCAATGGCATGGAATGAGTTGCCGCTTCATTATTCAAGCTCTACGAGTAAATACGTGCCGTTTGCGATTCCGACATGCCTATGACAATCCCTTAGAGTTCCAGCTCCGGTTTAGCAAAATACGGGGCTGCCACGACGTGCGATAGCTACGTTTTTTTTTTCTTTCTTTCTAAGGTTTTGCAGAACAAGTGAAAGCGACCTCACGCCGTAGAATTACGAAAACGAAAAATAGCGGCTGCGCTGCGCGAAGTGTGAGCCAACTGCCTGGAAACGGCTGTTTAACCTGAAATGTATACGGTTCGCACAATGTGTCAAAAAGAGTTATTGCCTATAAAAGTTTCTCACTGGCCAACGGCCTCGCAAACTGTTTTTTTTTTTTAAGTACCATCGTTGCCTTGCATAATAACTTAGCTGAATGTATCTATTTCAAGTATTAAGCCATACCGGGACAACAGCGTGGCCTTAAATTAAGTCGCTCTGCTGCCGAGAAACCTTCTAAAAACCGGCGTAACCCCTTATTACCAACTGAGGTCTTCTTACGTACTGTTGCCCAGACATAAGTCGCACTGTAAAGGTTCCCGCGTTAAAAGGTGTTAATGGGTACAAAGGGTGTCACAGATGCCACCTAAGAGCGTTAAATGGGCATGCTACAGGAAGATTGCTTTCCCACGTGCTGTAGCACAACGTTGTACATGCAACACACAGGCGCACTTCAGGGCAAAGAGTGCTAGTTGTAGTTTCATTAATGTCGGTGCGAGAGCGACTCTCACAGTCAGCTTCTTTCACATTGCCAGCAGATGTAAGTTAGCAGCGGCCCTGTATACAATTGCCACGCTGGATCAGGCTTCGACCATTGTTTTAAAGCCATAGTCTCGCCGCGAGCTGTCCGGCACAGCACTGCTTCGTGAACGCTTTCTGACTTAAACATTCTGTGTCTCGCTACTGGGTGTTTATTAGCCCCATGACAATGCTCATGCTGCGGTACTTTTTCTTCCGAGTACGCCTGTGGCGAGTACTTCAGTCGTTTTGTTCAGGGTCGTTCCGAGAAAGGTGACAAGAATGACTCTATATGTGTTTTCGGCAGCTTAGAGAGGCATCTGGATCCAAGCAACAAATCTCTAAATTAGCATAATCATGAACGATAATGAAACGACGGAGCTCGGGAGTTCAAAGAGAGGAAAAATTAGTTATTGTATAAAGTATGCATGCGAACGCTCATTCTGTTATATATTTGTTCTCAGTGTTAACTAGGTAATCGTGACCTTTCACGCTATCAGGTCCGAAATTCTTGAATTTCCAACTCGCTGCCGAGAAAACGGGAATTACACAAAAGCATCATTTTGGCACTGACAGAAAACGAATACTTAGAAGTCAAATGTGCAGAATATTTTAGCTTCGTGTAGCGCGAAACTGCACCGTGACCATGCGATTTCCGCTCCCGACAGCACACACTTGATGTCCGCTCTAAGGGCGTGTTATAGCTGATTTTCAATACTCTACGCGTCTCAAGTGCAAAGTTTCTAACAAGCAACACTTGAAACGGGTAATTAGTATTCCAATATACGAAGCATACTTGGGCTCGAACCCATTTATGAGGGCGCGATTTTGACATCGATTATGATGTTCAAAGTGTCACTGCCCAGCAAACTCGCGCGGAAGTATATCGCGAGTGACAGTGCCGAACATGCAGTACTAAAAATGAAGCTGTGTGGTCATGCTGACAATCTTCCGCTGTTTGTAATCGGTGCGTTCATCCATGTTTCCATCCATTTGTCTGTACGTCCACGCGTCCGTCCATCTGTCCATTCGTCATCTGGTCTGTCTGTCCGTCCGTCCGTCCGTCCAAGCGTCCATCTAGTGAACACTTCAAGTACCGCCATCTCGCATCCCCTGTGGCACATACCCGTTCCGCGCGTCCATCCATCCGTCCGTTCATCTGCTACACCATCTGTCCGTCCGTTCATGCGTCTTTCCGTGCGTCCATCTAGTGAATTGTGTTCCGAAGCTATGTGCGTAATTTTATTCATTTCATCCTGTATAACAATAAGTATTCACTAGTGTGATAATTTTTTTGGATGCCCCCCCCCCCTTACCCAATGCCTCTAACGAGGCCTGTAAGGACTTTTTTTAATGAAAATAAAATAAAACACTATAAGTACCGCCATCTCCCATCTCGCATCCCGATGGCTACGTACGACAACGATGGTGGATGGACAGACCCACGCCCTAAGGAGCTTTGCTCCTAAAAGAGCACTCGGAATTCAACTCCTTTAGAAAGAAGCTGTGCGCTGTTTGTAAGCCTCCTAGTTAGCTCAGTAAGTAAAGCGACTACCCCGGAAAGTCGTTGATCCCAGTTTTGATCCCCGGAGCAAGAAGAATTTTTCGGCAACTTGGAAGCTTCGTGCTTATAAGCTCGTTTCACTTCGTCAACTTCCTGTAAGGTAACGCTGACCGAAGTTTCGCTTGGCGGTAAACCCACTGGCGGACAGAGCTGCATAATAAAAGAAGCAGCAATGGAACAGGAACGCAGTGTATTGGTTGGAGCAACGATTCAACCTCAACTTTCAGTTGAAGTTTCAGTTGAGTCAATAATTAGCATCCGGAGTTCACTTAGTGGCCCCTTTTTAAAAATAACAGTCGACGTATTCACTTCAATTACGAGTCAATAGCTTGTTGACTATTATATCATACAGTCGCCAGGACTGAAACGAAGTGTGAGCGTGCCGACCACCTCAGCTTGTGTTGACAACGCCATCCTGAACTCAGTCGGATGTTTCACCTAACGTCTTTAGGAACGGCAGCCGTCTGTTTGTAAGACGTCGCGCTAGCGCCGTGCTTTTCCGACGTTCAGCCAGGCATCGTTGTCATTAAGGCTACCGTGAACCTACGCGTGGATAGGGTCGGATGGAACGCCTGTCCGAACGCATCGTCTTACACTCATCTGAAGGTCGTGCTCGTCGCTCGTGCAATAAGTGCGTATGCTGTGCGTGTCATGTAACCTCGCGCCGTACGGCGATTCGTCCCCGTTCTCTCGCGTAAGCGGTTGCAGCTTCTGTCGTTACCTGTAGAGTTCCTACTCGATTGATTAGCCATAGCTCACGTAACTTACGCCACTCACTCTGCGTAAATTAAGCCCAACAAAATTGTGCTCTCAATGACTTTAGGAAAGAATGTTAAGAATAGTCTGAAATTTCCGATGGAGGTGGAAATGCTGTAGGCCCATGTATTCAGATTCGGGTGCACGTTAAAGAACCCCAGGTGGTCGAAATTTCCTGAGCCCTCCACTACGGCGTCTCTCATAATCAAATAGTGGTTTTGGGACGTTAAACCCCACAAATCAATCAAGAATAGTCTGAAAAGAGCGACCTCTGACCACAAAAAAGCGACAAAAGAAGAAAAAGAAAAATAGAAAAGGAAATTATGTGTGTGTACAGGTGCTCTTGACAAAAATACTGAGCATGTGACTTGAGGCCAAGCTATCTAAATGTGAATGCATCGTGCTGCATGCATCAGAGCACTAGTTCTTTATCTCTATACAAAAATGATGCCACTATATATATTTACATATATGATACGCTTTTGTTGTTTCTTTTGTCACCTTGTGCATGCGTGATGAGTGTTTCTGTTCTCAGTTTTTTTTTTTTCAGATACTATTTATTTCCCCTTATGAAGCGTGGAAACTTGGGTAAGTTGGTAGGACATAACTAAATGTACGAACAGCGACACCTAGAAGCAGTTACAGCGTGACTATCCTGTTTTTTTTTTTTTCGCTTCCGTAGTTACGCTGTAACTACTTCTAGGTTGCGCTGTTCGTACAACCAGTAATTTCACCTCGTTCCGGAATAAAAATTTAGTTGCGAGTCAGCACCGTAGTCTGCCTTTTTTTATCTCGTTCTCGTTTTTATCGTGCTTGTATTCGTTCAAGATCTCTGGATATACCGGAATACGGCACAAGCCAATATTCTCAATGAGAGAATTTTAGAGTGTGTTGAAGACATGCGGTTCGTTCGCGTGTGCATGTGTGACAGTAGACGATGCAGTACTGTGTGCGTCGCAGATTTGTGGCCCTACGTGTTCACAAATGCGTGACGCGTAAGCAGGGCTGCTTTCTATACCACACCTGCCCTGTTAAAAGAATAAGAAAAGGAACAAGAACCAGCGATCGTGCCAATACAGTGGCGTCTATGTCCAACTCGCCACCCGGAAACCGAAAGTCATTGACACAAATAAGCCAAATACATAAATCTATGAGAAAGACGAGCAAAAAGGTTTAAAGAAAAAAAGTTGTCTTTAAACCTCCTTGAAAACGAGAGAACTCTACATTTGGCTGCACTGCCAACAGCTTGTAAGTGAATTCTGCTTCCTGGTACAATAGGAAATGTTTGCGATCAACAACGGGCACGACATATATTTTATGATACCACCCCTTTGAACAGCGCTACTAAGAACATTTTCATTATCGTGCAGTCGTTTGCTTAAAGGATAAAAGGGACACGAAATTTATTTTTTAGATACATCTTATCGCACATATTGCAAGTAAAGCTGTTTTCATAGGCAACCTAACTCTGCAATATAAATCAGATCGAGTACGGAAGTTTTTTATAATGACACGGATTAAGTGTTCCCGTTTCTTCTTGGCTCCAACAGTGAGTGCTGCGTCACCCATGTCAGTCGGGCATTCCGGTATTTGCCGCTCTTCTCCTTAGTGTAAGGCCCGCGGGATGGCTTTCTGCTCTTCCATAGTAGAGTACATCGTACTCCAAATCGTTAACAAATTTTTGCACACACACACAGGAGAGTTCAAGGTTGAACACTAAAGGATACAACTCATTTTTCGACCGACTTGGTGCTAAGAAGCGCCCGTTGAGTTGTTTTACGTGATTTCATTTGTTACAGATCGTGTTTCATTGCATCTATTGTATCTTTATACCTTTGTATCATGATATTGCATAGAGTTCTTGTGTACATGTATGCCAACATTGTCATGTATATTAGAGCAAATGTCTTCACTGCAACGTAGTGATGTTGGTCGTGATACATAAATGTGCCGAAGTGTATGTGCCCTGTTATTGGATTGTTATAAAGCCTGTGTGTTCTCTACATACTGTGAATATTTTTTTCTAAACAGGACAAACGAACGTTTGTACTTTTCTTTAATTCGAATGACTACCCATTTTCGAAAGACTGTCCTTGTACTAAACACACGCATTGTGTTCCAGCTGGCCTGGAAAATAGACAGGGACGACTACCTGCTCTCCTACTCTAGCGCACAAAGGACTGATTCATCTTTCAGGGGCAAAGCTCCTTAATCCGTGGGTCGTGCGTCCTTGACGTATGTAGGAGTAGTAGTAGTAGTATGTATCCACCTTTCGTTCATTTCTTGGAATGTCCGCTGGATGACGGTACTTGTGTATGACAAATATATGATAAAAATTGGCAGCATATCAACGGAGTGAATGATGGAGATTGGGGCGAAGCATTCGTCCGTCCATTCGTTCTTGCTTCCGTCCGTCCATGCGTTCGTCTGTGTGATCGTCCATGCGTCCATCCGCCCGTCCATGCGTGCGTCTGTTCGTGCGTCCGTCCTTGCGTTCATCCGTATATCTGCCCCTGCGTCCATTCATGCGTCCATCCATGCATCTGTATGTGTGTCCGTTCGTCCATCTATTCAACACTCCAAGTACCACCATCTCGCATCTTTTCATCATATATTCCCCATATAGAAGCACCGCCATCCAGCGGATATTCCAAAGACTAAAGAAGAGGTGGCACACGCACACTTTCTTAAGGCTTGCGCTTCGGGTCTACTTCCCACCTTTAACCACCTCGAGTTCATGGTATATACTAGTTCACTGTATTCATGGCACTGTGGCCCAACACTCGCTAAACCTTTCTAAAACCAAGGAGGTTACGCCCAGCGAGTATAACGTAGCAACCCTTTCTTGTCAAATAGTGCTCAATGTACATGCCAATGGCTGCTAATGGGGATCGCAGTGTGCGCGTTAACTAAAAGCCGAATGCTCCTGTCTCTCATTTCCTATTAGTAGCCATTGGCATTTACATTGAGCATTATTTTGTATTGTTCAACAACGCACAGAAGAAATCTCTCACCGGCTCCACCTTGGAGGTCAAAATTTCATACTTGTTACACACTACAACGGCTACGAGGGACGAACGGGTGCCGTTGAGTTTCGTCTCTAAAAAGATGCGAGGTGATGGTACTTAGAGTGTTCACTAGATGGACGGACGGATGGACAGGCAAAAAGACGCACGGACGGAATGATGAAATGATGCGAGATGATGGTACTCGAAGTGTTCACTAGACAGACAGACAGACAGACAGACAGACAGACAGACAGACAGACAGACAGACAGACAGACAGACAGACAGACAGACAGACAGACAGACAGACAGACGCAGGGATGGACATACCAGACAGTAATCGAATCTCCTCGTTTAGCTGTCATCGCTATCGCGGTGGCGGAAGTATAATAATAATGTCTTGGGTTTCACATGCCAGAACCACCATACGATTGTCAGAGACACCGTAGTGGGGGCTCTGTATATTTTGACCTAGAGGGTTCTTGAACATGCGCTGACATCGTACAGTACACGGCTTTTACCATTTCACCTCCATCTAAATGAGACCACCACGGCCGGGATAACACCCGTATCTAGCAGCCGAACACCGTATCTACTGTTCCACCAAGGCGGACGCTGGGGGAGGCAACTGAAAGCTGTTTTAACAACAAAGGGCTCCTGTGTAGTGTTCCACCGCGCTTTCACTGATGTGTTTTCATCACAGATGTGACGGTGTAAAATGCACACTAACAGATGTAAAAAAAGTCACATTTTCACCACATAACCAATTAATTCGATGACGACAACTTCGATGGAGGCGGAAATGTTGTAGGCCTGTGTACTCAGATTTGGGTGCATGTTAAAGAACCCCTGGTGGTGGAAATTTCCGGAGCCCTCCACTACGGCGTCTCTCATAATCATATAGTAGTTTTGGGACGTTAAACCCCAAAAATCAATCAATCAATGACGACAACTTGTAAAGTGACGCTGATAATGGCAAGCAGATCAAAACGTGCAGCGCGCTGCTCACGCACAAATGACGCATGAAAACACACACACACACACACACACACACACACACACACACACACGCGCGCGCGCGCGCAGGACGATAGCGAACTAACAACGTTTACAGCTCGACACCCAACGCTTGTTTAAACAAAAACGATGCACGAAACGTAATCACAGGTACAGATATGAGTGCGAACTAATAAGTGCCCCTCAGTTGTTTAATTGCTGCGTTGGAAAAAAGCACTCTTTTCGCAAACCGGGCCTGTCCAGCGAGCAAAGTGGTCTTTGTGCGCCTGGCAACTAAACACAGTTGTTTCGTTCAAAGCCGAAGGCGTGCGATCCTACCCCACCACAGGATAAGTGCGCGGGTAAGGCCCCTTCCCTTCGCGCACCAAAGCACGCGTGGGAGATGAGCGCGCATCAGCGCATCACGACGCGACAAGCTGTGTGCCTAACTTTACACCGAGCACGCTAATCATGCCAATTCGCTGGTGCTTTCACGCCTTCTGCTTTCACCTTAAGAGAGAGAGAGATTGATATGATATGAAGAAAGGCAGGGAGGTTGACCAGAAAGCGATTGTCTGGTTTGCTACCTTTAACCTTAAAGTTTCCGCTAAAGTTACAGAGTGGGCGAAGGTCGATTCGCTATCCGATGTGGCCACGTTTACAAAAGGATTGAGTGCGCTGCTTAGGTAACAAGGAAGTAACACAGGGGAAAGTTGTTAGTTCGTGCTCGTTCACTGTATACTAGTGCGTTCGTTTCGCAAGTCCTTCTTTGTGTTTGAGCAGCAGTGTTAACTGTGAAGCTGTGAAAGTTGTGAGTTCACACTTGTCTTGTGTGCGTCCTTTTGATGCGTCCTTTGTGCTTGACCATTGTATTGCAAGTTTGGAGCTGCTTTCCGTTCTTCGCGGGACATTCCAATTTGTAGCTATCACATTCATCGCTTCACCTTTTCGTCAAAGCTGTCAATTTTTATGTGCTTGTCGATGACAACTTTGCGCGGGCTTCATGACGCGTTGTGATAAGGTGTATATTAACAACACACACATATACGCCCTGTCTCCCCAATTAATGGTTACGCAATGGTCACATCACCCATAATGATTCCACAATGGTTGTATCATGTCGCGCGTTATTCACCGAGATGAGGATGTACCACTGTAGGCACCAACGGGGGTGCATCATGTCAAATGGTGTCACAGCTTCCAAACACCAATAGACATTGTTAAAATCTAATATATCAATGCACAATAAACAATCAACTGCCTCTCTGAATACTGGCTTCACTTTGATGTTGTAGCAGTTGCTATGACAGAGTGATCAGCCGCGCTTTCTTTCAATATCACTCGCGATCCTGGTTGCTCCGATACCTAAACGTATCATATCGATGTGGGAACGCATGTAAGGGGCCCATTTTTAAATATTTGAAGATATATTATAAGTAAGGAGCTATTGGAAGATTGGTATTTGCTCTTGTCAAATATCCGGGCTTAGTTTAATAAGAAAACGCTATTTTCGAACAATCACGTAAACAAAAAGTGTCGTAAATGCGTGGCAGCGGTACTCTCAAGTCAATATTTACGCTATATGTAATAAGAAACCTGCTTTCGATCTCTCTCTCTCTCTCTCCGTCCCCTTTACAGCCCCTGTTTCTCAACCCCTGTGTAGGATAACAAACCGGTTACTTCTACCAACTTGACCTCTCTGCGTTATCTTTTTCATGTATGTCTCTCTCTTTTTCTTTATATAGAGGATTTAAGTGTATCTATTCGTCCAATAAATAAAACCAGCTTCATAGATTACTTACAACATAGCGGTAAGTCTTTGATGGAGCGCGACAGACAAAGCACGGAGAGGGAGTTGCGCCGGTGAAGACACTTTTTTGCTGTTTTTTTTTTCTAGTAGCCTGCTAGTCATTTGCTAGCTAGTGTGGTATACTTTCGATCGCTGTTACTCCATGGCATCAAGTTTATACTTTTGTGCAGACTGAAGGATTGCCTGAGTACCAACGTTGTTGTGCTGAACACTGCAGAACGCAGCAAAGTGGATAGGAAAAGCCCACAGGGTTGCTTGTGTGTTCGCCTTAGGTGACTCAATGGCGCAAGCCATTTTTTTTTTTTTCTCGGTTCATGAACAGAACTTCTTTCGCCGCCCTTTGAAAGCTTGCTGCAGCTATCTTAGATTTGCAATGCTTCAGGTTTCGGAGGCATCACAAACTACAAAACTCCGTGCAGCTCACCCTTATTTGGCACTACCTCCGTGATCAGCCCTATTTCAGACCAAGTAAATATGTCATGCGATAACGTTATTATGAGCCACCATGTTGGGAAGCCATGTCGACGTAACAGTGACGTCAGATTTTCTGGTAGTCTGTGACGTCATGAGGACAACGTTTACTGGTGAGTGAGTGAGAGTGAGCGAGTGAGACAACTTTATCTGGTCCATCACTGGTGTTGACTTCGTCGACTATATTTCCGTTTGTTGAAGAAATTGCCCTGATAGCAGCAATCGCACTCACTGACGCATTCCAGCTGCACCTTCTCCCAGGTGTGCTCGAAACCTGGAGCTTCAATCAGTTTTAGAAGAGTTGGTGTCGCGTCAAGTGGCAGCTTGAAAGCCACCGCTCGAGAGTTTGTATTTTGAACGCCCCTTATCTTCCACGCGGGACTCAGTGAGCGGAAGCGCTGCGTCGAAGTTACCCTCGTCAACGCACGAGGGCTCACCGCTTCAGTTGAGCGTGGCAGGAAAATTCTATTTTATCCCTGAAGGGCACTTCCGGTCGTCCGGGCGAAGCACAGCACCGAGTGCTAAAAGCTGTCGGATCTATCACTGACTATAGACAGTGACTGAGGACTCTTTTGAGAATGAAATGTAAGGCCGGTGAGAAAATTCGGCAAAACGGGAGTACCCTTTTATAAGGCACAGGGTTCACAGACGCGCAACTGTGCGTGCGTGCGTGCGTGCGTGCGTGCATGCGTATGCCCAGGCCTTGGGTCGTAGTCTAAAAATATTCAGCTTAGGCAGTGACTAGTTGACGGCATCCCGTGAAACTGATTCCCACATTCCGGAATAGTTTTTTCTTTGCGGCTTCACTGCCCTCACGCTAAACCCAGTATAAATCACGCATGGAAGGGAACGCAAGTGCATGTTTCATGGCCAAGATTTCTCCCTCATCCCTTCGAAAAAGTCAAGCCAGAATAGCGAGTTAAAAGCGTAGTACCACAAGTTTTCTGCTCACCGCATGCCTGTGCTTTTTTTCAAGACCAACCATTGTTTCCCAGCTGAGAAGTCAGGTAAAACCTGTATGTCTATAGTGGAGTTCGGCGTCGGTGGGATTACATTACTTTAACCACCTGTCAGTTTCATAAACACTTAGGCGCTCCGCCACGGCGGTTTAGTGGCTAAGGTACTCGGCTGCTGAACCGCAGGTCGCGGGTTCGAATTCCGGCTGCGGCGGCTGCATTTCCGATGGAGGCGGAAATGTTGTAGGCCCGTGGGCTCAGACTTGGGTGCACGTTAAAGAACCCCAGGGGGTCGAAATTTCCGGTGCCCTTCACTACGGCGTCTCTCATAATCTTATGGTGGTTTTGGGACGTTAAACCCCGCAAATCAATCAATCAATCAATAAACACTTAGGCTTCATTCGCAAAAACTTTGAAGTAATCAAGACAGGGCAAGGTCCATAGAAGAATGATCAGGAAAGCGTTCACGAATAATTAGTCGGATGTCCTTTAGCATTCCATAGAGTTGCGCTCGATCTAAATCAAACACGCGAGGACGGCGAGTGCCTAATGAGTTGATATTTATCTTTATTCATGAAGATGGAATCATAATGTGGCTTTATTCACAGGACTTCGTGAAACAGCATTTTTCGCCAGAGCATGTGGACTTATCCGCGAGTTCATTCCTCTTCATGAGGCGATGCTAGCCATATAAATAGAGTAGCACCAAGCGCAGCAGGCTGAAAGCCCTGTCCTTGCTTGGGTTTATTCATTAATATTTATGTCCTAAGTTTTCTACAGTCATAATGCCAGCATAGAGACATTCATTTTTTTTAAATCGTGTTCCCACACCACGTTGCAGATCTCTGGAAAGTTCTTTTTACGGATGTGCACATTTATATTGAAAAAAAGAAACACAGTATAGCAACGCTGCTGCAACAACCCTGAAACTTCTATCTTTCTTGTTAAATGAACGTTTTATTTTTCGTACTGCGCGCAAGACCAAAGCGATTTTTTCGAGCGTGTCCACTTGTAGCAGTGAACGTTGCGCGGGCTAGTGAAAGCGTGTTATAAAGTTTGCAACGAGCAGACTCGTTCGTAATGAATTTTGCGGGTACTGAAGCGATTCGCTGAGCATTTGTCGGATTGAGAAAGCTGGTACGGTTGCGCATTGTATAATTAACCAGGCTGGAACAGTTACAAAAAAAAATCGAAATAAGTATGAGTCAACGAACAGTGTTCGAGTGGAGGACAGAAGTTCTGTTGCGAAACATGCGGGAAAAGACAAGACCTTCGTTATTACAGCATAGGAGGTGGAGGATAGAACTTGGTATCGTGGGTAAATAGAGAATAGGAGGAGGAGGAGGAGGAGGAGGAGGAGGAGGAGGAGGAATAAATGATGAAGGACAGGGAGGTTAGCCAGTTCTCAGATCGGCTGGCTACCCTGTAAAATCGAGAATAATTGTAAACATAACAGTGCAGTCGAAACCCGCAATAGCGTAATCCCGCAACAACGCAGTTGTGGAGACAAAGAAACGGGCCATTCGACGCAGCCATCGTAAGCAGCATGCGCCAAAGAGACGACACCATGGGACGAGGCGCAAGCCCGTTGCTTCAGCACGTTTCGTAGTCTCCACAGATCTGCCGCCCATACAAAAGGAGACGTCACACTGTACAAGCTGGAATGCTGTGTACACAATGATCGTTCACGTCGCTGTCTCCTCGGCAGCCACGCGAGTAATCCGCGGCAAAAGACCAACCGCAACGTCTTCTCGTCCTCGTGTTGAGCTGGTCACGGCCTTTTTTCTCGTTACAACTCTCGCGGTATTGCACGAATGCTACAGAAAAGTACCACGGCTGCTCGTCTTTCGCCGACTGCAAATGCGTACAGCCGTTCCACGCCAGTCATGTACGTTACACACCGTAGCTCAAAAGCGACTTGTAGGACGGTTGCGGATACGAAACTTGCGAGCATGGCGTTGGCCGGGGCCCCGATATGTCTGTCACGTTCCTCACCATTTGCGAGGAACGGCTGATGGGGGGGGGGGGGGGGGGCGTTGTGGTTTGATCGCATGTCTTCCCCACCCAACAAGGAATGCGTGGATTACTATAGCTGGAGTCCCGACGTGACATCCTGCTGCTCCTGTATATCTACTCCTAGACCGGCGCTCAGCGAGTTTTTGGGCGTTTCTACTTTTTAACATAGCGAAAGAGCTCGTGACAAGATGTGGGACGGAGATGTGTTAGCTTGGCATACTAAACAGCTAATTTCTTTTTCTTTCAAATGTCCACGTTTGAGGGTTGCTTTTGAGGAGCCCAGCTCATGGCGCCCGTTCCTGGGTTGAGTGTCGTCCCTCGTTTGAGAAAGATCTGGCGCATGTGCCTCAATAAGCTTATTTTCGAACTCGAAGTACTTATTAGCGAACTTCGGTGACTTTGCACGCATCTATCTATCTATCTATCTATCTATCTATCTATCTATCTATCTATCTATCTATCTATCTAGCCGCCTACGACTTTTAGCTCTCCCGGCCATTTCGATAATGGTATCGATACCAAACTTGGTATGGCATAACATGACTGTAGGAAGAACATATTTTACTAGTCATTACATAAAAGCCATGACATGGATCTCAAGAATGTCATGATTTACGTTTCATGGTCCTGCAGCTCTTGCGGTGGTTTCTTTCACATGGCATGTTGCAAAATTGGTATGGTATGACATGATTGCATGGCGAACACAAGTGACAGACCCTAACACGAAAATCAAGACATGCGTGTCATGTAACAACATTACTACATGCCAAGCTCATGATGCGCTCGCGGGTGTTTCGCTAGTGTCACATATACCAATTTTGGTATAACAGTACGTGAAAGGATAACGAGGGTACGTGAGTGGTGCAAACATGATTATCATGAGATGCGTGTCATGTAACAACATGACTACGTGCCACGCTCATGATGCCAGCTTCACTTATACCAAATTTGGTATTACAGGGCGTGAATGGATGACAAAGGTATGATACTGGTGCAAACATGATAAGCATGATTTGCGTGTCATGTAACAACATGACGACATGCTACACTCATGATGCGCTTGCGGCCGTTTCCATAGCTTCGCATGTACCAAACGCGAACGGATGACATAGGTAAATGACACATACAAACATGATAATCATGGCATGCGTGTCATGTAACAACATTACTACATGCCACACTCACGATGTGCTCGCGGCCGTTTCGCTAGCTTTACATATGCCAAATTTGTTCTTACGTTATGTCAATGGATGAAGAAGGTTTGTGACTGGTGCAAACATGATAATCATGAGATGCGTGTTATGTGAGAACATGATTACATGCCACAGTCAAGGCGCAAATACATTTCCACGAGACGCGGTGCTCGTGCTCACCGGTGTTCATTTCGTCGGGTCACGCCAGCGTTGCCACGCCAGGCACCGGTCCTGCCATATATTCGCAGGTGCGCGCCGCACTGCGTTGCTTTGACGCATGCGCGTTTCAGTGCATCCGGCGTCCCTCCGTCACGAAAAGAGGGAGACGCAGTGTTGTCCGGGTAACTCATCGGCGCAAAATACAGCATGTCGCATTTCGTGTCGGTTGCCGTCGGGCCACGCCAACGGACGCTGGTCGCGCCGGTCACGCTGGTCGCTCGTGTTTTTGCTAGCGTTGCGTTGCTGTGCCCAGCGTGCACGTGCGTCAACTCTACGTTGGATTATATTGGGCCCTTTATGATGCACGCTCGGGCGTTTTGCTAGCTCTTCCGATGGAGGCGGAAATGTCGAGGCCCGTGTGCTCAGATTTGGGTGCACGTTAAAGAACCCCAGGTGGTCAAAATTTCCGGAGCCCTCCACTACGGCGTCTCTCATAATCATATGGTGGTTTTGGGACGTTAAACCCCACAAATCAATCAATCAAAACCGTTTTGCTAGCTCCACATATACCAAATTTGCTGTTACGGGACGTCAACGGGTGACGAAAGTATATGATTGGTGCAAACATGATAATCCTGACACGCGTGTCATTTAAGAACATGCGAACCTACCACGCTCATAGCGTGCTCGCGGTCGTTTCGCCAGCTTCACATAAACTAAATTTGGTATCACATGACGTGAATAAATGACGAAGGTAAACGACACATTCAAACTTCATCAGCATAACACGGAAGTCATGTACGGCATCATTTACCTCCACCTCGTAACGTTGTGCTGATTTTAAAGGGGCATATCAAACTTTCAGATTCGTGCTTCGCATATCATCGATTCCCACTGTACGTGGGATCTGCCAATTTTCTTTTTTTCTGAAACGATATAAGGTTGACGCTGAAATGAAGCAACGGGTAGCCCTTTTCTCTATGAAGGATCGAACAAAGAACATACAGTGTCCGAATGTTTGAACATAAGAAATTGTTCAACACACACACACACACACACACACAATATACAGGTTGAAGAGCACCATGAGATTATGCCTTCTCCAGCTTGCAAAAAAAAAGCTTCACTTATATGAGGTTGCGAAGACGTACAGGCGGGAACTTTTACTGGGTGGCGTCTTGAGGCCTGGCAAAAGATACGGTACGGGATCGAAGGTGTTTTGAGGGCACAGCACATCCACCAAATTCTAAAGACGTTTATTGGTGGGCTATTGATGGGCACTTGGTGGCGACACACAGCGGTGATAATCTAGAAGCAACACAGACTCCCAACCCGATCGAGATTTCGTCAAAAAGGAGTCAACCGATTTCGAGGCGCTGGGTGGTTGCAAACTGCTTTATTCAGAGTCGGGTCTCCCGTCAGGGGACGTCAAGACCTTGCGAGGACGATTAAATGCAGTTTCAAGGCTTTGGCAACACATCACATTGATGAATTACTACACGAAGACGTATAATAAAAGTCAAGACAACATAGTTGGCAATCACATATGCGTATACACACGGTGACATTTGGATAAAACATAGCGTACATAACATAACCTTCACGAAAAACACATTCAACCATCAGTGTAGTATACAGCGTGACCTTATAATAAAACAAATAAAATATAATAAAACTTATGACCTCATGACAAAACAAAACTGAAATGCGTTTGTCACGGCCAAGAATTACACTATCTTCAAGGAGAAGTTTCAATTCATTTATAAAGCACACATTCCTTCTTTTTGCCAAGACTGGCAGGAATATTTCGTCACTTTCACTGCCAAAACAAGAAATAAAATGTGGTCAACCAAATATAAGCTTTAACAATCGCCAAATGATAAAACTACAAATAAAAATATTTTTTAAAAAGTCGGCAGACCCCACGTTCCTTGGGAATTGACGTTGTGCGAAGCATGCGGGGAGAAGGTGGCCGTGTTGTTACTTTTTATATGGCGCAACACCCTTTTGAAATCACGCTAAATATATCTACACATGTTTCGCTCACAAACATATGGTCTACAGTCGCAGATGTTTATATAACCATTTCTATGAACTTGAGCAATGATGCCAACAGGAACACGAGTATTAGCAACACCAGAAGCGATAAGCTGATAGGAAGCGTTGGTGTTCGCGAGGATGGTAGCCCTGGGCACTGCTACGAAGCTTCAGCACATTCAACTACAATATACGTCCACCCCGACGTGACGGCTGTATCATAGGAGTATATATGTAATATTTATAAAATTACATAGTCAGCACTACAAGCACGATTGTCGCTTCACGAATATTAGGGTCTGTTTGCAAAGTAGTTCTGAGACCTCGCGTGACTCTGTGGTATAATGCTTGATCGCCACACAGAATGCTTGGGTTTGATTTCTTGTGGGAGCCTGACATTTATTTGCATTGTTCGGGTCAATTCTGCCAATGTTAGCTTATTTTTTCTTAAAGCTTGCGCATTTAGGTTACCCATGGGTATACTCGCCGTTCCTGTTTAGACACTAACTGGCTGGTCTGAATTTCCGGAGCCCTCCACTACGGCGTCTCTCATAATCATATAGTGGTTTTGGAACGTTAAACCCCACATATCAATCAATCAATCAAGACACCAACTGTCAATCACCTGTGGCACATGCCCGCATACTGGTGGCGCATACCTGCCCGCTAGTATGTGCCACTGTCTGGCGGAAAGTGTTTGACGACGTACGCGATGGGATTGTGACTATATTCATTTCTTGACCAGTGCTTGTATTCGTCAAACCGTCTTACCCACGCATACCACTTTCGGTTCAGATAGATGCCAAAAGTGTTTCCGCACTTTTGCTTCGCTTTTAAAAATGCTTCGCATTTAAAACTTTTAAGGCATATAGACACGCATAGACGGTAGATAGAAAGACCGTGAGAGCAGCGAACCAAGACGTTTCGGAAAAAAACAAGTCTTATCAAGGCGATGCTCTGCCACTATGCGCTCGCTTCGGACTACTGGAAGGCGAAAGACATAATATTCTCAGGAGTGTATTGACCCTTCTCTGCCACCTCCGAAAGCTTTCTGCACGTAACCTGGTTTCATACAAACGCAAATGTTTCAATGTCAACAATTTTTTGGTGATTACATGTTGAACTACGGCATGCTGAACAAGCATGTGACTTGCTTACACTATGCCCTGCTGCATCCCGCTGGTGTGACACCGGCATGACACCTTCGGTGGCCTAATGAATTGGCTAGAGTAATAGTAAACTCTAGCTAAGTGCGGGACAAAGCCAGTTAAGATCACGTGACCAAACATGGCCGCGTCCGTGCACCATTGAGGAAAATCATCTATACATTTAAGCTGCCGCGATTTACCCGCGACAATGGTTATAGCACGAGAACAAAACGACGACACAGAGACAAGAGGGACACGAAAGACACGAGCGCTAATAATTGAAAACAGAGTCGATAGCTGTGACCGCCTTTTCCAGGTACAAGGAATCAGGAAGAACGGCGAAACCACCCTCTTTATCTAACGGCACGACACGAAGTTCATTGTCCTTCTTGTCTCTGTGTCGTCGTTTTGTTTTCGCGCTATAACTGTCGTCATGCCATACCAACTAGCCCAAGCTGCCACACTTTTAAGTTACCCGGGACAGTGCGTTTGCTCTAAACACAAAGAAAGTGTCAAAGTACATATACCAATGAAATCGAAAGTGCGGCGAAAATTTGTCTGGTCGAGAACGCTCATTTGGCCTGTGTCTTTCATTACCTTTTACTAGCTGTGCCTATCTAAAGGCAGGTTGTCTATAAACTCACGGCTCCCTTCTCTTACTCCACCACAGAAAATCCAGCCAGTCTGAGAACTGGCTAAACATCGTGTGTTTCCGTTTTTTTCCTCCTCCTCCTTGTCATGGTTAGCACGCAGCTTCTAAGGGGCGTTATGAACACTGGTAGCAAAACATCGTACAAGCAACAAACCTTACCTGTGGCAGTTCGGTTCTCCTATATACGACTTCTTTAATGTTCCCGAAAAACAAACCACAACAACCTGAGAGGTCTGTCTGAAAATCAGCTTCGAGTTCTCGCTGCTTTTAGTGGAGAACATCGAAGCACGCCTCTGCAGCCATAAGCAAACTCTCGAAGATGAGTTTTGGAGAGGCGTCACGCTCACGCCCGTGTGGTGGTGGAACTGTCTCATCGAGTCTCGCTTCCACGAGACCACAACTCCAGTGAACTGAACGACGCCCTCGTAACTGTACCAGCCATTCACTTAGACCATCACCGGCATATACATTGTGTTGTTTCTTTCTATCTCTCTTTCTTTCTTTCTTCCTTTCTTTCTTTCTTTCTTTGTCATTGCTGTAGTCCGCGGGAAATGACATCTTCGCTTGCACCAGCATATACTGATCCCATGGCATACACAGCTGAAAGAGCAGAAAAGACTCCACCTTTCTGCTATGATTGATGTGCTTGCCTGTTTACTTCTGTACAGTTTTTCGTTCTTCCATATTATGTTTTTTTTTTCCTCAGTGATTCATTCTAAAGTTCTCCCGTACTTCGAAATAGTCTAACCGTCACCCATGCCGCTCTTTTTTTTTATACCTATTCTTTCAGGACTGTCCTCAGGAATGGTTTCTCATGCCATCTTCCTTAATTTCATCGCTTGTTCGACGTTTTTGCACTTGCTAGCTTGGCACCTCCTCTTGCGTCCGTTTTACTTTTTTTTTTTTTCGACCTGACTTTTTCAGTCACTCGAGTCCCCAAGCACCCGAACAGCCTTCGACTTTTTTTAGAAGAGCAATGTTTTCGTTACCAACCATCGAGATAATCAAGAAAGCGCTTTTGATTTCACTAGGTTCTGTCGCTCTACAGGTTCTTCAACGCCCACAGAATAATGCCACCTTCAACGTATTGCACTCGTGTGCACTGCAACACACGATCCCTGCTACGATGATTGGACGAAATCCGATTCGTGTGACGTCATTCACATATCCGTGAGAATGACTTCAGCGCAGAAGAACAGGCGTACTTTGTATAAACGTACATAAATATGTTCAAAAAGGTTGCATTGTCTCATCCGAACTCTGGGCCTGTCGTACCAACGCACGATGAGTTGGAAGAGTGGCCTTTCAGAGACTTTTCTAAGCACTTTTTGAGCATCTTCTACAAGCACACTTGCTGCCCATTACGCCATAAATAGTCATAGTTTTTTGTGTAGTAGGCTAGCATTTACTATTCTATTCTTCATCATTCTTCGGGGAGGCGTGGTATACACACTTGCTAGGAATACTGTGCAATATTTTTATGCAGTGACTGACGACGATGAAGAGTTATGCCTGAAGTGGGTATGTGCCACAGTTAATATGCGAATAAGAACAAGCGTTTGCAAGGGGTTGAAGCATTGTATGGACCAATCGTTACGCAATTAGCATTGCGTGACGCCTGGTTGGTCCTTTGGTGTTCTAAAACGCTTTATTGCTCATATTAGAGGGATTCTTTTCCCGACCTCAAACATGCCTGAGGCCAGTTTTGAAACTGTTTTGCAGTGCCTGCGTAGCTTAGTGGTATAATATTGGGCTGGCAACTGTGGAACTAGGTTTGAATTGCATTGTGTCCTTGGTGTGTTCATTTACTGAGTTTTTTTATTATTAATTCTTGCAATTTCGCTCATGGACACCGGCGGCGGCGGACAACTGCAACGCCCCACGTGACCTGTGTTCTGATTTCATAACAGATTTCGCTGTAAAAGGTGGCGCAGCTCTCCCTCTCTTTTCTCTCATTTTTCGTTTTTGAGTTTATGTGGTCTTCAGATTTGTACGTATTCTGCATTCGGTTAATGCTTCGTACTGGCCGACACGTTGTCGTAGAAAAATATGCTTTTAATTAGACGAAATTAGTTCCGAATGGTTAAACACTGGTGTCTACCGAGTCGTCACGTAT
The DNA here is from genome assembly GCF_043290135.1 of Rhipicephalus microplus. NCBI lineage: Eukaryota > Metazoa > Arthropoda > Arachnida > Ixodida > Ixodidae > Rhipicephalus > Rhipicephalus microplus. The sequence goes on along the minus strand of NC_134709.1, from coordinate 39,206,686 downwards.
TCCTACAGGAGTTACGATGTCGAAAAGTGTAGTTCGATTAATTGAGCTCGCTTTCTTGGGTAGAAGTTGCAGAGCTTCTGAACCGTTGTCTGCCCTATCGGCACACCTAGATATTACTGATTCCTAATGCGTGATCACGGTTTACTCGTGCTATAGTGTCACGTCTCTCTGAACAATTTAAACGAGAAGTACCAAGTAACACGACACTTTACGCTACCGACAAATGTTAACTTCAGTACGTTACTCGTTAATGTTACCAAATTGTAACGAGTGTGCTACTAAATTACTGAAAAAGTAATACATTACCGGTAACGGCGTTACATTGTACGTCCTACGGCCCGCACTGCGTTTAAAACATGTGCGCAGTACATATACCGGCAGTCTGGGATGCATACCACGTGCGTGATTTAAATGCAATGTTGGCGGCAAAACGTAAAATTTACAACGTTACCGCGGTAACGTGTTGCTTTTATCGGTAATTTAGTAAAGTACTCTTTACCGTATCGTAACTGTATAACGGGTATCGTACCCAACTTAACATTTGTCTGTAACGTAAGGTGCCGCGTTACCCGGCACTTTCTGTTACAATTATCCCGGAAGTCTTACCACTCCTTCATCTTGTATGCACCACATTCCTAGAGCTATCAATTTGTCACAGCGGTGAACCGCGATCGGCCCCCCAGGCAGGGTTACGGTAGTGTGGAAATGAAATGGTGCCAGAACTAAATAGAAATGTAGCAAAAGTAGTCATGTCATTTATTATTATTGCCAAATTTGCAGCCAAGTACAACAGGAGTGGTGTTATAAACAGTTTTTACTATTGTGGAATAAATAAAACTATATTGAATGGATAAAACCAGAAATTACATAGCTGCCAGTAAATAGTCATGGTGCCAACTGGAAATTTTCGACGCCAAATGTGTCGAAATGTAGCCACTTCAGTGCATAGTAGCCAACAGCGACAACCTTGCTGCCAGGCGTTGGCAATAGGAGTGTCCGTCGACCTCCTGCGTATTTACCGCAGGTGCGGACGTATTCACTGAGAAACAAGGCAAGCTGTCTGTTCAAGTTGTATATTTGTCAGCAATTCGTACCTACAACACCATGGAGTCGTTTAACAGTGCTGCTCTCGAAATAAAATTTGCTTCGATCTGCTTCTAATGTTTTCAATTTGACGAATTCCTCAGCGAGCGAGACTGACCTTGAACACTTTTGCATTAACCCTCGCAACTTCTGAAGCAATTATAACAGGGTTAAAGGGGCACTAATATTCATGCTGTAGATATTTTTACGGGACTATTCGATTTGAACATTACTTTATTTTACATTATTTGCCTAATATAACATGTGTGCATATCGCATGTACGCCATTGGAGCACCGTGACCATCAGAATTACTGTCAGCTTGTTTCAACAGAAGTGATGTTATCTTCGCAGATATCATTAATGATTAAATCTTATTTTTAATGTCACTTTGACTCCTACTATGTCCATGTGCCACAGAGTTATAAGCCGTCACACGCTACTAAGGATTTGGCCACTTTAATATAGCTGAAGTCCAACACGCGTGTGCAAAGTATTGACCTAAATTTGTTGTTCTATTAGAGGTCTTTTGTGAAAAATAAGCTGATGTTTATTATTAGATCATTATTCTCATTTCTGCAGTGAAAGTGCACTGATGAAATTTGTGAACGTGAACAACAGAATTAACGTGCATTACTATTTTTTGGTAATGGTAATGGTGACGCGTTACTTTTTTTTTGCCGGTAACCGAGGCTGTTAACGCGCTCATCTTCTGTTAGCGTGACTAGTAACGTATTTAGTTACTTTTCTTTCGGTAACGTATACCGCGCTGTCTAAACGTAATGCAGGGGCGATAATCCTAAGGCTGGAGACGGTATGTGCTTCCCCTTTCATACGCACACCCTCGGATGACTCGCAGGCGGTGCTTGGGGAGGGGTGTGAGAGGACACTCGATCCTTCTTCCAACCAAGCTTCTTTTCGTCGAAGTTTAAGCACACAACAGTAGTCGAGCTTTTCTCTCTTTTTTTTTTCTTGCCCCCCCCCCCTTTCTTTTTTTTTCAACATCTGCAGCAATGTCCGAGCCACATATATGCATCTACCTGAAATGGCTTATTGTTTAGGGCTAAAGATTGAAAATCACTGCTCGATTTCCTACTGACAAACAAAAAAAAAAATGAAAACGAGAAAAAAAATTTATGGAGGTGCCGGGGATCGAACCCGGGGCCTTTCACATGCAAAGCGAACGCTCTACCACTGAGCTACACCCCCGACGCCTGAGTAGGGCAGGAAGCGCGCGCGTCACGCAGGGAGCAGCCGCTTATCCCGTGCAGCGCACGTTTCATTTATTTGTTCGACTCTTCGTAGGCAACTGCTCTGTCGTTTTCTTTCGTATCGTTGTATGAATCCCCTCTGCTCTGTTTGCCTCCTATTTCCTATCTGACCCAAAAATAATCGTATTTACCGGACAACCATTCCCTGCAAAGCAATACGGCATCGCAAACGTAACATGGAACACGTACTGACGTGACAACGCTTGCCCTCTCTTTATGCGACTATTTTCGTTTTTTTCCCACTAACGCTTGAAATAAATGGGGTGGCTTCTGTTCCGTTCCCGCCGTTGTGTTAGGTGATGGAAAACTTGACAGTGGCAGTTAAAATAAATGGCGATCGTTTCAACAGGAAACAAGATTCTGGAGATAAGTAATTGACCATGTCAAGAACTACAACCCCAAGTCATATTTTAGAAGATAAATCAATTGAAATCATTATCATTATCAGCCAAATTATTCCCACTGCGGGACAAAGGCATCTTCTATATTCCGCCAATCGACCCGATCTGAGAAGACATAAGAGAATCAGAATGCTGAATCTTCAAGAAAAACCTAACTGAATAGGTGCTTCTATCTACGAAAGGACCGCCGAATCATTACGCGGCAAAATAAACTGCTTCCGAGACTTCAAGACATTGGTTTTCCATTTATATTTCTAGAGAGCGCTAGAATGGTCAAATAAAAAAAAACTGCCGAAGGTAGGAGTGCAGACACGTGCTTTCACAATCTTGCACGCTAACGAGAATGTCTCTGTCGTGTATTCAAATACACTAAGCGCCCTATAGTACCGTCGCGCCCTCTTGTGACTTGACTACAAACAACAAGTTGCAATGCTGCGTTTGGCGTCTTGCAGGCTATTGATTGTGAGCCGGTTAGCTGCGACAGTTCCTCAATAAGCGGCAGCACCTGACAAGCTTGGGAATGCTTCACCCTTTTTGGATGAAGCGTGTTTTTTATTCGCATGTTTTTTGCTTACATGGTAGTATATAGGAGTTCTGTGCTTACACGTCCTCGTCTTCTTACTTCGTGTCAGCAAATATACTATCAGTTATCATTACCAGGCGCTGTTTTGTTAATATCAGTCTCAACCCTCCTACGTTCTGAACCCTACGAAAGTGAAGTGTTGTCAGACAATGTTCATGAGTGTTTTTGACCACTGCGCTCTTAGTCGTTTTGTGGATTGGTATCACTGCAAAAGAAACTGAGATTGGTGTGAAAGAAAGAAAAATAAAAAAACAGATCAAGCGTTTCTTTCCGTGGAATCAATCTCAAATTTATATTTGCTGCCTGCTGTTGTCGAGCCCAGTGAATTTCGGAAGGGGGTTAGGCTGATTTTGAATGTCAGTCAACTCTTTTTTTTTTTTTTTCTGGCGCTGTCAACTACATAATCAGGGCAACGTAAATCTGGTGGAAACATGTAGATCATGAACGTGGTTCAATAAACTTTTCTTGTTCGACACATTTACATTTAGTTATGGGCCACCCCGATTTCGTGGATGAGCCAACTCAATTTTGGCTGTGGGCTAGGTTAATGTTTAAAAAGGGTATAACTCAGTTTTAGAATTCGTCAGTGCAAATCAATTCTGACGGCGTGCGACCCAAAATTCAAAGACAGTATAGGTCATTTTTAAACCAGGGACACACCTCAGTTGTCGCATTCAATAATACTATTTTTTAGGCTGGGCCCTTTTAATTTTCGAGGTTGCCTACGTAAGTTCAGGAGAATGTCAATGTTGGTTTACAAAATGTGTGTGTGAGAGAGAGAGAGAGAGTTTGTGAACTTTTATATCAGCAAACGCATTGGGCGCCCAAAGTGGGTGGTCTCCTTATTCCAGGTAGCCGCGGGCCTTTGCCATCTACCGCGCTCGTTGAACCATGCTGCGCTGATTCTTCAGGCCTGGGTCTGATAACTTGGCCTCCCACTGCATTTCGGTTAGTGTAGTGGCTCCAGGGCTTTGTCTGCATCCCCATACCATATGAAATAGGGTTTTTGGGAGATCATAGTGTAAGCTTAGTTTTCGAGTTTGTCCCCGCTAATATTGATAGTGGTCTAACCTATTATGGTGTTTCGCTAAATTTTGACGGAGGCCTATAAATTGGTTCTGAACGTGGATAAACTCAGTTTTAGAATTTCGTAATGTCAGTCTTAAGGAAACCCGCCAAAATTTTGGCCGTTGGGTAGTCCATTTTGTGGAAGTCTAGGTCGGCTGTGAATCGGGTTCAACTAAATTTTCGACTTCGGCATTGTTCATTTTCACTTACACCACCTAACTTTTGATGCTTTGCGAAGTCAGTTTTGCTGGTAATGTAGTTCGGTTTCGAGTGAGAATGAACTCAGTTTCCGAAACTCACATAATGCACTTTCAAGTTGGCCCACCTAAATTTCTATAGTCGGCTCAGCCAAGTCTGGTGAATGCCTAAATTTTCTAATTCGACGTAACTACTTTTGCGTAGCGAAAGCATTAGTACTCGCGAGAGAATTAGTGAGATAGATAGATAGATAGATAGATAGATAGATAGATAGATAGATAGATAGATAGATAGATAGATAGATAGATAGATAGATAGATAGATAGATAGATAGATAGATAGATAGATAGATAGATAGATAGATAGATAGATAGATAGATAGATAGATAGATAGATAGATAGATAGATAGATAGATAGACAGACAGACAGACAGACAGACAGACAGACAGACAGACAGACAGACAGACAGACAGACAGACAGACAGACAGACAGACAGATAGATAGATAGATAGATAGATAGATAGATAGATAGATAGATAGATAGATAGATAGATAGATAGATAGATAGATAGATAGATAGATAGATAGATAGATAGATAGATAGATAGATAGATAGATAGATAGATAGATAGATAGATAGATAGATAGATAGATAGATAGATAGATAGATAGATAGATAGATAGATAGATAGATTCAAGTTGTTTATAGCTATTGCACTTATTGTCTGAAACTCTGCCCGGCTGGCACTAACATTCCTATCTATCTATCTATCTATCTATCTATCTATCTATCTATCTATCTATCTATCTATCTATCTAATCTATCTATATGAATAAGTTTATGAATAACTTATAAATAAGTTTATGGATGAATGAATATGGTTTGTCTAGGCTGACCCAAGTCGACGGGCAACTTGTCAGGCGATAGTATTAACCGCCCCCCTTACACACACATGCGCATCTCGGATATCTGCACGCAAACTTCTATGCATGTGGTATCAACCCAGCTTTTACCAAGCTACGACGTGAAGGTGTCGTCGTTTGACGTCACGCTGTGCATTGCTATCATGTGTTCTCATGTAACATTGCGAACGCTTGCGACATGTGACTTCCTGAGGACGTCATAGCGTGACGCCATCACCTGTTTCTTTTTTTTTTTTTCGTCGCTCCTGTTGGCGCTTACAGTCAATTTTTGTCATTATATGAGCAGTCTAAGGCTTTAGGCTTGATAAATAAATAGCTTACCTCCTTGCAGCAGCCGCCACAATACCATTCCAGAATATTAAGCAGCTAACGATCACGAAAGTCACGAAAAGTGGTGTAAGGTTGCAGATGAGGGTACCGACTCTGTCGGCAGTTCGGACGACTTCTGTCGGTCGCGTCGGCGGTGTCCTTGTCAACCGCAAGTCCTAGTTGTCAATGCACTTGTACACCACCTGTGTCTGCTGTATCCGAGTGAATAGTGTAATTAATTGCCATCGACTTCATCAAATAGACTGCGGTATCAGCGTCGTTCCCAGCGATGAATACCCTTGTGTTTATTAAAGAATATTTTCAGTGCCGGAAGTTAGAAACGCATGGAAACAGCGTCTATGCAACAAGCACAGCAACAAAAAAATGTATAAGCACGATATACATGACACTTTTGAAAAGAAATGGCAGCATATACACGGAGTTTATGATGGAGAGTGGGACGAAGCATCCGTCCGTCCAATCGTTCTTGCTTCCGTCTGTCCGTGCGTCTGTCTGGGTGACCATCCATGCGTCCATCCGCCCGTTCGTGCGTGCGTGTGTTCGTGCGTCCGCACGTCCATCTGTGCATCCGTCCCTGCGTTCGTCCATGCATCCGCCCCTGCATCCGTCCATGCGTCTATACGTCCGTACAGCCATCCAAGTACTCAACACTTTAAGTATTTAACACTCCAAGTACCACCATCTCGCATCTTTTCATCATATATTTTACATATAGAAGCACCGCCATATAGCGGACATTCCAAGGACTAAACGAGAGGTGGCACACGCACACTTTCTTACGGCTTGCGCTTCGTGTCTACTTCCCACCTTTAACCACCTCGAGTTTATGGTATATACTAGTTCATTGTATTCATGGCACTGCGGCCCAACGCTCGCTAAACCTTTCTAAAACCAAGGAGGTTACGCCCAGCGAGTATAACGTAGCAACCTTTCCTGTCAGATAGTGCCCAGTGTACATGCCGATGGCTGCTAATGGGGAGTGAGAGACAGGAGAATTCGGCTTTCAGTTAACGCGCACGCTGCAAATTTTTTATTGTTCAACAACGCACATGAGAAATCTCCCACCGGCACCACCTTGCAGGTCAAAACGTAAGACTGGTTACACACTACGTCTACGACTACGACTACGACTAGTATACGTGCAACGAACGGGTGCCGCTTTAAGGAGCTTCGCCCCTAAAAATGTCCAAGTCCACAGAGTGTCTCTAACAGACGCTACTATTACTAAAACGCACACACTTATCACAGTATGCATATGATATATATACAGAATATATGACTTGGTGAAAAATGTCAGAAAATATGTACAAGAGTTGCCATGATGAGTGTAATCTAAATTTAACGGTGTTATAGTGGAGCGCATATATAAAAGTACCAAATACATACGGGTCACAGACAAACACATAGACGTCTTACACATACAGATATGCATACATTAATCGGTTACTGTCATGTGATCTGGCACCAGTCCAAATGGAATGCTAGCCGTACACGTTCATCAACTACCGACATCAAACGGCACGACCACTGTCGTAGGGATTCCTCCTCCCCAAGGAGGAGCGATTCCACCGACTGAAAGATAGAACTTTGGAGTTATAAACGTTCCAGCATCGAAAACAGAGCACGACGACGATGACCTGCTGCAACAACTTCCACCAATTACGTGACAAACAAATAGCTCCTGGAGCTATTAGAAGACGCGCAAAGCGACTACGTGAGCAGGAACCATATCTCAAAAAGCGATTAACACCTAAGCCACAGAATCCAGTTTTAACGTCTTTCCAAAACATATTTGCAATGACACATTGCTGCAGCACGTGCTGGTTCGACTCCTGTAACGGAGAGTTAGGACAATTGTAAGATGAGACCATGTCCCACATCTCCAGTCTGTCTCGTGTTGGGAGTACTCTCCATCCCACATGAAGTCACGGAGATGGACAGGCAAATAAAGATGCCGTTATCGCGCTCCACGCAACACCTCTCGATCGTGCTATACGAGCTGAAGGAACCAGAGGGATCCGAAGGGCCACTATACGGCTTTCTAAATTGCCACGACAGGCCAAACATGCTGCGTGTGACTATGGAATGCTATTACCGTGGAGTTATATGCAAGTACGTTGAATGCCTGCGGTGCAGTGTTAAGTCGTGCATCCGGTAGCCAATAACGTATCTTGGTGCCTAAGAAATAGCAGGCAACATCGCGCGCCAGGCATTGATCACCATGTAACAAGCGAAGAATCGCAGGGCAAGCATCTGGCAGCAAACAGACACGTATTGGAAATGCGAATCCACCGCAGTTGCGCAGTTGTTCAAGTGCTGCTCGGCAAACTAGCTCTGCCCCACCTGACCAGAAAAAATGAGCCAAGGAGGGATCGCAATGACCTATAGTTATTCGTAATGGGGGCCGTACGACATGAGATATGTACCATGCACGGCGCAAAACACAGTCTGTGCTACATATCTTCTTTCCGACATCGGCAAGTCGTACTGTTGTGCCTCCGGGAGGTGTCGCTTTAAGTCCTCGAGCACTGAAAACCACATGAAGGCATGATATCCCGAAGTAATCAAGCCCCAGAATTTGAATGCATGGAGTGGCTTTTTTGAAGAGCCATAAAGGGACTGAGGCAGGCGTCTGGGAAACCATTGAATAATAATAATAATAATAATAATAATAATAATAATAATAATAATAATAATAATAATAATAATAATAATAATAATAATAATAATAATAATAATAATAATGTTTTATTTTTCATCAATAGTTTGATGAAGGACAGCTGCAGGTAAAAGCTGCTCCCCGAAAGAGGCAGCTTCACAAAAGCCCACAGCCACACCTTTTAGCACGACAGCAGTGGCAAACAGTCAGCGATGTAAACTCAACAACAACAACAACAACAAATAAAAAATAAATAAATAATATAAAAATGAAGTCCATATTCCAAAAATATAAATAGCAACCATAATAATACAGCAACTGCAGAGAAATCTTAAAAACTAAACATGTGTATATCGCGCAATTTAGTCTGTGTACAGTGCAAGAAATATATGCCAGCTTTCACATATTCATTAAGTAACGTAGGAGCTATGTAGGATAACTCATCTGTGGAGTACCGTAGTTTGTTCTCGAAGTTTTTTTTTTTATTTTCCGTGTTTCTTGATTTCATGTTTCAAACAATGTATTATTTGGCTGCAGTTTTGAGAGGTCGTACAAAAAATGTCGGCTTTCTTTCAATTCACGCCTGAACTCCAATGCTAACTTGAAATTGTAGAGACGATGTACAGGTAGTATTCCAGCCTGTTGAAACAATAGGTATCGACATTTTGAAAAATTCACCGCAGCACCTGAAATTGTGAAACTTTGGGCTGTCCAGAGGGCCCATGATGCGGTGGTAGGTTTCGGTCTTGCTGTCCCGTCGTGGGAGTGGCCCAGCTTGTGCTAGGGCGCACGCCTTCGGACTTTGAGAATAATTTTTTTCCAAACCAAACCAAACCTGAAGTAGTCTCATACTCAGCAAAATGTGCTACGGGATGAACTGTCTTCATTTATCAAATACAACGGGATGTGTTTATGAAAAAAGTCACAACTTTGCCAGAGAGGCGAATCAATGAACGCGATAGCAACAAATTGGAAGGTCACACGCAGAATGGCGAGCAGATCGAAACGTGCTCCGCATTTCTAACGCACAAATGACGCACGGAACGTACTCACAGGTACAGATGAACGCGAATAAGCGCCTCAGTTGTTACGTCGCTGTCTCTGAAAAACGTGCCCTTTTCGCGTACGGAGACTGTGCGACGATTGCAGTGTGTGTGTGTGCCCTGCAACTACAAGAGAATCGTTCCGGTGAAATCCCAAGGCCACCCAAGACGTACGATTGTCCCCACTACGAGATAAGCGCGCGCGAGTGAGCGTCCACCCTGCTCCCTCTGCGCGGGGCAAAGTACGCGTCAAAAATGAGAGCGCGTGCCACCGCGTCGTGGCGATGTGGCGATGTGGCGATGTGGCGATGTGGCGATGTGGCGATGTGGCGATGCATGCTCACTGTGCCATCTTGCTGGTAATGCTGAAAACACGATAGTCCCCCGCCCCCCCCCCCCCCAGATGCACGTCACCAGCGGTATGCGGTAGATGTAAATAGGTTGCCGTTTGAACGATTGCAGCAGCTGCTTTTTGTGGCTCAGTGGTTAACGCCTCGCACTCACACTTCAGAAGTCCCACGTTCGATCCCGCGTGCCAGAGCCTTTTTTGAATTATTTTTCTTTCTTGCGTTTTTATCCATATAGATGCGTATACATACACGGTGAGTGACGGCGACACCGATGTCAACGCCGACGCCGGCGGCAAAATCCAGCCGGGAGTGCCCATATAATTGCTATCGTAATAAAAGTTTTTAACAATTTAGAGCACTGGGTACTCTACTATGGGGGAGCATAAAGCCGTCCCGTGCATGGGCGTCACACTTCATGATGCCGTCGCGCAAAAATTACGCCGTGAACGAGCTCAAGACTCACCAGCAGGCACATAGATACATGTGATTCACCTCGCCTTCTGCCGCTAGCGCCCCTGCTGCTAACCTTTGCATCCTTCCCCTCCCATCCTATAAGTCTCCCGTTCTTCACGCCGGCCGGCGTCATGCGGCAGCAGAACATCATTCCCCTCTTCTCTCTACACCGGGAGTTGCCTTCACGGATGCCTCATACATGACTCCTCGGGGCTCGTGTGGCTGCGTTATCTACCATACACACATTTCGGCACCTGACACGCACACCAGTGGGCCATGCTTGCACCCGCCAAATGTACTTTCGCTCGAGGTCCTTTTCATGATCCACGCCTGCAATCATTTTCCTCTCTCCCTTCTCTCCCCGAGTACACGATTTACTCTGACTCTCACGCCGCCATCCGTCACATACAGAACAACACGTTGTACCCTGCTCTTCAACAGGAGGTCGAGCGAGGGTCTCTGCTCTTCAACCCTCCACTGTCTTTTTCCGCTGGGTTCCTGGGCATTCAGGTATTAACGGGAATGAGCTCGCTCATCAGCTTGCGCACGATATCTTGCGCCGGGAACCGTTCAGTCCCTGGCCCACACCTTCGGAAGACAGTAAGAGCTTCGCGAATAACGATGGGCAGATCTCCCTGCGTCACACTATCAAGAGGCGTATCTCCAGCTCCGGTGCGACAAGCGTCTCTGCCCTCCCCCTCGTCCATCACTCACTGCACTCAAGGCTCGAAGTCTACGGTACATCCAAATGAATTGCCTGATAACGCCTTCTCGCCTTTCTCTTTGTAAATATAGGTCTAACCCCTGCTGTTCCATTCGACCCTCCCCATATTCTGACCTGTCAGACAGCCTGTTTTACTGCCCAACTGCTCAGCAATCCAGCTATTACCCTCCCCCATTCCTTTCCAACACCTCCTGTCTCGACTGGATCGGTGCCGAAGGGGAAGAAGAACAGTGTCGACTGGTCGCACAGGCGGTCGAAATGTTCGGCCTGTAAATTGTGGCTGAATAAAAGTCTATTACTACTGCTACTACTAGAAAAATTTGTTAACGATTTACAGTACGAGGTACTCTACTATGGGAGAACATGAAGCCATCCCGTGGGCCTCGCACTCGATGAGGCTGTGGCGACAAATATGGAGCAAAAATGTATTCCATCGTGGTACGGAACAAATTGTAGAAAGCGGAGTTCAAACATTAGAGACGGCAATAACGACGCACAAATGACTGAGCACAAAGTACATGAAACGTTTAAAGAAAAATGTCCTGTTACATGAGAAGTCTGAAACACATGCTACTATGGACTAACACGTATCCCCACACTTATAATATTATACATTATTTACATTACGATGCATGCACAGAATGTACATCAGATGATATGGTGCAAGCTATTTACATAAATGCATATTGATTTCATGACACTTTATACAACCCACGAATAACAAAACATGCGCACAAAAAAGCACATACACATACACATTATTTACATGTGGCAACCACTATCTGATGGCATGGCTGCCACGCTAATTGAAAAACCAGCCGTTCCCATCCACCGACCACCAACAGGAAACAGCATGACCACTGCTGTAGAAATTCCTCTTCTCCATAGAAAAACAATGCCTCCGACAGCAAGAACAAAAGTTCCGAGTACAATAGTTCGATAATTAGATACAAAACATGGTGATGGCGACCCGCTGCAGCAGCCTCGCCTCTGTTGCGCCAAAAACAGAAAGGCCCCGCTCCAATTAGAAGGCGAACTAAGTGATTGCGTGAGCAACGACTAGAAGTAATGAAACGATTAACTCCTTGGCCGCTAAAATCAGTGTTCACGGCTCTCCAAAATACCCTTGCAATGACAGACTGCTGTAGCACATACTGGTTTGACTCTTGTAGTGGGAAATCGGGGCAAGTGGAAGATGGGACCATGCCCCACCTCTCCAGTCTGTCTCGTGTTCAGAGCACTCGCCATCCCAGTCGCCACATGGAGTCGCGGATGTCGCCGGGCAGCAAGTATGCTGTTATAGCACTTCACTGGATACGCCTAGAACGTGCTAGACGAGTTGGACGAACCAGAGGGAGCTGCAGGGCTGCCTTTATATTTGAAACGCAGTTTTAAAGTATCCCTAGATCAGGACAAGCCTGCTGTGCGTGGCCACAAACTGCTACAGCCGTCGATTAACGACACATGTTTTCAGGAAGCATGGTTAACGGCTTATAATACATGATACACGTAGCTTACAGCACGAAAAAAAGACACGAGAGAAGGACAAGCGTTTATGATAGTTTACGATACATCTCTATCTTGTTGAAGATGTCATGTCAGGCAGACGGGATGGTGTGTACACAATAGATTGTTAGACCATAACGCGTCTTTAAGGGGGGACACCTTGTTCAAATCTTTTGTTACACTGCAGGGAGCGCGGCTGCGAACCCTTGCTATCAGAGACTGGGATGCTCGCAAGAATCAAAAGAAAAATTGCACGAGAAATAGAGGAAGCTTATTTTCTTTATAGATTAGGTGACACATGCGTAGCGAAGCCCTCAAGCACGTTACATGCCACCGAGATAGATAACTTGAGTGGATGCCACTAAAAGTATTTATTCTCTGCTAATATGACTAGTGATTTTGTTGACCTGTTTATATATGCGGCGCTTTTTCGAAAAAAATTAGTTGATAGTTTGCTCTTGTCCTTCTTTCTTATTTTTTCGCGCCATAAGCTACGTTAAGAATGAACTAACTCTCCCAACAAGTCACTCTGTTGTTATAATACATGGTGCTCTACTATGGGAGAGCTGTGTATTTAGAAGTGGTTAACAATTTACAGTTCTTGGTATTGTACTATGGGAGAGGTGAAAGCCATCCCACGTGCTATCGGACCGTTCAGTGTGTTTAGAATGCTATCGGACCGTTCAGTGTGTTTAGAAAAAGTTTATTCTATCGTAAGACGCAACAAACCTAAGGTACGAGCGTCCGTACGACAGGCACAATAACAAACAAATGACAAAGTACAACATACATTACACATTTAAACAAAAGTTTCCAAGTCCATAGGATGTCCATAGTTCATGGTACTAATAACTACACACACTACATACATACACTAATCACAATATGGACAATGTACATGATGATATATGTACAGAATTTACAAGACTTGGTGAAGATGTTAGAAAATATGTACAACAGGTATCAATATTCATAAGAGTTACATAACTTACAGCGTTATATTGAAGTGCATATATAGAAGAGATCACACCCATATGGGACATACACAAACACACAGAAATAGTAAACACATACTGATTACATGCACTAATCAGACATTGACAGGTGACTTGGCTATAGGAATCAGGCCAAGTGGAAGGCTAATCAAACGCGTCTGTCAACTACGGAGAGAAAGCGGCATGACCAATGTCGTACAAATTCTTCTTCCCCAAGGAAGAACAATTCGTCCGACAGAAACTATAAGAGTTCAGAGTAGAGGCGTTCCTGAATCGGAAAGAGAGCACGACGACGATGACCTGCCGCAACAGCTTCGCACCTATTCCACCACAAACAAAACGTTCCCGCAGCTATTAGAAGGCGTGCAAAGCGACTACGCGAGCAGCGACCAGATGTTACAAAGCGATTAACACCTAGGCCATGAAAACTAGTGTTAACTGATTTCCAAAACACCTTTGGAATGACGCATTGCTGCAGCGTATGCTAGTTAGACTCCAGTAACGGGCAGTTAGGACAAGTGGAAGATGGGACCATGCCCCACTTCTCCAGTCTGTCCCGTGTTGGGAGTACTCTCCATCCAAGACGCCGAATAAAGTCAGGAGGTGACCATGCAAAAACAATGCCGTTATAACGCTCTACGAAACATGCCTCGATCGTGCTAGACGGGCTGAAGGAACCAGAGGAAGCAGAAGAGCCGCCGTTGTATCTACAATGCGGCTTTCGAGAATGTCCACATCGGGACAAACTTGCTGCGCGTGTCGATAAAATGTTACTGCCGTTGAGTAAAATGCAGGCATGTTAAGTGTTTGCGGTGCTGAATTAAGCCGTGCATCTGGTAGTAAATAGCGTAACTTGGTGCCTAAGAAATAGCAGGCAAGATCACGCGCAGGGCACTGATCACTATGCAACAACCGAAGTAAGAATCGTAGGGCAAGCAGCCGGCAGCGAAAAGAGACGGATACGAATGCGAATCCACCACAGTTTCTCGATTGCCCAAGAGCTGCTCTGAAAACCAGCTCTGTTCCACCTGACCAGAAAAAAGAGCCAATGAGGGATTGCAACGACATAGTGATTCGTAATGGGAGCTGTAAGACACGAGATATGTACCATGCATGGCCGCAAAACAGCGTCTGTGCTAAATACCTTCTTTAGAGCAGCGGTAAATCATACTCTTGTGCTTCCCGGACGTGTCTTTTTACATCTTCGACTACTGAATTCACAAGGAGGCTGATATGCCGTAGCAAGTATGATCAAGCCCCAGAATGCGAATGGAGTCATTTTTTTGAAGACCAAAAAAGGGACTTAGGCGTCTGGGTAACCAATGAATAAATATCGACATTTTGAAAAATTTAACGCGGCACCTGAAATCGTTCTATACGTAGCAAAAAGTCGTAGGCTGCGGGATAAACTGTCCTCATTCTTCAAATACAACGTGATGTCATCATCAAATGCTGTCACCGTCACGGTACCACTACCTGGAAGAGAAAGGCCTCTAACGTAAGGATCAGCGATTAGCGATTGAAAGAATGGTTCGAGGCTGAGCACAAAAAGTGCAGGGGATAAAGGAAACCCCTGGCAAACACCACGGGTAACAGGAAATGGAGCACTCTCTAAACCATCAAGAAACAACGCGCTGCGTGTATTTCGGTATGCGTTTCTGAGAAGCTCAACGAAGTTTTGCGAGAAGCCAAATGCTGCCATACGCTAAATATAAAGCTATGTTCGAGGCGATCGAATGTCTTTTCTTGGTCAAGTGAAACCAAGAGTCCCCGAGCTGATCTTGTTAACGTGTACGCAACTATATCACGCGTAACAAAGGAGAGACTGTGGATTTCTCTTCCAGGAATAGAGCGCGCCTGATGATGACCTATTAAGGAGGGCATCAGGCTTCTCAAGCGTCGTGTGATAACTGCCGCGAAAGTTTTGTAATGAACATTGAGGAGCGTTATTGGTCTCCACTCCTCTGGGCGAACCGACGATGGGTCATGTTTAGGTAGCAAAACAATTCAACCATGGCGAAAGCTATCAGGGAAAGCAAAGTTTTCGAAACAGCGGCAAATAACAGAGGTGAAAAGAGCACCAATGTCGTCCCAAAACGTAAAATAAAACTCAACAGGCAACCCATCCGGCCCGGGGGCCGAGCCACGCTTCATGGAAGACAGTGCCTCTTTCACTCCGTCAGCTGACGGACTTGTGCAAAGTTGTTCAGCTAGTTTAGGTGAAATTTGAGGGAGCCTACTTAACGTTGCGGCTGTCTCGGTGGTACCGCGATGTGATGACATTGTCGTACGAGCCATGTTGGCAAAGTGATCTAAGAAAACTGATTGATCACGTGTCAGCGGCAACGCAGTGTGTAAGGATCTGGCAGCCGGAGTTCCTAGTCGACTCGGTGGGTTGAGAAGCGATATTTTCGCAAAGCGTAGAACCTCAGGGTGAGCACATGTATTACGTCTGCAATGCCCAGCAGCCGCCGTCAACGACGAAGCTGCAATAAGGCGTTGAAAACGACCCCTTAACTCTCGCTGCCATGTGCGCATCAAGGGAGTTAGCCGATCAAGCCGAAGAGCAATACGCAGCTTTGTGGCAGTGTCCGCTAGTTCTTCGGACGTACGGCGTCTAAGGGCCCACCCTGCTACTGAGCAGTGTAAACGCCACTGTGTCTTGAGTGCGTCCGGACCACATCCCAAAAGAGAGGCGCGCAAGATTCTAGATAAACTGGAGCGTGAACGCGCGTCGTGCAGAATGCGGATGTCAAGACGCCAAGGTCTCACTGAGGATGAAAAGTGAAAGTGAGCCTCGAGCGTCACTGGTCGGTGGTCTGATATATAAACAGGGGATGATGGTAATGTTACTACATCAGAGTGCGCTACGTAAGAAGCTAGCGCGCTTGGCACATAGAAACGATCCGACCGACAAGACGACGTGCTGCGCCGCCAAGCCCAGGCGTACTGTGGTCCATGCACTAGTCTGTACGTATCTATCAAAGAGAAATAGTGCACTTGGCGACGCAGCTCTCACGCGTTCCAATCAGAGCGACCCCAACCTGGACCTTGCACGTCAGCTCGCGCGTCTAATACACAATTAAAATCTCCAGTGAGTATGACATCACGACCGTCTGGAAAATACACGTCCAGGTCAAGGAAAAAATCGTTGGACATCGCTGCTTGAGCTGGCCCATAAATACACAAAACACGCAGCTTGAAGGATGATAGGACGCAGTCAAAAGCCAATACCCGTCCAAACCCGTCATAGAAAACATGATGATTGCGTAGAAAAGCGTGGTTAAAAATAAGAATTCCAACTCCAGAGAAGCGAGATGTTGCGAAAAAAATAACAGTCTAAATTAAATGCGCGTTTGAATGCACGAACGTGGCCAATGGTGAAAAAGTTTTGTTTCTTGTAAACACAGAATATCACATTGTTCTGCGCGGGCTATGCTGATAACCTCGGCTTGCTTTACTGGGTTACGGAACCCTTGAACATTTAAAGAAGAGATTTTCAGAATGTCAGCCATATTGAAAAAGGGTGTGTGACTGACCTGGTCGTGTTTTTCAATTCGGTACCCCGGGGATCTGTCCGGGGGAACTAGAGTACGTACACTACACAGCCGTTCATGGTCGTTGATGAAAACCAGCTACTGGGTAGAAATTCCATTGAACAAAAGCGACGCTAGTGAACGCAACGCAATGTATCCCTGGAAGGAGCACCAGGCATATGTAAATTTATATGCACTATTTTTCGAAAAACCGCATAGTCTCGACCATCGCGTTCACAACAATTAGCCCTTTCCTATAATGCAATCTGACCTTTTATCGAGGTTAATGAGGTGACCTTTCATTTCACGCTGCCACGATTCATTGTTCTCTGGATATCAAAGCATGGTCAGCCTTGCTGCTTTTAGCAACTTAACTGTTTCCCAGCTAAGCCAACACCATCTATATAGGAAGGAGAAGAAGAATAAGAAGTGGATCTGTTCGTTCGCTGTTTTTGTGCACTGTTCAATTTCTGCTCTTTTCTTGGACTATTACGCGGACATTCATTTCTTCGCGGTGTGCCAACAAGACGTCGGAGGAAGACTTCGAGGGCTCGGCGCCCTACAGGTACGAGGTTCCTTTATCAAAGACTTGGCAAGTACGCGACCACTACGGTGGTTGGTAGCCATCGCCACGAGCCTTATGCTCGTCCAAGTGCGTTAAACCACATGAGTGATACTGCAGGACACAATGAAAAGCCTGGGGGCTTACATGTGCGCCCAAGCATCATAAAGCCGGCCCGTTTGCTCATTCACAACCGCGAAATAACTCCAGCGAGCACAGCAGCAATGGAAGACGATGAAGCTGAGAGCAAGAAGCTTCGCTTAGAAGACAATCCTTTCGACGATAAAACGTCAACCTATTACCTAAGTGATGAAAAAGACATGGGCGAAGATGAACCATTTACGTTGGTTACTTATAAAAAGAAACAAGCAGAGGGTATCCCAGTTGTCTTTCGTCCAACAGCTGAAGGTGCTAGCTTCTGGAAAGTGAACCCCAATCGAGTGTCAGCCGAAGTAGTTTCCGCTGCTAAAGAAAAAGTGCAGTCATTCAGAACGACCAGAGATGGAAGCTTCAGTGTCAGCGTTGCTTCCTTAAGTTCAGCCAATCGTCTTCTGATGCTTTCGGATGTAGGTGGCCTGAAGGTTAAGCCTTTCATCCCAGAGTCATACACTCGGAACGTTGGGAAAGTAAAACATGTTCCTTTGCAGTATTCAGATGAACAACTCCTAGAGTACTTGAGAGATGCAGGGGTTATATCGGCGTGACGGCAAATAAAATACTACAGCCAGGAAGATGGAGGAGGAACGTCACGTCCACTTAACTCAGTGATTCTGATTTTTCGAGATGACCGCCCAATTCCAGGAAGAATCTACTTAGGATTCACCAGTCACCCAGTGGATGAATATCTTGGTCCAGCACTTCGGTGCTATAACTGCCAGCGATTCGGACACATGGCGAAAAGTTACCGTAACACACGCCGGTGTAAGATCTGCTCAGAAGAACACCATCATAAAATGTGCAAGTGCAATGGATGCAATACTGGACTTAGTAACGTATGTGGAGCATGAACGCGCCTGTGGTAGTTTTATGGTCACAGTACTCTTAGACGTCAAAAGGGCAATTGACACAGTCAGTCACACTCATGTTCTGCTGAGTATGTTGGACCTCGGACTGTCCGGCAGGTCTTTGCGTTGGGTATCTAAATTTTTATCAGGTCACAAAATATTCATTCAGATGAGCGAAGGAAAAAGTGCAGAACATGACGTTAGGCAGGGAGTGCCACAAGGAAGCGTACTCAGCCCTTTTCTTTTCAACTGCATGTGTTATGGCTGATTTAGCTAAAAGACTGCCTTCCAGGTTGAAATATTCTTTATATGCAGATGATGTGTGCATTTGGGCATCTGGCACGGACATACGGTTAATTCAGATTGCATTGCAAGACGGAATAAATATTATCAACAACTTCTTAAAAAAAAGAGGAATGACTCTATCGCACGGAAAGACAGTTGTATTGCCCTTCACCCGTAAGAAGTTAAAGAACTTCAATCTCAGTGGAATCTCAGTGGAATCTCAGAGGAAGACGAAGTGATTCGTTTACGGAACACATCTTGCTCGTCTTTGTGCTTTTCTGGATTTTTCGCCGTAGTTGTGGGGTCTATCGCCCCATATATCGTGGTGATGGATGTTCAACCTCACGGGGCACCGTCCGAGTCCGGTTCGACCGCTGGGACTGCTTCGAGGAAGCGAGGAAACGCGTCTAGTGAGAGTGAGGATACTGAGCTATACTCCGCATCAAGCGACGAGTCCTCGGACGACGGCTTCCAACCCGTCCTGTACCGCAAGGCTAAACGACGAATCGTCAATGCATCTTCGGCATCAAGCACGACTACCGTGAAAACTGCCCCTCAGCGATGGCCTCACTCTATCCTGTTTGTGTCACTGAAGGCTACCGACAGTCTACGTGGGCTGAACAGGCAAGCGCTCTCTGTGTATCTCGAGAATATTACGCCAAATCAGATCAAAGAAATACGTCTAAACCCAAGAAAGAACATCTTGGCAATCGATGTGCTGAACCCACGTGCGCTAAACGCGCTTCAGAAAGTAACGCGACTGGGTAACATCAATGTCAAGTCTATAATACCAGCTGATAGCACCACTTCAACAGGAGTCTTTTATGACATCGCCACTGAAATTCCAGACTCGGATCTTTCAGTGCTAATAAAACCGGCAATCGAAGATAACGTCATTGTGAATGTCAGCCGCCTTGGTAACACACATTGTGTGAGAATTACGTTCAACGGGGACTGTCTCTTCTCCCATGTGAAGGTTGGCCACTTTCGTCACCAGGTCCGACCATTTATTCCAAAACCTATGCGATGTCATAAGTGCCAGAAGATCGGCCATGTGCAGGGAGCGTGCAGGAACTCCGAAGTGTGCTCCCGATGCTCAGAACCACATACCGAGGACAAATGCAGCGCAACCATACTAAAGTGCCCTAATTGTCAAGGTGCCCACAGTGCATCTTCCAAAGACTGTCCACGCATAAAGAAGGAGTTTACTATTTTTAGACAAATGGTGCGAGACAGCTCTACCCACAAAGAGGCCGCGGAAAAAGTCCGGCGAAGACGACGACGTCACCGTCGAAGATCTTCGCGAAGAACGCAGTCAACTACAAGTAAGCCAACGCATCTGGGAACGGCGCCCACTGGAGGGTACGCCGCGGCGAACGCAGACGATGGAGGACAGAAAACAAGTAGATCTCTCTCTACTGAAGATTGGCCGCTACTTAAGCGCACGCAACTTGTGGAAGAACCACATCAGAAGCCGCATTCATCAGAGCAAGCTGCGACAACAGAGGAGCAGTGGAACTTGGATAAACAAGTGATTGCTCTTCTACGACCCATAATTAATGCCATTCGCACGGTGGTAAACAACATGCGCACAACGTCAGCCAAAAGTGCACTTCAAGTACTGGACGCTCTGAGTCCAGTACTGGCGGCTCTTGAGTAGATAATGGCCCACCAGCCACTGTCTTTCAGTGAAGAGGTCAAAAAAGCAACAATTTTTCAGTGGAATGCACGGGGACTGAAATCACGCATTGCAGATTTCCGTCGGTTCGTTTCCACCAATATGTTTCCCATCATCGTCATCTACGAGCCAAATTTATCGAGCGCTATTAGACTCTCCGGATACGAATTCTTTATGTCGGCTTTTTGTTATAGTGGAAACAGCAAGGTCCTGCTGTTTATTCGACGTGACCTGACCTACATTATTCGGCCTGTACCACCTGACAACGATAACCAATATATATGCTTAACAGTGAAGAAAAGGGGCCTTACTGTCACTGTTGTCGGTGCATACCTGTCGCCATCAAGTAGATTTGACCACAGAGGACTCGGACACATCCTATCATCCACTCCTGGCCCATGGGTGATCATCGGAGACTTCAACGCCCACCATACGCTATGGGGGAGCCCGAAGATCAGCGCAAAGGGTAGAAATCTGATAACGTTTGCTTCAGACAACGAGCTGTGCTTGTTAAATGATGGCAGCCAACATTTTTACGTGGCCCTGGATACAGCAGTTGCCTTGACTTGGCTTTTGTTTCTCGAGGTCTCGTCAGATGTGCCGGATGGTTTGCGGACATAGAAACACATGGGAGCGACCACATTCCCACATATGTCAAGATCAGAGGATTATCACCTTGCAAGGTACGCGAAACTATCCAAAGAGTGGACTGGACCAAGTTTGAATCTCTCATGGAAGAACGCTGTCAAGAGAACACCTCATTTGACTTAGAAGAGGTGATCAAGTCCACAGTGCAAGACACAGTGTGCACCCTCACATGCTCTTCGAGAGTAACCGAATTTGATGTGGAATTAGAACGACTTTGGGTTCTCCGACGGCGTGCGGAACGAAGGTACCGACGCACGAAAGCAATCGACGATTTATGAATCGCTAGACGTCTTCAGAAGAAGATACAACGCCGCATAGACAAGCTAGAGTCACAACGTTGGGCAGCCTTCTGCGCTTCGTTAGATCCTCGCAAGCCTTTATCACACTTGTGGAGGACAATAAGAGGGCTCCGGACATCTCCCATTCAGTGGTCTCCATTCAAGGCTCTAGCCCTCTCTCAACAGAGATCGGAGGTCGACGTGGCAGAAGAGTTCTGCGCCAACTTATCTGGTCAACTCACAGATCCCAACATCTCCACACTCTCACGTGGTGGCACGACATCACACGATCACCACATGGACCAATTTTTTTCTATTCATGAGCTTAAAGCAGCACTGGCTTTGTGTAGACGGACATCAGCACCCGGGCCTGATGGAATATCATACAGAGCCCTGTGTCACCTTGGTGAGTGTGCGAGGAGTGCCCTCCTCGAGATATACAACGACTCGTGGCGAGAGGGCACCCTCCCAGTTAACTGGAAGACCAGCCGTTTGGTTCCATTACTGAAGCCTGGCAAGTCACCATTGGTGCTCACATCATACCGCCCGATTGCACTGGCTAGTTGCTTGGGCAAAGTGATGGAGAGGATGGTACTTGGACGGCTAGAATGGTTTCTGGAGCATAACAACATCTACCCGGATGCTATGACGGGATTTCGCCGTGGCCGGTCATCAATTGATAGCGTCATAGACCTGGTCAGCTACGTGCAACACGAAAAAGGCCGTAAGCGTCTCTGCGCTTCTTTATTCCTTGATGTTAAAGGGGCGTACGATAACGTCACACATGAAGCTGTCCTCACCGCTCTCAAGGAGGTAGGAGTGGGTGGTCGGATGTTTCAGTGGCTACGCAGCTATCTCTCTGAGCGATCCTTTTTCGTGAGAACCGAGGATGGTGACACTTCGCTACATTACAGCCACCGTGGTGTTCCCCAGGGTGGCATACTTAGCCCTGTACTATTCAACCTGACGCTAATAGCTCTCAATGAGCATCTGCCAAGTACTGTCAGACTGTCAATGTACGCGGACGACATCTGCGTTTGGATGTCTGCAGTAACACGTCTACAGCTGCGAGCGCGAAGTCAGAGAGCTGCCACTCAAGTTGCTATTTACCTCCGTGAACGAGGTCTTGAAATTTCCTCTGATAAATGTGCACTAGTGGCATTTACGCACAAACCAATGCATAACTACTGCGTTCTGATAAACAGCGAAAGAATACGTCACCTCCGATCATACAAGTTCCTAGGTGTTATAATTGACAGAGACCTCTCATGGAGCACACATGTATCATACATGAAAAGGCGATTGACAGGCATCTGTCATTTGTTCAAGTTCTTCGCTGGAAAGAACTGGGGAATGTCCACAACTGCTATGTTGCGACTATACAGGTTTCTTTTCCTTGGATTCCTTCGGTACAGCCTACCTGTGTTAACCAGCGCAAGTAAAACAAGCCTACGAATGCTTCAAAGTGTCCAGGCTCAAGCACTCCGGATATGTTTAGGCTTGCGCCAAAGTGCGTCAACAGCGGCAACTATCGCCATCACAAGGGACAACCTCATCAAGACCCACATTAATGTGGAAGTGCTGAGGACACATATACGACACCTTGCTCAAACCCCTCGACATCACCTAGCCTCTCTACCAGTGGTCCGACCATGCACATCTTACTGCAAAACAGTGACCGCACATGGTGAGTCGATCCCAACTTCGTTCTCTCCTGCCGCTAGACCTGTGACTCCGCCATGGTGCCTCGCACAACCAATGATTAATATTAACATACCTGGCGTCGAGAAAAGGCCAATTTGTCGTCACCGGCTCTTAAACAGCTCACACTACTTCTCTTGTATGAGAAATATCAAGACTCCACACATATCTACACTGACGGATCGGTTCAGCCGGACAGCTCTACAGGAGCAGTAGTGATACCAAGGTTGGCCACGACAATTAAATTCAAGACATCTCACGCAACAACATCAACGGCAGCAGAACTGGCAGCACTTCGTGCCGCGTTGCAATTTGTAGTTGATCAACCTACACGCAAGTGGACTATTTTCTGCGACTCGAAGGCGGCACTGCAGTCTCTACTATCAGCCTTACGCCGTGGACCACACGAGCAGCTGGTACTAGAGATAGCAGAGATTATACACCACCTGACTGAGAAAGGGCACCAAATTACATTTCAATGGTTGCCCAGTCACTGCGGAATCATCGGCAATGAACGGGCCGATCAAGCTGCCCGCTCAGCCCACACAGAAGATCATAAACTGCGACTACCACTTTCTAGGACAGATGCTGCACGAGAGCTCCGCAGACTTGCTCGCCGGCAAACCACATCGCAATGGAATCAGCCGCACTTCAAGCATGCCCGACTGTACTCGTTTGACGCTACGCTAAGTCTTCAAGTCCCGTCGAGGCTTCGCCGAGCAGACCAGACCCTGTTATGTAGGCTGTGGTTGGGCGTTGCATTTACTAACGCCTACGCTTTCCACATTGGGATGGCCGACACCGCAGCTTGTGGCCACTGTGGCAAGGAGGAAACCATTCAACATGTTCTTTGTGAGTGCCCAGCGTATAGTAGGCGGCGACTATGCCTTCGCAGGGAACTCAACAAATTAGATGATCAGCCTCTGTCGGAGCAGGAAATTCTGCAGTATCGTCAGGATGCGACTTCACAGAAGAGGGCCCTGAAAGCGCTGCTGCACTTTTTGCGATTGACCGGCCTTGCTGAACGGTTGTAGCTGGGACACCCTTACTGTGTGTGTTTTCGTTTTTTTTTATGAGTGCGCGTGTGTTTTTTTTCCTCTATCTAATCCCTCTTTCTTGCCCCTACTTCCCCACCCCCAGTGCTGGGTAGCAAACCAGATGCCAATATCTGGTTAGCCTCCCGGCCTTTCCTTTCTCACTCTCTCTCTCAATCTCAGTTTAGAAGGAGAACAACTAATATTTGTAACACAGAATCGGTTTCTCGGAGTAATACTTGATAGGCAACTATAGTGGGCACCTCACATAAAGAAACTCGAAAACGAGGTGAATACGCTAGTGAATATACTCCGCAGAATTGCTGGGACATCATGGGGCGGATCTCTATCATCCATGCTCGCTGTTCAATATACGAAAAAAAGTTCCATATTCTGCAGCAGTCTCACACGGCCTTTCCCGCACTTTAGAGGAGCTACTTGAAAAACTATTAGCTAGTGGACTGCGCTTCTGCATAGGTGTTCCACGAGCGACTTCCAGCAGCCTTGTCATAGCAGAGACTCGACAATCACCCTTTCCAGTCATGAGAACAATCGAAACATGCCGCCATTTTTTTCGCTTACAGACGCAACACAAGGACCACCCATTGGCACTGGAGATTTTACTCTGAGATAAAAGCAATGCTCATAACGATGTACAGAGTAATGTACATATATTACCCAGAAATGAATTTTGGAGCTCTGAAATGGACTATCTTCCATGGCTGCTCGCAATACCAAGCATTGAATCCTCAGTTGATGGAATTATCAGAAAGAGAGACATGTTCATCCAAGCTGCTCAACAACTAGCGCTTTATCAGATACACATGCGGTATCCAGGGTACATACATATTTACACAGATGGCTCAAGTACTACAACGTCTTCAACATCGGCATTTATCATACCACAACTCTATATTCACGAATCTTTTAAATTATGTCGCATGACGTCATCTACAGCAGCTGAGCTCTTCGCTATTCTGTATGCTCTAAACTTTATAAACTCGGCAGCAGACGCTAGAAATTGGATATTTTTCAGCGACTCACAGGCCGCATTAAGATCACTCTCCAGTACAAACACGTCAGTAATAAGTGATAGTATGACATACGAAAGGCTGAAACAGCTCACAAAAGCAAAGAAGGCGCAACATGAGATCAAATTCCAGTGGATACCTGGCCATTGCAACATTCCTGGAAACGTAGCTGCCGATGAAGCAGCCCGACAAGCACATTGTAAAGACGTTACTGTTTCTTTACCAATTTCGAAAAATGAATTGCGTAGTAATATAAAGACTACAACTTTCAGAATGAGCAAAACTGTTTGGTTTGACCAAAGTACAAGGAGCTGTGGTTTATGTCACATCGATCCATTTACTGAATTCAAAACTACGCTGGCATTAGATAGAAGTATAGAAACTCTAATTCGCCGATTGAGGCTAGGCACCGCATATACACAAAAGAAATTTTTGCACAGAATCGGCAGCGTTGGAACTCCCGAATACGAATGTGGATTTATAGATGAAGACGTATGTACCTTCTCATAGACTGTCCACATCATGACACACCGAGACGCCGTCTTAAGTCCGAACTGTTGGCATGAGACTGCAGACCGTTTAACACGAAGAAACTTCTGGGCCCGTGGCCTACTGGAGTTTTAGAGCCGCACGCTTTAAAAGCATTAACATGTTTTTTACAGGACAGCGGGATTGCTGACAAGTATTAGGAAATAAAGAACTTTCATTTGTAACACATGTACTTATTATGTACAGTATCATGTGACACACATCATTTGTTTGTTATGAAATGAATGACGTGTCGACTATTATGTACACACGAGCGAATGCATTGAAGAAGAATGGCGATTTGGGCTAGTTGGTTTGAATTCATGATAAAAAGGACTTTCGTCTGTTTCTTCTAGCACCTTCGTGCTCGCGCTGCACCCCTTTTTATCATGAGCGAATGCATCTTTATAAGGACCAGACGTGTGCTCTGCTGCTTTGTGGTGGTGAACCGAATATTAACGAGGGACATTATCAGACTTCATTCATTGACTTTCGAACATTTACTTACCATTATGTTGTGATGTGTACGTATAAGTGTGCCTTTGCATATCAGTGCCCGAGTTTTCTATTTTACATGCACTGGTTTGTATGTTTTGCTTGAAGATACGTGTTCAAGTTTCACTCAACGGCTAAGGAGTAGCCGGCGCCAAAATGGTGTGCCAACACCTCCATATATATCATATCAACAAAAAAACAGATTTTTTCTATTTGCACAAATTTTAAAATCACGCCAATTTTAAAATTGCACCAATTTTGAACGTTCTGGTCGCCAATTCATCTCAGTATTCAGCGCTACCCTAACACCGACTCCTATAGTAATGCTGACAAAAAAAAAAAAGAACGTCGCAGGACCCCTTCAGGGGAGAGAAGAGGGAGACTATTGGGGGCTGAAACTAATATAATGAAGGCTTGCTGCATCCAGCGCCTCCTCTATTTATTCTATGGCGGCTGCATGCGCTCGCTGGGACCGCTCAGCACCCTCTTCTCGATAGCCCTCTCCTGCTCTCCCCCATCGCCTAGCCTTCGCGCGTGCTTTGCGTTCACGATAGAGAGAGCCTTTCATATAATGCCTCACGACGGAAATCAGATAAAATAATCTTTTGTTCAGTTGTGCAGATATCCGTGGAGTGCCATTTTGCATCCCTCGTATGTTGGCGCTCACGCTGGCTATTCAGGGAAAGAAACTAATGGAATAATGTCTGGCTCGATCAAAGTGTTAGCGAGTTAGTTCGTTAGTTAGCTACTAAATAATTAGTCTGACAGTTGGTTAGTGTATTAGTTAGTTAGCTAACTAGTAGGTTAATTATTCAGTTAGTTGTTTTGTTTGTTGTTTGATTGTTTGTTCATTATTATTTATTTATTATTTATCATAATTATATTAATTGGATAAATCAATTATTATTTAGTTAGTTAGTAGGTTAGTTAGTTAGTTAGTTAGTTAGTTAGTTAGTTAGTTAGTTAGTTAGTTAGTTAGTTAGTTAGTTAGTTAGTTAGTTAGTTAGTTAGTTAGTTAGTTAGTTAGTTAGTTAGTTAGTTAGTTAGTTAGTTAGTTAGTTAGTTAGTTAGTTAGTTAGTTAGTTAGTTAGTTAGTTAGTTAGTTAGTTAGTTAGTTAGTTAGTTAGTTAGTTAGTTAGTTAGTTAGTTATAGTGGTAGGCTGTCGAAATATGCCTGCTTCTCAGATCAATGGAAAATTGCTTGCCTCGTTCGGCCAGGCAGACCAGAACGCAAAAGGAACACTGCGTCACGTTGCATCCCTGCCGAACTCAAAGCGTGTGAATGCACGGTGTGAAATGTGAAGCGCCTGTTGTCTGGGTCGGTACGGCGCGCTCCTGGGAAGGAGTGCGAATGCCGCCTGTCGACGGCGCAATGAGAGTAGCTATTCGCCAGAGCGGATTCCGTTCGGCCTGGCACTTACCGAAGTCGGTCAACCCTCCTTCATTTATTACCCTAAGGGACCTTTGAAAGAACAACAAATAGGAGTGACGATGATCACAAGGAGGATAATGATGAGGTGCTGACCCTGGCGCCACCTCTGCGTCTCGGGTTCTGCTCTCGCGGCGGCTTCGTTCGACGGTCGTGGACGCAGGATTTCAGGCATATCACGTTCGTTCCTCCGTAAGCCGTGCAGTTACGGTGCCTACTGAAGGTTTTCAAGAACCTAAAGTAGAGCAACCAGTACCTGTTGCGCCGACTTCGTGTATGGTGATACTTTAAACGGATACTAAACAAACATTGGAAAAAAAACTGACGAAACTTGAAAATTCGACTCGGCAGATACCACACATCCGATAAACGAAGTTTATTTCCCGTATTTTTGAACGGTTAGTTGCATTTTTCATATCTTGTCAGCGCGTGGCGGCTAGAGTTGCTGTGCTCCTTACGGGAGCTACCTAGAGGTAGCATGTACAGTAACTCTAGCGGCGGCTGCTCGCGAGCGCGAGTTGCGACGTCAAACTTGCCGAGGCGCATGCAGGATGCACGTGTTCTCGACCTCCTCTTCCTCTTCTCCACTTCTAATCCCATTCTTCTTCTTCCCCAAAAGCGATGATACTTGGCCTCGGCCGGAAGCATTCTTTGCTGCTGTTGTTTTTCATACCGGCTCTGGGAACTGAAGTGGAAGATGAGCGAATCGAGAGACGCGGGCGATGGCGGGCATTGTTAGCTTCACAGTGTCGGGTGTGTCTGACGTCACCAAAAGTCACCTTATCAAGTTCACGACGCTGCCACTATAGACGTGGCAGTTTGCGAAAAACGCAATAGGTGCATTATTTATTCGCAGTTTCTGCTGGGAATGAAGGTTTTCTGTATTGATTTCAGGATCCAATCTAGCGAGTTGACTGAAAATATGGGCGGCAAAAGTTTTGTTCAGTATGCATTCAAGCTCACGCTTTTAATGAGAAATAGCAGACAATGATGCCAAGAGAAGTATAGGGAATGTTACTATAAGTGACTGTAACGTAAATGTGAAGAAATAAAAGTGGACGAACACATACCTCGGCACCGGCGGGATCCAAATCTGCAACCTTCGAACAACGAGATTGATGCTGTACCACTGAGTTACGGTTGTGGTAATCTGTCCGTCCACTTTATAGGGTGTATGTGGGTAACTCGAAGATCACAGGTTTGGATCCGGCTGGAGGCGATTTGTCTTTTCGTCTATTTTTCGATCTTCTCATTAACATTACAGGAACGTTTAGTAACATCCCCAATACTCCTCTTGGCATAATTGTCTGTTAGTGCTCACTAGTAACGTGTCTAACAAAAAAAAACTAGCTCTTAAATGTACGCCCTTTTTCTTCACCGAAGCTCGTGTGTGTCTTTTTTTATTTATGTTACCTTCTTTCTATCTCTTAATCTTTTCATCTCTCATTCCCTTTCCACCAGCGTAGGATAACAAACCGAAAGTGCGTCTCATGAACCTTCCTGCCTTTCCTTCTTCTTCTTCCTCCTCATCCTCTTCCACGGCGGCTCGGAGACAGACAAGCACAGCAGAGCGTGGAAAGCCACCCTACACCTGTCTGCAGGAAGACGAAGCGCTGTGCGCCCGGCATGCCTTGCGGTGGCTGGCACGAACGACCCAGCTGCAAGGTTTCTGGTTTCGATGCATCCGTCAGCTTCGATGTGCGCATGCGCGTTCTCCGTTTACATGCGTGCGTAGAGCGGTGGTCTGTTCGGTGGCCTGGTACTCTCTCTGCGATCGCGCTCAGTTTCGTCCGGACGTCGACGCGACGTGGTAGTCAGAGACACCTCATTGTGCTCGCCGAGGGAGGCGCCAGCATTGTGCGAGAGACAGGTGAGTGTTCAGGCTTCTAGAAAACGCCACCATTTATGTTTGATTCTTTGACGGTGCAAAGCCCATCGCTGAGCTCTAGGGTTTCAGTTATTTTGGAAACGATTGCTTATATTCCCTATTTGAATACCTTGGTACCATTCCTTACAATCCTTTTTATTTAACATTTCGGAATCCAGTCTACATTAGGACAACTGTGGAGCAACCCGGTTCAAATATTTCTCCGTTAATTGTGACTGCCTGAGTGTGGGCAGTGAATGCGCGCATAACTCCTTCTATCTTTCCTCCTTTCTTTCTCTATTCTCCCTTCCCCACGTACCGTAGCAGGTTATGTTCAACCTGGTTAGCCTACCTACTTTTACGTTGTCTTTCTCTCTGTCGCTAATTAAGCGTGTAAATGACCACTGCCACATAAAATGTCGTTGTGATAAAAGAAGATAGAAAATAAATGCTTAAATCTTTGTGCTTTTTTCTATTATTCAGATTGAACATTCTTGTTTGTTGATTTGTGCTTGTTTGGCTCGCATAAAACCCTGCAAACTAGATGGGGAAGGTTGGAAGCTTGCGATGAGCATTTCGCAAACAGGGGATGTGTTCTTGTCTTCTTCGAGGCTAAAACCTTGAAAAAGACAAGCCCTATTGACGAAACGTCGCACCCGATGGACAGCCCCTTCTTACAGGCTTCTCCACCCTGCAAAGTATAGCCTCGTATTCGAACTAATAAAGCAGTCGGTGGTACGCACGAATTCTATATGAGAGCTGCAGTGTTGTAAAGGGCTATCTATATACAAGTATACTTTACTCGTGAAGTACTTTACTCCC